>NC_133326.1:630617939-630966689 GCF_042186555.1 Aquarana catesbeiana
GACGAGCGGACTTCGGGGTCCGTCGTACTTACGACGTAAAGATTTGAAGCATGCTTCAAATCTAAAGTCCGTCGGATTTGAGGCTAAAAAAGTCCGTTGAAAGTCCGGAGAAGCCCACACACGATCGGATTACCAGCCACCTTTAGTCCGTCAGCGTCCGTTGGACTTTTGTAGACGAAAAGTCCGACCGTGTGTACGCGGCATTAGAGTCAGAGTTTCTTATGGTGCGTACTTTCCGGCAGAAAAGGTCTGACGGAACCATTCCGTCGGACATTCCGATCGTGTGTAGGTTTCATCGGACCTTTTTTTCCGAACATTCCGTCGGACCTAGAAATAGAATAGTTTCAAATCTTTCTGACGGACTCAGTTCCTATCGGGAAAACCGCTCATCTGTATGCTAGTACGACGGACCAAGAACAACGCAAGGGCATCTATTGGCTACTGGCTATTGAACTTCCTTTTTCTAGTCCCATCGTACGTCATCACGTTCTAAACGTTCAGACTTTGCTGTGATCGTGTGTAGGCAAGTCCATTTCAGCGGAAGTCCGTCGGGACTCCGTCGGAAAAACCGTCAGACTTTGGTCTGATGGAAAGACCGGTCGCATGTATGTGGCATTAGAAGTACAGATGGGCGGAGGTTCACCAATCTGTGAAAAGCTGCATCTAACAATTTTCAATTTCAAAATAATGATCCTCAATGTAAAATTGCAAAGACTTTAAATATATCATCATCCACAGCACATAATATCATCAAAAGATTCTGAGAATCTGGAGAAATTTCTGTGCACAAGGGGCAAGGTCAAAACACAATATTGGATGCCTGTGATCAGTGCCTTATGCCGCGTACACACGGTCGGACTTTCCGGCATACTTGGTCCGGCGGACCAGAGTGTGCCGGACAATCCGCCCATGTGTGGGCGGCGGCGGACTTTTCCGGCGGACTTCTTCCCAAAAGCCCGCCGGACCTAGATTTTAAACATGTTTGAAATCTTTCCGTCGGACTCAGTTTCGGGCGGAAAGTCCGCTCGTGTGTGTGCTGGTCCGACGGAAAGCCCGCTCGTGTGTAGGCTGGTCCGACGGACCAAATACGACACGAGGGGATGGTATTGCATCTCGCGCTCGCTGCAATAGGAAAAACAAATCTTCCTATTGCGGCGAGCGCGGGGCATACCAGGCCCTTAGGTCTGGTATGGATTATAAAGGGGAACCCCGCTACGCCGAAAAAACGGCGTGGGGTCCCCCTAAAATCCATACCAGACCCCGATCCGAGCACGCAGCCTGGCCGGTCAGGAAAGGGGGTGGGGACGAGCGAGCGCCCCCCCCCCTCCTGAACCGTACCAGGCCGCATGCCCTCAACATGGGGGGTGGGTGCTTTGGGGGAGGGGGGCGCCCTGCGCCCCCCCCCCCAAAGCACCTTGTCCCCATGTTGATGAGGACAAGGGCCTCTTCCCGACAACCCTGGCCGTTGGTTGTCGGGGTCTGCGGGCGGGGGCTTATCGGAATCTGGGAGCCCCCTTTAATAAGGGGGCCCCCAGATCCCGGCCCCCCACCCTATGTAAATGAGTATGGGGTACATGGTACCCCTACCCATTTACCTAGGAAAAAAGTGTAAGTAATAAAACACACTACACAGGTTTTTAAAATATTTTATTAAACAGCTCCGGGGGGGGATCTTCCTCCGGCTTCGGGGGTCTTCTTCCGGCTTCGGGGGTCCCTCCGCTTCATCTTCTCCCGGCGTCCGGTTGGTTCTTCTCCGCTCTCCGGCCTCTTCTCCCGGTGTCGCAGGTCTTCGGCCGGCCCCTCCGCTCTCTTCATGTAGCTCTATTGCGAGCGGAGGTCCGGACTTCTGGGCTTCTTGGCTTCTTGGCTTCTTGGCTTCTTGGCTTCTTGGCTTGGCTTGGCTTCTCTTCTCTTCCCCCAGATGTTGACACGACGCTCTCTCCGGCTGGACTGGTCTCTGAGGGCTGCGTTGTGACTTATATAGGCGGAGACCCCGCCCCCATATGATGTCACAGTCCCTGGGCATGCTGGGACTGTGACGTTTTAGGGGGCGTGGTCGACCACGCCCCCCGACCACGCCCCCTAAAACGTCACAGTCCCAGCATGCCCAGGGACTGTGACATCATATGGGGGCGGGGTCTCCGCCTATATAAGTCACAACGCAGCCCTCAGAGACCAGTCCAGCCGGAGAGAGCGTCGTGTCAACATCTGGGGGAAGAGAAGAGAAGAGAAGCCAAGAAGCCAAGAAGCCCAGAAGTCCGGACCTCCGCTCGCAATAGAGCTACATGAAGAGAGCGGAGGGGCCGGCCGAAGACCTGCGACACCGGGAGAAGAGGCCGGAGAGCGGAGAAGAACCAACCGGACGCCGGGAGAAGATGAAGCGGAGGGACCCCCGAAGCCGGAAGAAGACCCCCCCCCCGGAGCTGTTTAATAAAATATTTTAAAAACCTGTGTAGTGTGTTTTATTACTTACACTTTTTTCCTAGGTAAATGGGTAGGGGTACCATGTACCCCATACTCATTTACATAGGGTGGGGGGCCGGGATCTGGGGGCCCCCTTATTAAAGGGGGCTCCCAGATTCCGATAAGCCCCCGCCCGCAGACCCCGACAACCAACGGCCAGGGTTGTCGGGAAGAGGCCCTTGTCCTCATCAACATGGGGACAAGGTGCTTTGGGGGGGGGGGGCGCAGGGCGCCCCCCTCCCCCAAAGCACCCACCCCCCATGTTGAGGGCATGCGGCCTGGTACGGTTCAGGAGGGGGGGGGCGCTCGCTCGTCCCCACCCCCTTTCCTGACCGGCCAGGCTGCGTGCTCGGATCGGGGTCTGGTATGGATTTTAGGGGGACCCCACGCCGTTTTTTCGGCGTAGCGGGGTTCCCCTTTATAATCCATACCAGACCTAAGGGCCTGGTATGCCCCGCGACGGGGCTAGCAAGGTGTCAATCTCGCCGATAAAAGCGGCAAGATTGACATCCTTCTCTAGTCCCGTCGCACCTGAGTCACGTTCAAAATGAACGGACTTGTCCGTGTGTGGGCAAGTCCGTTCATTCTGAAAGTCCGCCGGAACTCCGGCGAAAGTCCGTCGGAAAGACGGGCGGACTTAGCCCGCCGGAAAATCCCGGCGTGTGTGGGCAAGTCCGTTCGTTTTAAAGTCCGGCGCACCTGGCGGACAAAGTCCGTCGGAAAGTGTGCCGGACCAAGTAGGATAGAAAGTCCGCTCGTGTGTACGCGGCATTAGATGGCACAGCCACAAATGACACTGCATTAAAAACCTGTAGGATTCTGTGATGGACATCAGTGCGTGGGCTCAGGAATCCTTCTAAAAATCACTGTCTGTGAACATAGTTCACTGTGCCATCCAAAAATGCAAGGTAAAGCTCTATCAATCAAACCAGAAGCCATATCTGAACATGATCCAGGAGAGCCACAATCTTTTCTGGGCCAGAGCTCATTTAAAATGGTCTGTTGCAAAGTGGAAAACATTCTTTTTGGCAACTATGGGAGCTGAGAGGAGAGGGATCTTCCAGATCATTATCAGCACTCAGTTCAAAAGCCTGCATCTTTGATGGCATTGGGATGCATTAGTGCACATGGAATGGACAGCTAATACATCTAGAAAACCACCATCGTGCTGAAAGATATATTCAGGTTTTAGTGCAGCATATGCACCCATACAGACGATGACTTTTTTGGATGAAGGCCTTACATATTTCAGCAGGACAATGCTAAACTGAATACTGCATCTATGACAACAGCATGGCTTTACAGTAGAAGAGTCCAGGTGCCTAAATGGCCTACCTACAGTCCAGACCTTTCACCAACTGAAAGTATTTGGCGCCTCTTGAAATGAAAAATTTGACAAAGAAGACCCAGGACTGTTGAGCAGTTAGAATTCTATATCAGGCAAGAATGGGACAACACTCCTCTCCTAAAACTGGTCTCCTCATTTCTCAGACATTTACAGAGTGTTGTTAAAAGAAGGGATGCTACACCATGCTAAACATGGCCCTGTCCCAACTTTTTTGCAATGATTTTCCTAAAATGGTAAATTTTTTCACATTTAGCTCCTAAACACTACTAAACTCTCCTAGACATTCTTAAATGCTCATAAGGCCTCATGCACACTGGACATTTTTACAGCCACTGTTTTTGGCTTCAGACATTTTTTTCTGCAGCCAATAAACTTCCCAACATGTTCTCCTATGTGTCCATGCACACATAGGCTGTTATCAGCAGTTTTTGGCAGGGGAGTTTTCTGGCTGGAAAAAAACAGAACTAGTGGGTTTTGAGGGGTGTTTTTCAGCTGTAAAACTGCTCTATCTCTTAAAAAAGCTTAAAAACGCCATAAAACGCTGAAAAACACGTCATTTTGACATATACCAGCATTTTTGAGCCATAAGCTTTTGTGGGATTTTGTTAAAAAAAGCTAAAAAACACTACTGCAAAAATGCTGAAAAACTCATTCTACAGCTACAGCTTTCCACAGCTAACGCTACTGAGCCCCCTAGGGAAAGAGAGCCTTGACTGATGGGGGCATGGCTAGGTGCATGACAAGGGGAATGATTGGTTGGGACAGTTGGGATGGGATGGGCCTGAGCTCAGGGAACGTGTGCCCCAGGGAATTCTGGGTCTTTCGGAAGAGTCGTTTGGAAGAGATGCTGTGGACCCTGCACCACTGCCATGGACACTGATCTCCTGTTGCCCAGGGTCCACGAGCTGGCTCTCCAAGGTCAGGCGACTCTGTTCTCCCTCCTCACCCCTGAGATCCCCCCCTTCTCCACTTTCACCTCCACTAGCGGGGCCTCCGTCCGCTTTCTAACATGAGCTCTGGGTCTTCCTACTCTCCTGCCACCCCCATGTGCCATCGGATCTCCTGTTGCTATGGGTTCCGGCTCCCCGCTCCTGTCCGCCCCCCTTCCCCTTGTTCACACTTCAGGTCGGGCCCGCTCCCGAACCCCTGAGCCATCCGGCTGTCATCGCCCCCCCCTGGCCCCCACGAGCACCAGCTTGGCGGCTCAGGCGGGAGCCGCGGAGCTCCCCGCCTCTCCTCACTACTCAATTTCTGTCACTGGTCCCCCCCGCGCTCCGCCGGCACCTGGCGGAGCGGGGGGGTGGGGGGCCGCATGGAGATCGTCCTGAGGCACCAGATGCTGGGCACGCCAGTCCACACTGCTCCTGATGTGTCATCTGTACATCCACATCCCCCTGCACCCAGCTGGGTGGGGGATGGCAGAGATGTACATACCACTGCACCCCCCCCCACATCACCCTGCACCCGGCTAGGTGGGGGATGGCAGAGATATACATGCCACTGCACCCCCCCACATTCCCCTGCACCCAGCTGGGTGTGAGATGGCAGAGATGTACATGCCACTCACCCCCTGCCCCCCTCATCCCCTTGCACCCGGCTGGGTTGGGGTTGTCAGGGCGGTGCATGCCGCTCACCCCTTGCCGCTGACACCTGCCTTCCCACATCCCCCTGCACCCGGCTGGGTGGGGGATGGCAGGGATGACCATGCCTCGGACCCCTGCCTTCCCACATCTCCCTGCGCCCGTCTGGGAGGGTGAAAGCTGGCGGTCGCCTGCTCCATCCCCCTCATCACTGACCTCTGACTTCCAGCAGCTCCCTGCGCCCAGCTGGGTGGGAGCTTCCTACCAGATGTCCGATGCCACAGCCTCGCCATCTCCCTGCACCCGGCAGGGTGGGAGATTCCCGTTGGAGGCCTGCCGCTGCGACCTTGCCCCTGCCCGCTACTTGGCTCCATCCCCCTGCGCTCAGCAGGGCAGGTGATGCACACGCCACATCCGGGATGTGGGCGGCACCCGCTGCGAGACCTCCATCTGGTGCCAGATGCTGCCGGCCTAGGCCCCTGGGCCCTTCAGGGTCGGTGGCTGGACCACCGTCACTGGACCTCTCCTTCCGCCAGCAACCTCCTGCCTCTCCAGCCATCAACATTCCTCAAGGTGAGGGACGTCATGGCCCCCGGCCGGCTCATCCCGCGCATGATCCTGCACCAGGTGTTCCTCCTGGACCCGCTGTTGGTCGCCCTTCTTCAGCTGCACATCCGCGACTCAGTGAGTATGATTGTGATTCGATTTCGGGTAGGTTTAGTGATGCTGTTGTATCGTGTGTGTCGGACGAAGGCATTCTTCCTGTCGGAAGACGTCTAGAATAGAAGCTGGTGTCGCGTATTTATGGAGTTCCTCGCGTTAGTCCCTCCCGACCGTGAGACGATCAACAAATCCGGATGCAGCATTGGTGGTTCAGTGTTAGAATTCTTGCCTGCCACGCGGTATGCCTGGGTTCGGTTCCTGGCCAATGCAATTATGGGCTCTTCTTGTGTTATAGCCCCCAGGTAGTTCTCTCCCAGAGCGTCGGCTGCCGCCCCCACCCCCCCAAAAAAAAGAAAAGAAAAAAGGGGTCTATGCTGGCTGTTCAATAAGAGCCACTGCAAGTGGTACACCGCGTTCCGTTTGAAGCACCAGTGCTCTCTTTGCGGGGGCGCTCACCCAGCCGGTGCTTACGAAAGGGAAATCGACCGCTTTTCTGGTCAGGGGCTGATCGTGTCAGAGATGCTTCCCTGGCTAGACCGGTCCCCCCCCCCTTTTCATAGAGAGGCCTTGATCTTGAGGGACGGTTTGGCCGTGGTTTTTGGATTCCCTTCACTCCATTGGATGTGCCGATCATGGCACCTAATTTGAAAATGGCCATTTAATTTGAGTCCATGGTGGCCGAGAAACTCCAGAAGGAAATGGATTTGGGGCGCATGGCGGGCCCGATTGATCTCCCCTTTCCACAACCTGAGGGTTCCCCCCCCTTGGTGTGGTCCCCAAAAGGGCTGAGGGAAAAATTCCGCCTTATGCATCACATGTCCTATCTTTCTGGCTCCTTGGTTAACGACAGCATCGATAAGGAAGAATCCAGGGTCCACTATGCCTCGTTTGACAAGGCGCTTCACCTGATCAGGGCAGCTGGCCCTTCGGCCTTGCTAGTCATGGCGGACATTGAGCCCGCCTTCCGCCTCCTCCCGGTCCACCCGGAATGCTTCCATCTGCTGGGATGCTAATTACGGGGAGGCTATTTTTTGACATGTGCCTTCCAATGGGTTGTGCCATTGCTTGTTATTTCCTTGAACTCTTCAGTAGTTTCCTTGAATGGGTAGTTGTCCAGGTGGCTGGTTTGCATTCCGTGTTACACTGTTTGGATGACTTCCTCTTCGTGGGCCCAGCTGAAAACAGTGAGTGCCAACAGCTCGTGGCTATCCTTTCTCTAGTCCTAAAATGGCCAGTCACGTTGGTTGCTGGAGGAAGTACCAAACTCGCAGCTGGAGCTATACACTGATGCGGCAGGCTCCTGTGGTTTTCGGTGCCTTTTTCCAAGGGGATTGGTCTGCTGAAAGTTGGCCGGCCTCATGGGCCCGCATGGATCTTGTGCGCAACCTCACACTGCTGGAGCTCTTTCCAATTATTGTCGCCATCGAGCTGTGGGGCGAGCAATTGCGCAATCATCAGATGGTTTTTTTGGTCCGATAACATGAGCTTGGTGCAGGTGGTCAATCAACAGTCTGCCAGATCCCCTCTGGTTGTGTCGTTGCTGAGGTTTTTGGTTTTAAAGTGCCTTCAGTTTAACGTTCGCTTTAGAGCTAGGCATGTCCCTGGAACAGCTAATGATATTGCCGATCCTCTCTCTCGTTCACAGCTCGATTGTTCCTGCGCCCTCGCCCTGTCGACTTCCCTGGAGGGCCTGCCCTGTCCAGCCTACTTGTGGAACCTCGTTTCCGATGTTTGCTAAACCTCCTCTGGGCATCGCTGTCCCCTCGGACGTGGGCGTCGTACTGTCGCGTGTGGGTCGAATGGGTCCAGGTGTCAGGCGGTGAGTTTTTCCTTCTCGTCTTTACAGGAACGACGCGTGGCTTTATTTTCTTACCTTGCTTATTTACTACAAAAGGTTATTCCCGTTCCTCGGTTTCGTCGGCTATGTCTGTTTGTCTTTCTGGTTTCAGCTCCTTGGGTGGGAGGACATCAAAAAAAGCGTCCTCGGCGGGCAGCATCCCTCTTCTTTCAGAGCGCTGGGTGTAGGTTCTTTTGCACACGTCAAAAAACCAACAGCTTTGGCATGGGCGGAAGGGTCGTTTTGTACCCTTGCGGGGGCCCCTTCTACCCTGTTTGTTTGGCCTCCCCCTTCCTGTCCTCAAGCCCCTGGTCCCCTAGCTTCTTTGTCCATGCCAATTCCTCCTCTCTTAGCATTTTCCAATTTTTGCAGGTTTTTTCGTCGCTGCCTCAAAAAAAAAAAAAAAAAAAAAACAAAACAAAAACTTGGCCTCCTTTCGCGTGACTTTGCAACCCATCCCTTTCAAATCAGCGCTGCCACTGCGGCTTCGGTATGGGTTTCGCTGACATGGCACTCCAGCGTTCGGGCAGGTGGGAATCGTCCCGTTTTTTTTTTTCTATGTATTTTCACCTACACCTGTTATTTTAAATTTCAGATCGTTACCCGGCTATGGTCTGGATCGTGGGAGTTTCCTTCATTTACTGAGCCACTCGTAGGGCGGCAGTTCGGAGCCACAGGAAGAATTTGGGTTTTGCCTATGATCACGCCAGGATACGCTGGCTTGGGCTTTTTGGTTTATGCTGGCCCCAAGTACTTCCAGAGTGTTTATGCCTTCAGTCCCACGTGTCTAGCCCCATCATTTTGATTCTTCACGCTGGAGGGAATGATGTGGGTTATACACGGTCTGTGGACTTAATCTCGGCTATCAAGTAGGACATTGCTCAATGCTATGCAGTTTATACCAATTTGGTGCTTATATGGTCGGAAATCGCGCCTCGCTGGCTGTGGGCCAGGGAAATACCTGGTCCCCCGCTAGAAAGCTTCCGTTGAAAAGTTAATGCCCAGGTCGCCAAGTTTGTTCGGCAAATCGTTGGGTTCGTCATCCATCACAAGGATCTGGAGGGTACTAATGATGATCTGTTAAGGTCGGATGGCGTTCACCTTAATGACATTGGGTTGGACAATTTCAACCTTGGCCTGCAGCGAGGTGTGGAACAGGTACTGGCTGCGGTGGGGCGCTCGTCAGTTATTAACTGACGGGCGGTTGGCGGTTTTCTTGACCTTGCCAGCAGTTAAAGTTGCAGTAATGGGCTATACCCTTGATGGAAAATTGGAAGTAGGCTGTCTATCCAGCACTTATGGTAAGGACAGGCCCCATTTCCCTCTTTTGTTTAAGTACTCACAGTACGACTGTGACGGGCAACATGTGAATATGTTCACATGTTATGTGTTGGAATTTAATAAAGCTGTGGCCTTGCCCTTTCCAACCCAATGGTTGTATGTGTCTTATCTAATGGGGTAAAGGGCAAGGGTAGTGGGGGACTTGATCCCATTGACTTACGTTAATTGAGACCTAAGCCCATTGCGCCTCAGCAGTCATGGCTTTTTAATAATGTCCAGTGTGCATGAGACCTAAATGCCAACACCCAGCTTTTTTTTTTCTTCCTAATGTTTTGTTGTAAAAACGCCTATAAAACCTAATGCTCCTAAATGCTGCTAGAAGCTGCTGAAAACTAGCACAAAATTGCTAAATATGAGTATTTTTTATACAGCATATTCTGGCACGGTAACTGTTTTTTTTTTTTTTTTTAAGCCATTGTGCATGGACCTTTAAAGCTGCTCTTAGAGAGAAGCATATGAGCATAATTAAGCGCATGCACATCACATAACGTGCTAGTATGCATGTGAATTTATTAGTGGCTAGAATAAATTAATATTTTATCTAATAGAATGAGTTTATGTTCATACTCTTATAAACACCCTATGCCTGTAAATGAGTGTAGCGCCCTGCTCCTGTTGATCAGGCGCTTGTATGTAAATTTAGGGGGTTATCTGTTCTGTATATAGTTCAGATTTAATCTGTGGCTAAATTAGCTTCTGTTCCAGCATTGCCTGTATTGCGTGTAGTTCCACATTGTTGTCTGTAGGTGTCATTGTCACCACAGGCCAGTGTTGAAAAGCAACAGGCTGAAGTGTATTGAGTGCTCTTCTTTCTCAGAAATAACTCAGCAGAGGTGGTCCACCACTGTGCATTCTGGGAAAGAGTACTTAAGGGGCAGACGCCATTTTTGGTTCTCTTTTACCGCCTGGCCCTCCTGGCCTAAAGGTATGTGACAGCTTCCTTTCTGTCTCGGGACCATGCTGGCCTGAGGCTACATTACTATAAGTAGGCCCAGAGGTCGTCTGGGACCCGTTGGTTTAGAGCTGGTCCTGTGCTGTCTGTCCTGCGGGAAGAAGCCAAGCAATTGAGAAGATCCAGGGGAGGACTCATCTTGAAGAGGACGGAGTGGCATGCTGGTATCTCAAGAAGGGCCTGGTGACTCAATTGGAGGATGCAACCTAACCTACCTCACAGTACTGCCGGATCGGCTTAACCACTTGACGACCGCCTCACGCCGATTTACGTCGGCAAGGTGGCACGGACAGGCAAAATCACGTACATGTACGTGATTTGCCTTCCGCGGGTGGGGGGTCCGATCGGACCCCCCCCGGTGCCCGAGGCGGTCGTCTTTTCTCCCACAGCGATCGGAGATGAGGGGGAGGCCATCCGTTCGTGGCCCCCCCCTCGCGATCGCCGCCGGCCAATGAGAACATTCCTTTGCTGCTGTATGCTAAACAGCAGCAAAGGAAATGATGTCATGTCTCCTCGGCTCAGTAATTTCCGTTCCGGCCCGAGGAGAGAAGACAAGTGAGTGAGTGCACAAAACTACACACACACAGTAGAACATGCCAGGCACACTAAACACCCCGATCCCCCCCCCGATCCCCCCCCAATCACCCCCCCCCCCCCCGTCACAAACTGACACCAGCAGTTTTTTTTTTTTTTATTCTGATTACTGCATTGGTGTCAGTTTGTGACAGTTACAGTGTTGGGACAGTTAGTATTACCCCCCTGTAGGTCTAGGATACCCCCCTAACCCCCCCTAATAAAGTTTTAACCCCTTGATCACCCCCTGTCACCAGTGTCACTAAGCGATCATTTTTCTGATCGCTGTATTAGTGTCGCTGGTGACGCTAGTTAGTGAGGTAAATATTTAGGTTCGCCGTCAGCGTTTTATAGCGACAGGGACCCCCATATACTATCTAATAAATGTTTTAACCCCTTGATTGCCCCCTAGTTAACCCTTTCACCACTGATCACCGTATAACTGTTACGGGTGACGCTGGTTAGTTTGTTTATTTTTTATAGTGTCAGGGCACCCGCCGTTTATTACCGAATAAAGGTTTAGCCCCCCGGTCGCCCGGCGGTGATATGCGTCGCCCCAGGCAGTGTCAGATTAGCGCCAGTACCGCTAACACCCACGCACGCAGCATACGCCTCCCTTAGTGGTATAGTATCTGAACGGATCAATATCTGATCTGATCAGATCTATACTAGCGTCCCCAGCAGTTTAGGGTTCCCAGAAACGCAGTGTTAGTGGGATCAGCCCAGATACCTGCTAGCACCTGCGTTTTGTCCCTCCGCCCGGCCCACCCAAGTGCAGTATCGATCGATCACTGTCACTTACAAAACACTAAACGCATAACTGCAGCGTTCGCAGAGTCAGGCCTGATCCCTGCGATCGCTAACAGTTTTTTTGGTAGCATTTTGGTGAGCTGGCAAGCACCAGCCCCAGGCTGCGCCAGATTAGCGCCAGTACCACTGACACCCACGCACGTACCATACACCTCCCTTAGTGGTATAGTATCTGAACGGATCAATATCTGGTCCGATCAGATCTATACTAGCGTCCCCAGCAGTTTAGGGTTCCCAAAAACGCAGTGTTAGCGGGATCAGCCCAGATACCTGCTAGCACCTGCGTTTTGCCCCTCCGCCCGGCCCAGCCCAGCCCACCCAAGTGCAGTATCGATCGATCACTGTCACTTACAAAACACTAAACGCATAACTGCAGCGTTTGCAGAGTCAGGCCTGATCCCTGCGATCGCTAACAGTTTTTTTGGAAGCTTTTTATTGAACTGGCAAGCACCAGCGGCCTAGTACACCCCGGTCGTAGTCAAACCAGCGCTGCAGTAACACTTGGTGACGTGGCGAGTCCCATAAGTGCAGTTCAAGCTGGTGAGGTGGCAAGCACAAGTAGTGTCCCGCTGCCACCAAAAAGACAAACACAGGCCCGTCATGCCCATAGTGCCCTTCCTGCTGCATTCGCCAATCCTAATTGGGAACACACCGCTTCTGCAGCGCCCGTACTTCCCCCATTCACATCCCCAACCAAATGCAGTCGGCTGCATGAGAGGCATTTTTATGTCCTCCCGAGTACCCCTACCCAACGAACCCCCCCAAAAAGATGTCGTGTCTGCAGCAAGCGCGGATATAGGCGTGACACCCGCTATTATTGTCCCTCCTGTCCTGACAATCCTGGTCTTTGCATTGGTGAATGTTTTGAACGCTACCATGCACTAGTTGAGTATTAGCGTAGGGTACAGCATTCCACAGACTAGGCACACTTTCACAGGGTCTCCCAAGATGCCATCGCATTTTGAGAGACCCGAACCTGGAACCGGTTACAGTTATAAAAGTTAGTTACAAAAAAAGTGTAAAAAAAAATATATATATATATAAAATAAAAAAAAATAGTTGTCGTTTTATTGTTCTCTCTCTCTATTCTCTCTCTCTATTGTTCTGCTCTTTTTTTACTGTATTCTATTCTGCAATGTTTTATTGTTATTGTTATTGTTATTATGTTTTAACATGTTTGTTTTTCAGGTATGTAATTATTTATACTTTACTGTTTACTGTGCTTTATTGTTAACCATTGTTAACCATTTTTTTGTCTTCAGGTACGCCATTCACGACTTTGAATGGTTATACCAGAATGATGCCTGCAGGTTTAGGTATCATCTTGGTATCATTCTTTTCAGCCAGCGGTCGGCTTTCATGTAAAAGCAATCCTAGTGGCTAATTAGCCTCTAGACTGCTTTTACAAGGCGTGGGAGGGAATGCCCCCCCCCCCCACACCGTCTTCCGTGTTTTTCTCTGGCTCTCCTGTCTCAACAGGGAACCTGAGAATGCAGCCGGTGATTCAGCCAGCTGACCATAGAGCTGATCAGAGACTAGAGTGGCTCCAAACATCTCTATGGCCTAAGAAACCGGAAGCTACGATCATTTTATGACTTAGATTTCGCCGGATGTAAATAGAGCCATTGGGAAATTGGGGAAGCATTTTATCACACCGATCTTGGTGTCATCAGATGCTTTGAGGGCAGAGGAGAGATCTAGGGTCTAATAGACCCCAATTTTTTCAAAAAAGAGAACCTGTCACTACCTATTGCTATCATAGGGGATATTTGCATTCCCCGAGATAACAATAAAAATGATTAAAAAAAAAAAAAAATGAAAGGAACAGTTTAAAAATAAGATAAAAAAGCAAAAAAATAATAAAGAAAAAAAAAAAAAAAAAAAAAAAGCACCCCTGTCGCCCCCTGCTCTCGCGCTAAGGCAAACGCAAACGGCGGTCTGTCGTCAAACGTAAACAGCAATTGCACCATGCATGTGAGGTATCGCCGCGAAGGTCAGATCGAGGGCAGTAATTTTTGCAGTAGACCTCCTCTGTAAATCTAAAGTGGTAACCTGTAAAGGCTTTTAAAGGCTTTTAAAAATGCATTTATTTTGTTGCCACTGCACGTTTGTGCGCAATTTTAAAGCATGTCATGTTTGGTATCCATGTACTCGGCCTAAGATCATCTTTTTTATTTCATCAAACATTTGGGCAATATAGTGTGTTTTAGTGCATTAAAATTTAAAAAAGTGTGTTTTTTCCCCCAAAAATGCGTTTGAAAAATCGCTGCGCAAATACTGTGTGAAAAAAAAAAAATGAAACACCCACCATTTTAATCTGTAGGGCATTTGCTTTAAAAAAATATATAATATTTGGGGGTTCAAAGTAATTTTTTTGCAAAAAAAAATAACTTTTTCATGTAAACAATGAGTGTCAGAAAGGGCTTTGTCTTCAAGTGGTTAGAAGAGTTGGTGATGTGTGACATAAGCTTCTAAATGTTGTGCATAAAATGCCAGGACAGTTCAAAACCCCCCCAAATGACCCCATTTTGGAAAGTAGACACCCCAAGCTATTTGCTGAGAGGCATGTCGAGTCCATGGAATATTTTATATTGCGACACAAGTTGCGGGAAAGAGACAAATTTTTTTTTTTTTTTTGCACAAAGTTGTCACTAAATGATATATTGCTCAAACATGCCATGGGAATATGTGAAATTACACCCCAAAATACATTCTGCTGCTTCTCCTGAGTACGGGGATACCACATGTGTGAGACTTTTTGGGAGCCTAGCCGCGTACGGGACCCCGAAAACCAAGCACCGCCTTCAGGCTTTCTAAGGGCGTGAATTTTTGATTTCACTCTTCACTGCCTATCACAGTTTCGGAGGCCATGGAAAGCCCAGGTGGCAAAAAACCCCCCCAAATGACCCCATTTTGGAAAGTAGACACCCAAAGCTATTTGCTGAGAGGTATAGTGAGTATTTTGCAGACCTCACTTTTTGTCACAAAGTTTTGAAAATTGAAAAAAGAAAAAAAAAAGTTTTTTCTTGTCTTTCTTCATTTTCAAAAACAAATGAGAGCTGCAAAATACTCACCATGCCTCTCAGCAAATAGCTTGGGGTGTCTACTTTCCAAAATGGGGTCATTTGGGGGGGGGGTTTGTGCCACCTGGGCATTCCATGGCCTCCGAAACTGTGATAGGCAGTGAAGAGTGAAATCAAAAATTTTCACCCTTGGAAATCCTGAAGGCGGTGCTTGGTTTTCGGGGCCCCGTACGCGGCTAGGCTCCCAAAAAGTCCCACACATGTGGTATCCCCATACTCAGGAGAAGCAGCTAAATGTATTTTGGGGTGCAATTCCACATATGCCCATGCCCTGTGTGAGCAATATATCATTTAGTGACAACTTTGTGCAAAAAAAAAAAAAAAAAAAAAAAGTGTCACTTTCCCGCAACTTGTGTCAAAATATAAAATATTCTATGGACTCAATATGCCTCTCAGCAAATAGCTTGGGGTGTCTACTTTCCAAAATAGGGTCATTTGGGGGGGGGTTTTGTGCCACCTGGGCATTCCATGGCCTCTGAAACTGTGATAGGCAGTGAAGAGTGAAATCAAAAATTTACACCCTTAGAAATCCTGAAGGCGGTGCTTGGTTTTCGGGGCCCCGTACGCGGCTAAGCTCCCAAAAAGTCCCACACATGTGGTATCCCCATACTCAGGAGAAGCAGCTGAATGTATTTTGGGGTGCAATTCCACATAGGCCCATGGCCTGTGTGAGCAATATATCATTTAGTGACAACTTTTTGTAAATATTTTTTTTTTTTTTGTCATTATTCAATCACTTGGGACAAAAAAAATAAATTATCAATGGGTTCAACATGCCTCTCAGCAATTTCCTTGGGGTTTCTACTTTCCAAAATGGGGTAATTTGGGGGGGGTTTGTACTGCCCTGCCATTTTAGCACCTCAAGAAATGACATAGGCAGTCATAAACTAAAAGCTGTGTAAATTACAGAAAATGTACCCTAGTTTGTAGACGCTATAACTTTTGCGCAAACCAATAAATATATGCTTATTGACATTTTTTTTACCAAAGACATGTGGCCGAATACATTTTGGCCTAAATGTATGACTAAAATTTAGTTTATTGGATTTTTTTTATAACAAAAAGTAGAAAATATCATTTTTTTTCAAAATTTTCGGTCTTTTTCCGTTTATAGCGCAAAAAATAAAAACTGCAGAGGTGATCAAATACCATCAAAAGAAAGCTCTATTTGTGGGAAGAAAAGGACGCAAATTTTGTTTAGGTACAGCATTGCATGACCGCGCAATTAGCAGTTAAAGTGACGCAGTGCCAAATTGGAAAAAGACCTCTGGTCCTTAGGCAGCATAATGGTCCAGGGCTCAAGTGGTTAAAGGTTCTGGTACTGTGTTGCTGTTCATCAAAAACTATTACGTCCTGTGGCAGAGGATTGTACAACCATTACTACATCCTGTGGCAGAGGATCGTACAGCTATTTTATTTTTCCAAAGTCTGTGGCAGAGACTTTTTGTCCGTGTGCCATTCCGGCTGCTAGGTCAGAGAGAGAGAAACCTATCCGGGTGGGCAAAGATCTTTGGACTGAAGGTGCATAAGTCGCCAAGATCTTAAATTTTTTAGTGATCTGCAAAAGGTATTTGAATTCTCCTGCAACTCCCTTCCTACCTCTTCACTACTACTTCCTTTCAAGTTTTGCAATAAAGCATTGGAAACAGAATAAAGTGACTGGTGCATACATTGGTGGGCGCAAGGCCCAATATAGACTCTAAGTTCCTGATGTGGTGAAACTACAGGTAAGGGGTGACGGCAACAACCCAATTTATTTCAGCAGCTCCTACGGGGGTCCGTGCTACATGAGCATAAAGCATATAAATGCTGTTAAAGATGTGACATTGAAGGCATTTTTTCTGCTAAGTTCTGGCAGAAAAAATGCAGCTTAACCCCCTCCTGCCTAAGCCTTTTCCTGACATTTGTTGCTTACAAGATAAAATCCGTATTCTCTGTTAGAAAACACCCAAACATTTTATATATATATATATATATATATATATATATATATATATTTTTTTTAGCAGAGACTCTAGAGAATAAAATGGCAATCATTGCAATATTTTATGTCACACGGTATTTGCACAGCGGTCTTTCAAATGCAATTTTTTGGGAATATTGACAATTTCATGAATTTTAAAAAACTAAACAGTCAAGTTAGCCCATTTTTTTTGTATAATGTGAAAGATGATGTTACGCCGAGTAAATTGATAACTAGCATTTCATGCTTTGAAATTGCACACACTTGTGGAAAGGCGACAAACTACGGCACTTAAAAATCACCATGGGCGATGCTTTAAAAATATCTACAGGTTACCAGTTTAGAGGTACAGAGGAGATCTTGTGCTAGAATTATTGCTCTTGTGCTAACGATCGATACCTTACATGTGTGGTTTGAACACAGTGTACATTTGCGGGTCCGTCTTACGTATGCGTTCGCATCTGCGCATGAGCAGGGAGGGACGAGGTGCTTTAAATTTTTATTTTATTGATTTTTTTTTATTTTTACACTGTCTCTTAAAAAAAATAATTCTGATCATTTTTATTTATGTCCGAAGGAATGTAAACATCCCTTGTGACAGTAATAGGCAGTGACCTCCTTTTGTACTTAAAAGCATTCAAAACGCCAAGTTTGGCAGTTCTGAATGCTGTAATTTTTTAAAATTTGGTGCCTTTAGGTCTTTTGTAAACTGGACGTGATGTCATGACATCGCTTCTGGCTTACGAAATCCGAGACCCGATCAAAGCCGATTCCGGCGTCGTTCGGGGCTCCGACCAGCCGGGGGACATGCCCGTTGGTCGCTCAGGCCTCCTTGGGATAACAGCCGAGCGGCTGCTAGCCGCATTGTTTGTTATCCCAAGAAAGCCAACCGTCGGCTCTAAAAAATGGTACCGGTGTGATGCGTGCAGCTACATGCATTACCCGGTACAACCCCTTCAAGTTGAGGCTGCATATTTGCGTACGGTCGGCGTGAAGGGGTTAAATTCATACGCCCATGTGCATGAGACCTAAGGATACACCACTGTGTTCCAGTACATCTTTATTGCTTTCTGAGAGGCAAGTCTGCAATGACAGCTTTCATATGTATATCCTGTCATCTGTTGTTATCCCTACAGACATTAACGAATGTAAAGAAAATCCCCAAATCTGTGACCCTTATGGTGATTGTAAGAACACAATTGGATCATATACATGTGAATGCAGGGAAGGATACCAGAATATCTATAATATTTGTACAGGTGAGTGTCATATTTTTATTAATTATGTGCACTGCCCAAAAATCTCTTTTTTTTTTTTCGTTTTTGTTTTGTTCGTTTTTTGTTTATCGGATCATTCGTTGAGATCGATATTCGTTATTGCAAATAAATTCGTAACTTCGGAAGAATTCAAATTTGTTACCTTCCATTTGTTTAGATGCAGTATTCGTTATTTTGAGAAATTGGAATAATTAGAACAAAAATCTGAAATTCGAAAATCCAAAAATTCTAAAGAACGAAAAACGAAAATTCAAAAGAACGAAAATCTGAAAATCAGAAAGAACAAAAATCCGAAAATAAGAACGAAAATCTGAAAATCTGAAAGAGCAAAAAAACATTCGGATAATTTCAATTATAATTAAAATATTACGTTTATTACCATTATTATAGTTTTATTATTATTTATTAATAATAATAATAGTTTTAAACTATTAAATTATAGGTATTGGAATTTCCTTTAAAATTTGGCTGTTAGTGAACGTAACAAATATGAATTTATCCAATGTTACAAATTATTCGGCATTCGTTACTTGGGATAATTCGTAATTTCGGATAAATTTGTATACGTTACGTTCACTAACAGCCAAATTTGAAAGGAAATTCCAAAACCTATAATTTAGTAGTTTATAACTATTATAGTTTTTATTATTATGATTATTTATTATTAATACATAATCATAATAAAAAAAACTATAATAATGGTTAATAAACTTAATATTTTAATTTTAATAGAAATTATCCAAATGTTTTTTGTTCTTTCTGATTTTCATTTTTATTTTCTTTCTTTCGAATTTCGTTCTTTTCGATTCTCCAACTTTCAGATTTTCCTTCTTTCAAATTTTTGGACTTACGTTCTCTTGAATTTTCGGATTTTCGTTCTTTCAAATTTTCGTTCTTTTAGAAATTTGTTTTCGAAAAAATTAGTGAAACAGTCTTTCGTTAATTCGGATGTTTCCGAATTAACAAATATACCGAATTTTGAAAAATTGCACGTGTCTAATTTTTATTAGATATCACCATTTACTAAAGATGCCCAAAGATATGAGATGCTGCCTTATCCAGCTGGGTGGTGTTCTTATGACTGTCTGTTCTTCATAGTACTGAGTTGGGCAACAATGAATGATTAGGTTAGGACAACTATCCCTATCCCCCGAGATAAGTCAGCACTGGACTTCACCTTTCTGCTTCCAGGTACTCCCCTCTACAATGACATTAACCACCTGAGTACCAGTCTGTAATATCCTTTCATTACCAGGCCATTTTTCAGTGCTGTGATAGTTTGACTGACATTTACTCCATCATGTACCTGAATAAATTTCAAATAATTTTTTTGAGATGCATTTGATAACCACTGGGTAAAAAACTTTTGAATACAAACTATTTCTCTTACATTCTATTATAAAAACATGTCAAATAAAATGCTAGGACAGCATGACCCCCCTCCCCAAGTAACCCCTATTTAGAAAGTTGTCACGCCAAGGTGATTTTTTTTTTTTTGCCACAATTTTTTGGAAATGAACATGATGATAATGAGGTAGTTAAAACACGGCAGTAATAGTGCATCATTAATGTACAGGTCACATGCAGTAGGAAGGTGGAGTTGAGGGGGTTAATTTGCAGATTTGGAGGATAAGAGAGGTGAAGGATTAAAATACAGATCATTTATGCCAGTGGTCATGAACCCTGTCCTCAGGTCCCACTATCAGGCCAGGTTTGCAAGATAACTGAAATACATCACAGGTGATATCATTTACTGCTCAACGATTTCAGTATTCTAGTCTGCATCTCCCCAAGGTAATACATAAAACCTGGCCTGTTAGTGGGCCCTGAGGACAGGGTTGATGACGAGGGATGAGCCGAACACCCCCCAGTTCGGTTCGCGGCAGAACATGAGAACAGAACAAAAATTTGTGCAAACACGCAAACCCCGTTAAAGCGGGGGTTCACCCACATCGGCAAAAAAAAAAAAATATTAAAAGCCAGCAGCTACAAATACTGCAACTGCTGACTTTTAATACATGGCCACTTACCTGTCTCAGGGTCCAGCGATGTCGGCAGGGGACGCCGAGAACCAGCTCGGTTCTCAGCAGCTGCCGCCGCCATCCTAGGTGAGGGAATCAGGAAGTGAAGCGTTGCGGCTTCACTTCCCGGTTCCAGCAGTATACAGGCGGTCCCCGGGTTATAAACAAGATAGGGACTGTAGGTTTGTTCTTAAGTTGAATCTGTTTGTAATTTGGGACAGGTACATTTTTTAAGTATAGCTCCAGCCCAAAAATCTATTTTTAAGCTTTTTGGATAACATAGGGAAGGGTTATCACCCCTGTAACTTTTTTTTTTGCTGTCTGTGCCCCTGTTCAGAAGATTTCACCTCAGTTTCTGTCCCAATGACAATTGAATTTTGAAAATTTTGGGTTATTAGAGAAACAAGATTGGTAATAAAGCATTTTCCCATATTAACTCTTACAGGAGAGAATTTCCCTTCCTGTTGTCTCCCTCCGTTTATAAGTAGGAGTTGTTTGTAAGTCGGATATTTGAAAATAGGGGCCCGCCTGGAAACAGCTATACGGCTTGCCCTATACACTCTGTGGAAAATTGGGTCTTAGGTGTTGGTGGTACCAGAACACTGTAAGCCCTCACAGTTACTCTTGGTGGGCGCAGGAACGGGCTCTGCTGTGAAATATTCGATCAAGAATTGTAATTACACGCCCCTGTTAAACAGGGGCATAAAAATTGGGCCTTAGGCGGTGGTGGTGGCATAGTTGCCAACATTGAAAAAAAAAAATGTGGGACACTTTTGTAGCTGTAGGCGGAGCCGTTCAATAATTAGGGGGCGGGGGCATTCGTTTGTAGGCGTGTCTAAGGAAAAATATAGAAGTGCGGCGCGCAGAGCGTGCCGCGGGGAAAAATGGGTGTAGTTTACGCGTCATAGTGGGCATGGCTTAAATAGGCGTGGCTCAAGAGGGTGTGGTTAGAGTCTGAGATGAATGAGGGATGGAGAGGGGGAGAGGGAAAGGGGGAGAGGGGGAGAGGGAAATGACGGGACAGCAGCCCCAGATCCTACACAATAAAAATATGTGTATTCTAGAAAGTTTAACAATCAGCAGATAAAGATACTCCAAATACCTGGTGTTAGCACTTCAATCATCCCGGCACCATGGTTGTTATGGTGTCAGGATGATTGAAGTGCATTATTTCTATTATTACATTGTAATATAAAATGAAATCATTCAACTCACCATAATGCAGAATCAGTGGGAGCCCCGAGTGTGTCACTAGCCACGTCGCCTGCCACCAGCCGTCCGTCCTTGCGTCAGATGTCCCAGCAGAGTCCGTCCTTGCATCAGGTGTCCCCAGCAAAGCCCCCCTTATATCAGATGTCCCCAGCGGAGCCCCCCTCACACCAGGAGTCCCCAGCGGAGCCCCCCTCACATCGGGTGTCCCTGGCAGAGCCCCCCTCACATCAGGTGTCCCTGGCAGAGCCCCCCCTCACATCGGGTGTCCCTGGCAGAGCCCCCCTCACATCAGGTGTCCCTGGCAGAGCCCCCCTCACATCAGGTGTCCCTGGCAGAGCCCCCCCTCACATCAGGTGTCCCTGGCAGAGCCCCCCTCACATCGGGTGTCCCTGGCAGAGCCCCCCTCACATCGGGTGTCCCTGGCAGAGCCCCCCCTCACATCAGGTGTCCCTGGCAGAGCCCCCCCTCACATCGGGTGTCCCCGGCAGAGCCCCCCCTCACATCGGGTGTCCCCGGCAGAGCCCCCCCTCACATCAGGTGTCCCCGGCAGAGCCCCCCCTCACATCAGGTGTCCCCGGCAGAGCCCCCCCTCACATCAGGTGTCCCCGGCAGAGCCCCCCTCACATCAGGTGTCCCCGGCAGAGCCCCCCCTCACATCAGGTGTCCTCGGCGGAGCCCCCCCTCACATCAGGTGTCCCCGGCGGAGCCCCCCCTCACATCAGGTGTCCCCGGCAGAGCCCCCCTCACATCAGGTGTCCCCGGCAGAGCCCCCCCTCACATCAGGTGTCCCTGGCAGGGCCCCCCTCACATCAGGTGTCCCTGGCAGAGCCCCCTCACATCAGATGTCCCTGGCAGAGCCCCCCCTCACATCAGGTGTCCCTGGCAGAGCCCCCCCTCACATCAGGTGTCCCTGGCAGAGCCCCCCCTCACATCAGGTGTCCCTGGCAGAGCCCCCCCTTACATCAGGTGTCCCTGGCAGAGCCCCCCTCACATCAGGTGTCCCTGGCAGAGCCCCCCTTACATCAAGTGTCCCTGGCAGAGCCCCCCCTCACATCAGGTGTCCCTGGCAGAGCCCCCCTTACAAATTCCCATAGCGGTGCGCCCCCCCTCCCCTACCTCAGAGGTGTCCGCCGGTGTCACTGCTGTGAAATATTAGATCAAGAATTGTAATTACATGCACCTGTTGAACAGGGGCAGAAAAATTGGGCCTTTTGGTGGTGGTGGTGGTGTTGCCACAACACTGTAAGTCCTCACAGTTACTCTTGGTGAGAGCTGGAACGGGCCCTGCTGTGAAATATTTGATCAAGAATTGTAATTACATGCACCTGTTGAACAGGGGCAGAAAAATCGGGCCTTTGGTGGTGGTGGTGGTGGTGCTGGTGCCACAACACTGTAAGTCCTCACAGTTACTCTTGGTGGGCGGAGAAATGGGCCCTGCTGTGAAATATTAGATCAAGAATTGTAATTGGTGGGCGCAGGAATGAGCCCTCCTGCAAAATATTGCATCAAAAATTGTAATTACATGTCCCTGTTAAACAGGGGCTGAAAAATTGGGCCTTAGGCACTGGTGCTGGTGCCACAACACTGCAACCCCTCACAAATACTCTAGTTGAGTGCAGCAACGAACCCTCCTTGCAAAATATTGCATCAAAAATTATAATTACACGCCCCTGTCAAAACAGGGGCTGAAAATTTGGGCCTTAGCCACTGGTGGCGGCGCCCAGAACCAAAAATATTCTTACAAGCTATCAGCATGATCATTGAGAAGGAAGAGGATAGTCACTCAGCATAACAGGATAGTCACTCAGCATCAGCATAGGCAGTCTTGAAGGGATCTGACATTTCAAAAAAAATGATTCGGTTACATCAGCATCAGGTGCTTGGTAGCTGGTGATGATCTAAGACTGATTCATTTTTATGAAGGTCAGTCGTTCGACGGAGTCGGTGGACAGGCGTGCCCTGTGATCGGTTACAAAACCTCCAGCAGCACTGAATGTGCGTTCCGAAAGAACGCTGGATGCAGGACAGGCCAGTAGCTCAATTGCATACTGTGCAAGATCTGGCCAGTGATCCATCCTCAAGACCCAGTAACCCAGAGGATTTTCGGTGGGAAAGGTGTCCAAGTCAGATCTTGCCCCTAGGTATTCTTGCACCATGTAAAACAGACGCTGGCGATGGTTGCTGGAACCAATAATACCTTGGGGCTGCGGACTAAAAAATTGTCTGAACGCATCGGTCAGACGGCCACCTTCTCCACCGCTCCTTCTTTGACTGACTGAGGCCTCAGCAACACGTTGTCCAGGAACAGGAGTTTGTAACCTCCCAGTCTCTGGGAACGTGTTGCACAGACCTTTCTGCAAGGCCTCCCGAAGATGTTTCATCCTCTGCTCCCTCTGCGATGGCAAGATAAGGTCCGCAACCTTACCCTTGTAATGTGGATCAAGGAGGGTTGCCAGCCAGTATTGATCCCTCTCCTTGATACCACGAATACGAGGATCCTTCCGCAGGCTTTGCAGGATCAGGGAGACCATGCAGCGTAGGTTTGCTGAGGCATTTGGTCCGGAGTCTTCTGGGTCACTAAGGACGACATGATCTGCAGCCACCTCCTCCCAGCCACGTACAAGTCCATGGGTTTCTTGGGACTGTAAATGATCCCTTAAAGACTGCTGCTGATGCTGAGTGCCAGGCTCCACCTCCATGCTGACACAATACTCCTCTTCCTCCTCCTCCTCCTCCTCATCCTCTTCCTGTGTGATTGGCGGGCACGCAGGAACACTGTCTGGATAAAGGGGGCCTTGAGAGCTAAGAAAGTCCTCCTCTTCCTGCCTCTGTTCTGCCTCAAATGCCCTGTCCAATTATTCCACGCAGCGTTTGCTCCAACAGATGGACAAGGGGGACAGTGTCACTGATGCATGCACTGTCACTGCTTACCATCCTCGTGGCCTCCTCAAATGGTGACAGGATAGTGCATGCATCCCTGACCATGGCCCACTGGCGTGGGGAAAAAAAACCAAGCTCCCCTGACCCTGTCCTGGTGCCATAGTCGCACAAGTACTCATTGATGGTCCTCTGCTGCATGTGAAGCCGCTGCAGCATGGCCAACTTTGAGTTCCACCTGGTGGGCCTTTAACAGATGAGGCGGTTCTTGGGCAGGTTAAATTCCTTTTGGAGGTCAGCCAGCTGAGCACTGGCATTATATGACCTGCGGAAATGCACACAGACTTTCCTGGCCTGCCTCAGGACATCCTGTAAGCCCGGGTACCTGCCCAAGAAGCGCTGCACCACCAAGTTAAGGACGTGAGCCAAACAGGGCACATGGGTCAGTTGTCCCTGTCGGAGGGTGGAGAGGAGGTTGGTGCCATTGTCGCAAACCACCATACCTGGCTTAAGCTGGCTTGGCGTCACCCACCTCTGAACCTGCCCCTGCAGAGCTGACAGAATTTCTGCCCCAGTGTGGCTCCTGTCCCTCAAGCACACCAGCTCAAGCACCGCATGCCATGTTTTGGCCTGCGTGCTTGCATAGCCCGTTGAACGCCTACGGAGCACCGCTAGTTCCGAAGAGGCCATGGAGGAAGAAGAAGAGGATGGGGTGGAGGAGAGAGGTGTGGCAGAATCGCCACTAGTAGTATTTTGGTGGCGTGGTGGCAGAACAACCTCCAACACTAATGCACCCTGTCCTGCATCCTTCCCAGCTGCCAGAAGAGTCACCCAGTGCGCGGTGAAAGATAGGTAACGTCCCTGTCCATGCCTGCTGGACCATGAGTCAGCAGTAATATGCACCTTACCACTGACCGCCCTGTCCAGTGAGGCCAAGACATTGCCTTCCACATGCCGGTAGAGAGCCAGAATCGCCTTCCGTGAGAAAAAGTGGCCTTTGGGAACCTGCCACTGAGGTACCGCACATTCCACAAACTCACGGAAGTGGGCAGAGTCTACCAACTGAAAAGGCAGCAGTTGAAGTGCTAGCAATTTAGCCAAGCTAGCATTCAACCGCTGGGCATGTGGATGGCTGGGAGCGAACTTCTTTTGGCGGTGCAACAGCTGGGGCAGGGAAATTTGCCTGGTACAATCTGACATCGGTGTACCGATAGCAGATTGCCCCCAAGTACTTGGCTGTGACACACCTAATTCTACACCTTCATTCCTCTCAGTGCAGGTCTCAGAGAGGACTGAAGGTACAGTGGGGTTGGAGATCCCAGCTGATGAGGAGCAAGGAGAGGTCCTCTTTGTTCTTTGGTGTGGGTCTTTTAGGTACGCTTGCCAACGAACTGCATGGCAGGTTAACATATGTCTGGTCAAGCATGTGGTGCCGAAGCGGGAGAAGTTTTGGCCACGAGAGATACGCTTGAGACATATGTTGCAAATAGCAGCAGTGGGATCTGATGCACTCGTCTCAAAAAAGGCCCACACCAAAGAACTTTTGGAATAACGTGCAGAGACAGCAGCGCCCTGCACATGCGGAGCTCTGCGGTGTGATGCAGTCAGTTTGCTGCCCTTAAGCTGGCCCCTGGAGGGCATCCTGCCTCGTTGGTGATGTGCCTCCTCCTCCTCTCTCCTATCAGGCACCCACGTGGAGTCAGTGACCTCATCATCCCCTCCCTCCTCATCACTGGAGCAAAGCTGGCAGTATGCTGCAGCTGGGGGAACATGACTGCCAGATTGCTGTCTTTCTTGGGCACCCTCTTTCTCTAGGCTCACGTTACTGCCTTCCTCTAGCTGGGTACCATCATTGGAGCCTTCAAAATGCTGGGCATCCTCCTGGAGCATGTACCCAACACTGTGGTCAAACAGTTCAGGGGACTCCTCAGGAGGACATGGTGGGGCTAGGGAAGGAGTGACCGATGCCATTGAGCCAAGGGAAGAGGCTGCGTTGGCAGCTGCTTTGCCAGACAAAGTACCCTGAGCCTGGGTGAGAGAGGATGAGGAGGATGAGGACGGCTTGGTCATCCACTCTACCAAGTCTTCTGCATGTTGCGGCTCAACACGGTCAGCTGCCGAAAAAAGGACAAGCGTGTCCCACGGCCACGTGCTGATGAGGATGCACCATCTCCATGACCAGCACTGTTGCCTCTAGACACAGAGCCTGCTTGTCCTCTTTTATCGGCTTGTGACTATCTGCCTTTCCTTATTGGCCTTCCAGACATACTAATGGCCTGCAGTGAGATGTAGCTGCACAAAGCTGTGATGTATATATATCCTGATACTGCAGCTAGCAGAATCAACTGCCTGCCTGTAGTATTATTAGTATGAGAACACCAGCAATTGTTTTCAGGTAGCTTTAGGTGCACACTGTGCAGAGGACGCAATACACTAACTGTAAATACTGTAGCTGCCTGCCTGTGATATTAATAGGAGCAGAACAACAGCAGTTGTCTCCAGGTAGCTTTAGATGCCCACTGTGCAGAGGATGCACTACACTAACTGTAAATACTGTAGCTGCTTGCCTGTGGTATTAGTAGGATCAGAAGAACACCACTAATTTTCTTCAGGTAGTTTTAGGTGCACACTGTGCAGAGGACGCACTACACTAACTTGTAAATACTACAGCTGCCTGTGGTACTGTACTAATAGGATCAGAAGAACACCACTAATTTTCTTCAGGTAGCTTTAGGTGCACACTGTGCAGAGGACACAGTGCACTAACTGTAAATACTGTAGCTGCCTGCCTGTGGTATTAATAGGAGCAGAACAACAGCAATTGTCTCCAGGTAGCTTTAGGTGCACACTGTGCAGAGGACGCACTACACTAACTGTAAATGCTGTAGCTGCCTGCCTGTGGTTTTAATAGGATCAGAAGAACACCACTAATTTTCTTCAGGTAGCTTTAGGTGCACACTATGCAGAGGACACAGTACACTAACTGTAAATACTGTAGCTGCCTGCCTGAGGTATTAATAGGAGCAGAACAACAGCAATTGTCTCCAGGTAGCTTTAGGTGCACACTGTGCAGAGGACTCACTACACTAACTGTAAATACTGTAGCTGTCTGCCTGTGGTATTAATAGGATCAGAAGAACACCACTAATTTTCTTCAGGTAGCTTTAGGTGCACACTGTGCAGAGGACACAGTGCACTAGCTGTAAATACTGTAGCTGCCTGCCTGTGCTATTAATAGGAACAGAACAACAGCAAATGTCTCCAGGTAGCTTTAGGTGCACACTGTGCAGAGGACGCACTACACTAACTGTAAATGCTGTAGCTGCCTGCCTGTGGTATTAATAGGATCAGAAGAACACCACTAATTTTCTACAGGTAGCTTTAGGTGCACACTGTGCAGAGGAAACAGTGCACTAACTGTAAATACTGTAGCTGTCTGCCTGTGGTATTAATAAGAACAGAACAACAGCAAATGTCTCCAGGTAGCTTTAGGTGCACACTGTGCAGAGGACGCACTACACTAACTGTAAATGCTGTAGCTGCCTGCCTGTGGTATTAATAGGATCAGAAGAACACCACTAATTTTCTTCAGGTAGCTTTAGGTGTACACTGTGCAGAGGACACAGTACACTAACTGTAAATACTGTAGCTGTCTGCCTGTGGTATTAATAGGAACAAAACGACAGCAAATGTCTCCAGGTAGCTTTAGGTGCACACTGTGCAGAGGATGCACTACACTAACTATAAATACTGTAGCTGCCTGCCTGTGGTATTAGTAGGATCAGAAGAACACCACTAATTTTCTTCAGGTAGCTTTAGGTGCACACTGTGCAGAGGACACAGTGCACTAACTGTAAATACTGTAGCTGCCTGCCTGTGGTATTAACAGGAGCAGAACAACAGCAATTGTCTCCAGCAGTGGCGGCTGGTGAAATTTTAAGATGGGGGGGCGCCAGACCCCGCCCTTCCTTTTTGACCCCTCCCACTTTTCACAAGCCCCACCCCATATAGAATCCCCCACTACGTCTCCTGTAGTACATCATATACCAGGCTATACATTATACACAGGGCTCTGCACATCATATACCAGGCTCTAAGAAAGACTAAAAAAATAAAACGAATACAGTCATCACATTTAGGGACTGTAATAATGCAATATCTTACATGTTTGCCTTTGGGTTCCCTATAACTTAGATCCATAACTCAGAGCAGATCTACACAAGGTATTATCACTTAAAGTGCATGTTCACAAATAACAAACCTATGGTGTTATGATCTCTGTGGAACTACAAGTCTCAGGATGTCCTGTCCATGCCTATGACAATCATTCCTCAGTCTCTCAGCAGCACAAACAGCTCACTGCACAGTAGGGATGAGCTGAACACCCTCCTGTTCGGTTCGCACCAGAACATGCGAACAGGAAAATAGTTCGTTCGAACACGCGAACACCGTTAAAGTCTATGGGACATGAACATGAATAATCAAAAGTGCTAATTTTAAAGGCTTATATGCAAGTTATTGTCATAAAAAGTGTTTGGGGACCCTGGTTTTAAAAACGGCTGTTTTTTCAGGAGCAGTGATTTTAATAATGCTTAAAGTCAAACAATAAAAGTGTAATATCCCTTTAAATTTCATAGCTGGGGGGTGTCTATAGTATGCCTGTAAAGGGGCGCATGTTTCCCGTGTTTAGAACAGTCTGACAGCAAAATGACATTTCGAAGGAAAAAACCCATTTAAAACTACTCGCGGCTATTGCATTGCCGACAATACACATAGAAGTTCATTGATAAAAACGGCATGGGAATTCCCCACAGGGGAACCCCGAACCAAAATTAAAAAAAAAAAATGACGTGGGAGTCCCCCTAAATTCCATACCAGGCCCTTCAGGTCTGGTATGGATATTAAGGGGAACCCCGGCCAAAATTTTTTTAAAAAATGACGTGGGGTTCCCCCTAAATTCCATACCAGACCCTTCAGGTCTGGTATGGATTTTAAGGGGAACCCCGCGCCAAAAAAAAAAAAAAAGGCGTGGGGTCCCCCCAAAAATCCATACCAGACCCTTATCCGAGCACGCAACCTGGCAGGCCGCAGGAAAAGAGGGGGGACGAGAGTGCGCCCCCCCCCTCCTGAACCATACCAGGCCACATGCCCTCAACATTGGGAGGGTGCTTTGGGGTAGCCCCCCAAAACACCTTGTCCCCATGTTGATGAGGACAAGGGCCTCATCTCCACAACCCTGGCCGGTGGTTGTGGGGGTCTGCGGGCAGGGGGCTTATCGGAATCTGGAAGCCCCCTTTAACAAATGACAAGAGACAGTTTTTGACAATTCCTTTATTTAAATGCTTCTTCTTTCTTCTATCTTCCTTCATCTTCTTCTTCTGGTTCTTCTGGCTCTTCTGGTTCTTCCTCCGGCGTTCTCGTCCAACATCTCCTCCGTGGCGTCTTCTATCTTCTTCTCCTGGGGCCGCTCCGCACCCATGGCATGGGGGGAGGCTCCCGCTCTTCTCTTCATCTTCTTCTTCATCTTCTTCTCTTCTTTCTTCTTCTCTTCTTCTCTTTTTCATTTTCTTCTCCGGGCCGCTCCGCATCCATGCTGGCATGGAGGGAAGCTCCCACTGTGTGACGGCGTCTCCTCGTCTGACGGTTCTTAAATAACGGGGGCGGGGCCACCCTCTGACCCCCGACTAATAGTTGTGCAAGAAGTCAAGCAGTGAAAGAGTTAATGAGTAATAAAAGAATATAAAACAGAACAGCAGAACCAAAGAATTAAAATTATAATTAAAATCCTCATTATTAGACTCAAATGAAAATGCATAGAGGTATAAGAATTTAAGGCATAATTAGTGGGACTGCTTTAGCAGTCCCACTATTGTTATTCGATTTTATTTATTAGTGGGAATGCTTTAGCAGTCCCACTATTGTTATTCGATTTTATTAGTGGGACTGCCACTATTGTTATTTGATTTTATTAGTGGGACTGCTTTAGCAGTCCCACTATTGTTATTCGATTTTATTTAGTGGGACGCTTTAGCCGTCCCACTATTGTTATTCGATTTTATTTATTTTTATTAATTTTATTCCATACGTTTTTTGGCTCTGCATAACTTCTGCATACTTTCAACTATTAAAACCATTCAACTATTAAAATGTTCGTCTCTTTTAGCTGATGTGTGCTCTTTTTCAGCTTTTTTTCTCCCATTTATACTTTTTAAAATATTAAGCTTTTTATCACTTTTTTTAACATTGAAGTCAATGGGAGCATGCTTCAGATCCTTAAAATCTTCTTCCGCTCCCAAAAGTTTCAGCTCCTTCATACTTTCACCTACAGATGCCAAACAAACTTTAAAATGTTCACAAAATATTCAGCTATCTGGCTATATCTTTTCAGTTTGATACCTTTTACAGTTTTTGAGAAAAAGCTTTTTGTTTAGAGGTAATTTCAGGAAATTTTAGCCATTAATCAGAGTGTACTGTGTTTGTTTTGTTGACATGGTTACCAAAGCTTCTGTTATACACAGGGGGAGGTGGCTGGAGAATCTCAGCTCTGATTACAGAGCCCGGGGGAGGGGACAAACACACCATGTACTGATTTATAATAGAGGAATATGATGGGGCAGTTTTGATGGGGCAATTCTGATGGGGCAGTTTTGATGGGGCAGTTTTGATGGTGGCAATGTGATGGGGCAGTTTTGATGGGACAATTCTGATGGGGCAGTTTTGATGGTGGCAATATGATGGGGCAGTTTTGATAGGGCAATTCTGATGGGGCAGTTTTCATGGTGGCAATATAATAGGGGAGTTTTGATGGAGCAATTCTGATGGGGCAGTTTTGATGGTGGCAATATGATGGGGCAGTTTTGATGGGGACAATTTTAATGGAGCAGTTTTAAAGGTGGCAATATGATGGTGCAGTTTTAATGGGGACAATTTTGATTGGGGCAATTCTGATGGGGCAGTTTTGATGGCAGTATGATGGGGCAGTTTTGATGGCGGCCATTTTAGCAATTTAGCTATTCAGCATTCCCACGCATTTTCCCCAGGAAATGCATTTTCTAGTTTTTATTCTGTAATTGTATTCCGTACGTTTTTTGGCTCTGCGTAACTTCTGCATACTTTTAGCTATTAAAACCATTCAACTATTAAAATGTTTGTTTCTTTCAGCTGATGATGAGACTTTTCAACTTTTTTTCTACTATTTATACTTTTTAAAATATTAAGCTTTTTAACACTTTTTTTTAACATTGAAGTCAATGGGAGCATGCTTCAGATCCTTAAAATCTTCCTCCGCTCCCAAAAGTTTCAGCTTCTTCATACTTTCACCTACAGATGCAAAACAAACTTTAAAATGTTCACAAAATATTCAGCTATCTAGCTATATCTTTTCAGTTTGATATCTTTTACAGTTTTTGTGAAAAAGCTTCTTGTTTAGAGGTAATTTCAGGACATTTTAGCCATTAATCAGAGTGTACTGTGTTGCTTTTGTTGCCATGGTTACCAAAGCTTCTGTTATACAGGGGGGGGGGTTGCTGGAGCATCTCAGCTCTGATTACAGAGCCCGGGGGAGGGGACAGACACACCATGTACTGATTTATAATAGAGGAATATGATGGGGCAGTTTTGATGGGGCAACTCTGATGGGGCAGTTTTGATGATGGCAATATGATGGAGCAGTTTTGATGGAGCAATTCTGATGGGGCAGTTTTAATGGTGGCAATATGATGGGGCAGTTTTGATAGGGCTATTCTGATGGGGCAGTTTTGATGGTGGCAATATGATGAGGCAGTTTTGATGGGGCAATTCTGATGGGGCAGTTTTGATGGTGGCAATATGATGGGGCAGTTTTGATGGGGCAATTCTGATGGGGCAGTTTTGATGGTGGCAATATGATGGGGCAGTTTTGATGGGGACAATTTTAATGGAGCAGTTTTAAAGGTGGCAATATGATGGGGCAGTTTTGATTGGGGTAGTTTTGATGGGGCAGTTTTGATGGCAATATGATGGGGCAGTTTTGATGGGGCAATTCTGATGCGGCAGTTTTGATGGGGACAATTTTGATGGGGCAATTCTGATGGGGCAGTTTTGATGGCAATATGATGGGGGCAGTTTTGATGGTGGCAATATGATGGGGCAGTTTTGATGGGGCAATTCTGATGGGGCAGTTCTGATGGTGTCAATATGATGGGGCAGTTTTGATGGGGCAATTTTGATGGTGGCAATATGATGGGGCAATTCTGATGGGGCAGTTTTGATGGTGGCAATATGATGGGGCAGCTTTGATGGGGGCAGTTTTGATGGGGGCAATTTTGATGGGGCAATTCTGATGGGGCAGTTTTGATGGCAATATGATGGGGGCAGTTTTGATGGTGGCAATATGATGGGGCAGTTTTGATGGGGACAATTCTGATGGGGCAGTTTTGATGGCAATATGATGGGAGCAGTTTTGATGGCGGCCGTTTTAGCAATTCAGCTATTCAGCATTCCCACGCATTTTCCCCAGGAAATGCATTTTCTGGTTTATTTTTAATTTTATTATTTAATTTTATTCTGTACGTTTTTTGGCTCTGCGTAACTTCTGCATACTTTCAGCTATTAAAACCATTCAACTATTAAAATGTTTGTCTCTTTCAGCCGATGATGGGACTTTTTTTCTACTATTTATACTTGAAGTCACTGGGAGCATGCTTCAGATCCTTAAAATCTTCTTCCGCTCCCAAAAGTTTCAGCTCCTCCATACTTTCACCTACAGACGCCAAACAAACTTTAAAATGTTTACAAAATGTTCAGCTATCTGGCTATATCTTTTCAGTTTGATATCTTTTACAGTTTTTGTGAAAAACCTGTTTGTTTAGTGGTCATTTCAGGAAATTTTAGCCATTAAATAGAGTGTACTGTGTTGCTTTTGTTGCCATGGTTACCAAAGCTTCTGTTATACACAGGGGGGAGGTGGCTGGAGCATCTCAGCTCTGATTACAGAGCCCGGGGAGAGGACAGACACACCATGTACTGATTTATAATAGAGGAATATGATGGGGCAATTATGATGGGGCAGTTTTGATGGTGGCAATATGATGGGGCAGTTTTGATGGGACAATTCTGATGGGGCAGTTTTGATGGGGCAATTCTGATGGGGCAGTTTTGATGGGGGCAGTTTTGATGGGGGCAGTTTTGATGGGGGCAATATGATGGGGCAGTTTTGATGGGCAATTCTGATGGGGCAGTTTTGATGGTAGCAATATGTTGGGGCAGTTTTGATGGGGCAATTCTGATGGGGTAGTTTTGATGGTGGCAATATGATGGGGCACTTTTGATGGGGCAATTCTGATGGGCAGTTTTGATGGTGGCAATATGATGGGGCAGTTTTGATGGGGGCAATATGATGGGGCAGTTTTGATGGGGACAATTTTTATGGGGCAATTCTGATGGGGCAGTTTTAAAGGCAATATGATGGGGGCAATTTTGCTGGGGGCCGTTTTAGCAATTCAGCATTCCCACGCATTTATCCCAGGAAATGCATTTTCTAGTTTTTATTATTATTTATTATTTAATTTTATTCTGTACGTTTTTTGGCTCTGCGTAACTTCTGCATACTATTAGCTATTAAAACCATTCAACTATTAAAATGTTTGTCTCTTTCAGCTCCTTCATACTTTCACCTACAGACGCCAAACAAACTTTAAAATGTTCACAAAATATTCAGCTATCTGGCTATATCTTTTCAGTTTGATATCTTTTACAATTTTTGAGAAAAAGCTTTTTGTTTAGAGGTCATTTCAGGAAATTTTAGCCATTAATCAGAGTGTACTGTGTTTGTTTTGTTGCCATGGTTACCAAAGCTTCTGTTATACACAGGGGGCAGTTTTGATGGCAGTATGATGGGGCATTTTTGATGGTGGCCATTTTAGCAATTTAGCTATTCAGCATTCCCACGCATTTTCCCCAGTAAATGCATTTTCTAGTTTTATTTATTTTTATTCCGTACGTTTTTTGGCTCTGCGTAACTTCTGCATACTTTCAGCTATTAAAACCATTCAACTATTAAAATGTTCGTCTCTTTCAGCTGATGATGGGACTTTTTCAACTTTTTTTTTACCATTTATATTTTTTAAAATATTAAGCTTTTTATCACTTTTTTTAACATTGAAGTCAATAGGAGCATGCTTCAGATCCTTAAAATCTTCCTCCGCTCCCAAAAGTTTCAGCTCCTTCATACTTTCACCTACAGACGCCAAACAAACTTTAAAATGTTCACAAAATATTCAGCTATCTGGCTATATCTTTTCAGTTTGATATCTTTTACAGTTTTTGAGAAAAAGCTTTTTGTTTAGAGGTAATTTCAGGAAATTTTAGCCATTAATCAGAGTGTACTGTGTTTGTTTTGTTGCCATGGTTACCAAAGCTTCTGTTATACACGGGGGGGAGGTGGCTGGGCAATCTCAGCTCTGATTACAGAGCCTGGGGGAGGGGACAGACACACCATGTACTGATTTATAATAGAGGAATATGATGGGGCAGTTTTGATGGGACAATTCTGATGTGGCAGTTTTGATGGTGGCAATATGATGGGGCTGTTTTGATAGGGCAATTCTGATGGGGCAGTTTTGATGGTGGCAATATGATGGGGCAGTTTTGATGAGGCAATTCTGATGGGGCAGTTTTGATGGTGGCAATATGATGGGGCAGTTTTGATGGGGCAATTCTGATGGGGCAGTTTTGATGCGGCAATTCTGATGTGGCAGTTTTGATGGTGGCAATATGATGGGGCAGTTTTGATGGCAATATGATGGGGGCAGTTTTGCTGGGGGCCATTTTAGCAATTCAGCATTCCCACTATTGTTATTCGATTTTATTTATTAGTGGGAATGCTTTAGCAGTCCCACTATTGTTATTCGATTGTTAGTGGGACTGCTTTAGCAGTCCCACTATTGTTATTCGATTTTATTTATTTTTAATTTTAATTTTAATTTTATTCCGTACGTTTTTTGGCTCTGCGTAACTTCTGCATACTTTCGGCTATTAAAACCATTCAACTATTAAAATGTTCGTCTCTTTCAGCTGATGATGGGACTTTTTCAACTTTTTTTCTACTATTTATACTTTTTAAAATATTAAGCTTTTTAACACTTTTTTTTTAACATTGAAGTCAATGGGAGCATGCTTGAAATCCTTAAAATCTTCTTCCGCTCCCAAAAGTTTCAGCTCCTTCATACTTTCACCTAAAGACACCAAACAAACTTTAAAATGTTCACAAAATATTCAGCTATCTGGCTATATCTTTTCAGTTTGATATCTTTTACAGTTTTTGTGAAAAAGCTGTTTGTTTAGTGGTCATTTCAGGAAATTTTAGCCATTCAACACAGTGTACTATGTTGGTTTTGTTGCCATGGTTACCAAAGCTTCTGTTATACACAGGGGGGAGGTGGCTGGAGCATCTCAGCTCTGATTACAGAGCCCGGGGAGGGGACAGACACACCATGTACTGATTTATAATAGAGGAATATGATGGGGCAGTTTTGATGGGGCAACTCTGATGGGGCAGTTTTGATGGGGCAGTTTTGATGGCAAAATGATGGGGGCAGTTTTGATGGCAATATGATGGGGCAGTTTTGATAGGGGCCGTTTTAACAATTCAGCATTCCCACGCATTTTCCCCAGGAAATGCATTTTCTAGTATTTATTTTTAATTTTTTTTCTGTAAGTTTTTTGGCTCTGCGTAACTTCTGCATACTTTTGGCTATTAAAACCATTCAACTGTTAAAATGTTCGTCTCTTTCAGCTGATAATGGGACTTTTTCAACTTTTTTTCTACTATTTATACTTTTTAAAATATTAAGCTTTTTAACACTTTTTTTTTAACATTGAAGTCAATAGGAGCATGCTTGAAATCCTTAAAATCTTCTTCCGCTCCCAAAAGTTTCAGCTCCTTCATACTTTCACCTACAGATGCCAAACAAACTTTAAAATGTTTACAAAATATTCAGCTATGTAGCTATATCTTTTCAGTTTGATATCTTTTACAGTTTTTGTGAAAAAGCTTTTTGTTTAGTGGTCATTTCAGGAAGTTTTAGCCATTAATCAGAGTGTACTGTGTTGCTTTTGTTGCCATGGTTACCAAAGCTTCTGTTATACACAAGGGGGGAGGTGGCTGGAGCATCTCAGCTCTGATTACAGAGCCCGGGGGAGGGGACAGACACACCATGTACTGATCCATCACGGGATATCAAGGTACGCGTTTTGCGGGTGCAACCCCTTCCTCGCAACTAAAGTAGATCAGAGGAAGGGGTTGCATCACCCAAACACATCCATTGATCCCCCATGTTGGAAGCTAGCACATTTGACATTAGGCATGGGATCATGAGGGAAATTCCCATTTTGACTCTCAATTTGTGTGCATCTTCAAAATTTGGCTTTCACAGGGGTGACATCACCCCATCTGATGAAGGCAATATCAACACAGTTTGGACATACTAATGTCTGATATTGCCTTCACTTTGTCAAAATTGAACTTTGTAAGTTCCTGAGTTGTGTATTGTTTTATGGTTTTAAACATGCCTGTTTTAACACAAAAAAGGCTATTTGTACTGTCAAAACCAAAAATGTTATTACTAAAATATGTTGGTTTGTTCAAAAAACATTTTCTAACGCACATGTGAATGTGTACAGAGTAAAACGTTTTATACTCAACAATGCGTGGCTTCTTCTTTCAATGCTCAATATCATTTTTGGGACTAAGTTGGTGTTTACACTGAAATGGGGATTATTTACTAAAGGCAAATCCACTTTGCACTACAAGTGCACTACAAGTGCAGTTTCAAGTGCAGTTTCAAGTGCACTTTTGCATTGCACTTGGAGTGCAAAGTGGATTTTCCTTTAGTAAATAACTCCCATAGTGCTTTATAATTTGCCACAATCATGCCATTCTCATGACTCACCAAAATTCATTTATGGTGCTGAAAATTATGTATATTTTTAAAGTGGTTGTAAACCCTTACAGACCACTTTTACCTACAGGTAAGCCTAGATTAAGGCTTACCTGTAGGTGCAAGAAATATCTCCTAAACCTACATGGTTTAGGAGATATCTCCAAAAGACAGGCACCGATGTCTACAGCGCATGCGCCGTAGACAATGGCACGCAGGCGCGCTGAGCGTGCCGTCTCTAACGGCGATCATGCCGTTAGTGGTAGCACCAGCGCGCATGCGCGAGAGTGACGTCATCGCCGCTCCGGCCAATCACAGCGCCGGAGCCGCAATACCCGGAAAGAAGATGGACACTTCGTAGGAGAAGGGACAGTGGTGACATCGCAGGCTCCCTTGTCAGGTAAGTGACACATAATGGGCTACTATGCAATGCATAGTAGCCCATTATGCTTTACCTTTGCAGGGAAACAAAGAGGAAGTAAAACCCATCCTCTTTACCAGTAATGCATTAATACAATTACAACAAAAACAAGGTGTGTGTGTAGCAGACCCACAACATAATAATAGTTAGCTGAAGAAGAGATTGTCACCTCATGTATCAAATAAATTATGATTGCACTATTGAAGAAAATGGCCAAAAAAATAAAGCCTCTGGAACTCTGCATGAATTTAAGGACACAAATAACATTGTACACATTTTAGGGTGTGTTTAGGGTAGTGATGGCGAACCTTTTTGAGCCTGAGTGCCCAAACTGCAACACAAAAGAACTTATTTTTTTCAAAGTGTCAACACTGCAATTAAACCTGAATACCGAGATTTTAGTTCAGAAAAAACAACTCGTACAGTTGTCCAAACTAATTAACAGCTTTTGTTTTAAAAGAAAAACACAATAACAGAGCTTTCCATTAAACATTTTTTTTATTGAAAAAGAAAAACAACTGTACATGTGCATGTATTTTTGGATAAGAATACATTAGCTGATCACTAGTAAAGATGCCTTTGCTGGGCATTTTTAAAGATGCCTTTTCTGGGCGTTTTTAACCACATGCCGAAAGATGGCTTCAGCGCGGTCGGCTTATCCTGGGAGGGCGTCCCAGAATCCTGCTCTCGCACGCCCCCTGGGGCGCGCACCCGAGAACTTCCGCATCATGGATCACGTTGAAAGGCCGCTGATCGCATGTAAACAAACTGGCGTCATGTCATCCCTCCTCCCTCCCCTCTGTGTACCGATCGGTACAGAGGGGGAGGAACGCGGGAGGGATCGGATGGTAGCAGCGTTGTGGGCTGCATCTGTAGTGCCCACAACGCTGCTCTGTGACAAATACAGTCACATCCAGCCATCCCTCCATACTATAATACCCTGCAATACTCTGCAACACCCTACAATACTCTGCAATAACCTGCAATACCCCACAATACTCTGCAATACCCCACAATACTCTGCAATACTTTGCAAAACTCTGCACTACTCCGCAACACCCCACAATACTCTACAATACCCCGCAATACCCCACAATAATCTGCAATACCCCACAATACTCTGCAATACTCTGCACTACTCCGCAACACCCCACAATACTCTGCAATACCCCCAACACCCCACAATACTCTGCAATACCCCACAATACTCTGCAATACTCTGCAATACTCTGCACTACTCTGCAACACCCCACAATACTCTGCAATACCCCGCAATACTCTGCAATACCCTGCAATACTCCACAATACTCTGCAATACCCCGCAATACTCTGCAATACTCCACAATACTCCACAATACTCTGCAATACCCTGCAATACTCCACAATACTCTGCAATACCCTGCAATACTCCACAATACTCTGCAATACCCCACAATACTCCACAATACTCTGCAATACCCCACAATACTCTGCAATACTCCACAATACTCTGCAATACCCCACAATACTCTGCAATACTCTGCACTACTCCGCAACACCCCGCAATACTCTGCAATACTCTGCACTACTCCGCAACACCCTGCAACACCCTGCAATACTCTGCACTACTCCGCAACACCCCGCAACATTCCGCAATACTCTGCAACACCCCGCAATACTCTGCAATACTCCGCAGTACTCCGCAACACCCCGCAATACTCTCCATTACTCTGCAATACCCCACAATACCCCGCAATACTCTGCACTACCCCGCACTACTCTGCAATACCCAGTCATACCCAGCCATACTCTGCATTACCCAGCCATACCCAGTCATACTCGGCGATACCCTGCCACACTCAGCCATACCCAGCCATACCCAGTCATACTCGGTGATACCCTGCCATACTCAGCCATACCCAGCCATGCGCAGCCATACCCAGCCATACTCGGCTATACTCAGCCATACTCTGCCTGTACTCGGCCTCTGTATGTGGCCAGGCTGTGGAAGTCTAACACATGTGGTATCGTCGTACTTAGGAGGAGTAGGAGAATTTATTTTGGGGTGTCATTTTTGGTATGTACATGCTATGTGTTAGAAATAATGTATAAATGGACAACTTTGTGTTAAAAAAAAATTTGTTTTAACCACTTCCTGCCCGCCTGCCATCATGCGACGTCCTTGACTTTGTGTGGGGATATCTGAATGATTCCTGCAGCTACAGGCATCATTCAGATATCAGCTTTTTCAGCTGGCGATTCCCTACACCATAGGAATGATCATAGTGGCTGTTCCACTGCTTGATCGTTCTTAAGGGAGGCGAGAGGGGACCTCCCCCCCTTCTCGCCGCCCTCCGGTGCTTCTACCGTCTCACCGATACGATCGAAGCCAGGATCTTTTTTTATTGTTTTTATTTCAGGCTTCCAGCCTAGAGGTGAGATGTGGGGTCTTATTGACCCCATATCTCACTGTAAAGAGGACCTGTCATGCCATATTTCTATTACAAGGGATTTTTTGGGGGGAAAACAGTGTCAAACTAAAATAAATAAAGTAAAATGAAGAATAAAAAGAAAAAAACATTTTTTTAAAGCGCCCCTGTCAGTGTGCTCGCATGCAGAAGCGAATGCACACGTAAGTCCCTCCCACATTAGAAAACGGTGTTCAAACCAGACACGTGAGGTATCGGTGCAAACGTTAGAGTGAGAGCAATAATTTTGGCCCTAGATCTCCTCTGTAACTCAAAACATATAACCAGTAAAAAATTTTAAAGCGTCACCTATGGGGATTTTTAAGTAGCGAAGTTTGGCGCCATTCCACGAGCATGTGCAACTTTGAAGGGTGACATGTTAGGTATCTATTTACTTGGTGTAACTTCATCTTTCACATTATGCAAAAACATTGGGCCAACTTTACTGTTTTGTTTTCTTTTAAAGCACAAAACAGTTTTTTTTTCCAAAAAAAAGCGTTCAAAAAATTGCTGCACAAATACCGTGCAAGATAAAAAGTTGCAATAACCGCCATTGTATTCTCTAGGGTCTTTGCTAAAAAAACCCCCATATATATATGGTTTTGGGGTTCTATGTAATTTTCTAGCAAATAAATGATGATTTTTACATGTAGGAGAGAAATGTCAGAATTGGCCTGGGTGCTTCAGAACACCTGGAGGTGCTCCCTGTATGTTGGGACTCTGTATGTGGCCATGCTGTGTAAAAGTCTCACACATGTGGTATCGCCATACTCAGGAGTAATAGCAGAATGTGTTTTGGGGTGTAATTTGTGGTATGCATATGCAGTGTGTGAGAAACAACCTGCTAATATGACATTTTTGTGGAAAAAAAATTGTGGGAAAAAATGACAACTTCAAAAAACTCACCATGCCTCTGACTAAATACCTTGGAATGTCTTCTTTCCAAAAAGGGATCATTTGGGGGGTATTTGTACTTTTCTGGCATGTTAGGGTCTCAAGAATATAGATAGGCCGTCAGTAATTCAGGTGTGATCAATTTTCAGATATTGGCACCATAGCTTTTGGACTCTATAACTATAACAAATAATATACACCGATTTGTACTTATTTTTACCAAAGATATGTAGCAGTATAAATTGTGGCCAAAATTTACAAAGAAAAATTACTAATTTGCTAAATTTTATAACAGAAACAAAGAAAATTTCATTTTTTTACCGAATTTTCAGTCTTTTTATTTTTATAGTGCAAAAAATAAAAAACCCAACGGTGATTAAATACCACCAAAAGAAAGCTCTATTTGTGTGAAAAAAAGGACAAACATTTCATATGGGTACAGTGTTGCATGACTGAGTAATTGTCATTCAAAATGTGAGAGCACCGAAAGCTGAAAATGGGTCTGGTTAGGAAGGGGGGTTAAGTGCACAGTTATCAAGTGGTTAAAGATGCCTTGGCTGGGCATTGGTAAAGATGCATTTGCTGGGCATTTTTAAAGATGCCTTTGCTGTGCATTTTTAAAGATGCCTTGGCTAGGCATTTTCAAAGATGCCTTTGCTGGGCATTTTCAAAGATGCCTTTGCTGGGCATTTTTAAAGATGCCTTTGCTGGGCATTTTCAAAGATGCTTTTGGTGGGCATTGGTAAAGATGCCTTTGCTGGGAAATTTCAATATCATAATATTTTGGATATTAATGAGCTGAGTTACCATTAAGAAGAGAGCCATCTGGATTACCCACCATTGATTGGGGAGAGGAAGTGAGAGCAAAGAGATTGTGGGGAGATCCGCATATGAGTTTTGACTCATCTGGGAGGTGAGCGCGCATTTTTACTGGTGGTGGTGTGCACTCCTTTTGAGGACGAACAATCACTGTGGTGGAATTGTGTGGATACACTGATCACAAGAAGAGTTTTTCATGTTTTATTTCTTCATTTTTTGCATTTGATGGACTATTCATTTATATGTAGGATTTATTTATTTATTTTAGAGATTTGCACTTTATATTTATAATTTTACACATAGCACTACATTTATTTATTTACTATCCAATTACTCAGTCATGCAACACTCTACCCATATGAAATGTTTGTCCTTTTTTTCACACAAATACTGTAGAGCTTTCTTTTGGTGGTATTTAATCACTGCACGGTCTTTAATTTTTTTTGCACTATAAATCAAAAAAGACTGAAAAAAAAAATTTTTGTTTCTGTTAAAATTTATTGCAGAGGATTGGTGAGTATTGGCAGAGTATTGGCAGGGTATTGGCAGAGTATTGGCAGAATATTGCAGAGTATTGGCAGAATATTGGCAGACTATTGCAGAGTATTAGCAGAATATTGGCAGACTATTGCAGAGTATTGGCAGAATATTGCAGAGTATTGGCAGAATATTGCAGAGTATTGTAGAGTATTGGCAGAGTATTGGCAGAATATTGCAGAGTATTGTAGAGTATTGTAGAGTATTGGCAGAGTATTGGCAGAATATTGCAGAGTATTGCAGAGTATTGGCGAGTATTGGCAGAGTATTGGCAGAGTATTGGCAGAGTATTGAAGAGTACTGTCAGGGTATTGGCAGAGTATTGGCAGAATATTGCAGAGTATTGCAGAATATTGAAGAGCATTGCAGAGTATTGGCAGAATACTGCAGAGTATTGCAGAGTATTGGCAGAGTATTTTCAGAATATTGCAGAGTATTGCAGAGTATTGGCAGAGTATTGGCAGAGTATTTGCAGAGTATTGGCAGAGTATTTGCAGAATATTGCAGAGTATTGGCAGAATATTGCAGAGTATTTGCAGAATATTGCAGAGTATTGCAGAGTATTGGCAGAGTATTGGCAGAGTATTGACCACTGGGCACTTAAACCCCTTTCCTAACCAGACCAATTTTCAGCTTTCGGTGCTCTCACACTTTGAATGACAATTACTCAGTCATGCAACATTGTACCCATATGAAATGTTTGTCCTTTTTTTCACACAAATAGAGCTTTCTTTTTGTGATATTTAGTCACCGCTGAGTTTTTTTTTTTTTTTTTGCGCTATAAATCAAAAAAGACTGAAAATTCGGTAAAAAAAAATTTTATTGGCAGAATATTGCAGAGTATTGTAGAGTATTGTAGAGTATTGGCGAGTATTGCAGAGTATTGGCAGCGTATTGGCAGAATATTGCAGAGTATTGTAGAGTAATGCAGAGTATTGGCAGAGTATTGGCAGAGTATTGCAGAATATTGCAGAGTATTGCAGAGTATGGCAGAGTATGGCAGAGTATGGCAGAGTATGGCAGAGTATTGGTGAGTATTGGCAGAGTATTGCAGAGTATTGGCAAAGTATTGCAGAGTATGGCAGAGTATGGCAGAGTATAGGTGAGTATTGGTGAGTATTGGTGAGTATTGGCAGAGTATTGGCAGCGTATTGGCAGCGTATTGGCAGCGTATTGGCAGAATATTGCAGAGTATTGTAGAGTAATGCAGAGTATTGTAGAATATTGCAGAGTATTGCAGAGTATTGGCAGAATATTGCAGAGTATTGACAGAGTATTGACAGAGTATTGGCAGAGTATTGGCAGAATATTGCAGAGTATTGCAGAGTATGGCAGAGTATTGGCAGAGTATTGGTGAGTATTGGCAGAGTGTTGGTGAGTATTGGCAGAGTATTGGCAGAGTATTGCAGAGTATGGCAGAGTATTGGTGAGTATTGGCAGAGTATTGGTGAGTATTGGTGAGTATTGGCAGAGTATTGGCAGAGTATTGGTGAGTATTGGCAGAGTATTGGTGAGTATAAATGAAAAATTGCACTGCGCTTAGGTGTATGTCATATGTGACTGTTCACCATAGTGATACCATAAACAAAAAAATAAGAAATACCTCTAATTCCTCCTAAGTGTAATGTGCAAATAATTAGGTTATCTCAACATATAATATACCATGTGTACATAAATAAATAAAATAATCACAAGTGAAAAAAACCTAATGGTGGATACTCTACATAAAATAAATAAATAAATAATACAGACGTGCAATATTTGCAATACTTCACACAAAGTGTATCATGCAATACTTAATTACATTCATATGAGTGACAAGTGATTCTTAAAAAAACGCAATATAATCCTTAATAGTGAAAAAACATCCAGAAAAAACTTCTTCTAACAGTGTTCAGAAAAAATTCCCAAAAGGAGATTTTGTGCATAACGTGTTGAAATGGTAAAATAAATGTCCAAATTATCCAACGTGCTAAGTCCAGGTGCCACAAAACATGCTGCGATGTGCCTCAGTGACCCCCAAAGTGGTTGCGCTCACCTTAGAGCGTGTGACACAGTGTTCAGCTGCGTCAAAACACGCTGTGGAGCCACCCCCGGGCTTTGTGTAGCTAGCAAGATACGACCTCCAATCAGGCTCTCTATGGCTCCATAAACATCATACCAGAAAAATAAAAAGACTATATTGTGTAATACCGCCAAACAATATTTATTAAAAGAAGAAATACCCACTCCCCACAATGGGGTACTCACATTATTCAGGTGCTTCTGTGCACCATACAATATAAGTTTTAAAATCGCCGATCAGCGTGCTGCGGGGTATTAGTTTCTCATGATCCAGCTCTGTGCTGTCCGCTCCGTCCTGGCCCCTCCCCTACACGTCTTCGACACAGGGAGTCACGTGTCTTCATCAGGGGGATATGATTGGACGGATGCTCTATGGCTTAAATACACTAACGGCGGCCATTTTTCCTGAGATCGCGGACTAATCTGTACTAGGCTACACTCCTCTATTAATTGTGCACAGCGAATAAACCATAACACGGAACGCTGTAATGCTAAAATCATTGTGAATCTATTGTTCCCTTGGAGAAAAAAAGATTTTATATATACCCGCATCCAGGACGGAGCTCGGAAGAGAAACAAAATACCACACCGCACCTCAATAGCAGACATTATGCAATGCGATCACATATATAGTGCAAAATGACAGTGAATTACCCACGTAAATTCCTCTGTTAAAAAACAATCCTAAATTATTTATAAATATCATTAAAAACTATTTTATTATAAATTATTTAAAAAATCTGTGATTTATTCCCATTCTCATCTATGCCCCACTAAAACCAATAGTAATGATCATAAATTCTACATTTGTGAGTGTCCTCCATCAAACAAAGCGTCTCCCCTACTAGTCAAAACGACTGGCATATATAGACATATATGTAAATACATGCCTACATATCCATGCCCCTAAATGTACAGTATATATTTTTTATATAGGAGAAAATATAGATATATATAAACAAAATATATCCAGGGAGTATGTATGAAAAATAAAAAATTATTGTAAAAAATTATAAAAAATCTATATATAGAAAAATATACATATCTAAAAACCCAGAATAATATGCAAAACGTTCTAAATTCCCTATGTATACCCCCAAGGGGGGGGAGTTCTTAAACTGTGAATTTAAAAAGGGAGGATTAAATATCCCCGATGTGTGTATCCCATTGGATACAATCTAAATGATTACATAAGAAGAACAAATAGGTCTATATAATATAATTACCCCAAAATCACTAAATAAATAGTGATATGGGATAGATCTAAAACACAAAGTGGCAAATATAATGATCCCTGATCTAAAAAAATTGGTCAAAAATATGTGATTTAAAACTTAAAAATTACTCAGAAAACATGTAAGATCGAACTCTTTATTCAATCCACCAGGTGACAAAGAGCTGAGCTGGTATATCCACCAGGATTCGCGTTTACTAATATCCCTGACATAATTAGAACCTCTCCAGTTACGTTTTGGAGCCTCTATTCCCCAAAACTTCATACACTGTGTGCTTTGGTTATGCATATTTTTAAAATGTATAGAGAGGTGATGCTTATCAGATCCGTTACGTATGTTCCTCACGTGTTCCTCCATACGATCTTTTAGGGCTCTGATAGTGCGACCAACATAGATAAAATTACAGGGACATTGGATCGCATATACCACCCCAATGGTTTCACAGGATACAAAATCTTCTATAATATGTGTCCGATCCCTATGGGGGTTATAAAACTCTTTGACCCTCTTGGTGTTAGACAGGACCCTCACACAACTATAACACATCCCACAGCCGAAGAAGCCTTTTAGGTCCCAAAGCAATTTTGGCTTTTGTGGGGGTGGCTCCACTATGTTGTGCACTAGTCTATCACGTAAGCAGGGTGCTCTCTTATAGATGATTCTAGGTTTATCAGATAATACGTCTCTCAAATGACTATCTTGCTTCAGTACATTCCAATATTTTTTAAAAATTCTCTCTACCTCCCTACTTTGTAAAGAATAATCCAAAACTATACAAGTACCATCATATTCTTCATTACCCACAGTTGCACTCTTATCCTTCAATAAATCATCCCTCTTCAGATTCCTCACCAGACTTTTTTCTTTTTCTAAAAATTCTTCCTGGTATCCTTTATCTAAAAACATTCTCTTCAATTTATCCGACTGGGATTCAAAATCCTCCTCACGTGTTCAGTTTCTCCGCATTCTCATAAATTGGCCTCTGGGGATATTACTAAGTCATGGTTTGTGATGGCAGCTGGTAGTGGGAATGTAGGAGTTATGATCTGTGGCTTTAAAAAAGGACCTGGTAATAATGCCATTTGCCGTAGCGAGAATCTCTAAGTCAAGGAAATGTATTCGGTCCCTACTAACATCCCAAGTCAAGGAAATATTCCGATCGTTATTATTCATGGATTCCAACAATAACATCAATGATTCCATACTCCCCTTCCACATGATCAAAAGATCGTCTATAAACCTCTTGTATAATAATATATCTCCATACTTTTCAACCCGCACCGACTCTTCCTCCCATTTGGCCATATAGAGGTTCGCTACGCTAGGGGCGAACTTAGCACCCATAGCGACACCCCTTATCTGCAGGAAAAACTTATTATTGTACCAGAAAAAATTATGGTGCAAACAAAAATCCAAGCATTTTAAAATAAATCCACATAGGCCTTTGTCGATCCCTTCCTCTTTATCTAAGGCCCATTCCACAGACTCTAAAGCACCCTCATGATCGATGTTAGTATATAGTGACGATACATCGCCCGTGACCATGATTATATTACTATCCGTGATATGTTCATCCAATAATTGAAGGGTGTGCTTAGTATCTTTAAGATAAACTTGTGTTTTTCTTACCAGAGGTTGCAAGTGTAGATCTATATATTCCCCCAATCTAGATGTTAGGGACTCGATCCCACTTACAACGGGTCGTCCAGGTGGATTTGAGCTGTTTTTATGAATTTTCGGTAAATATATTACCGGAATCCTGCTAACCCTGGGAATTAGATATTTGGCTTCTTGTTTATTCAGAAATCTGTTATCTACACCGTGTTTTATAATTAGATCTAATTCATTCCTGAAACTCCTAGAAGGATCAGCATTTAGTACCTGGTATGTACTGTTGTCGCTTAGTATCCTATCCATTTCATCTTTATATTGCTGTAACGAAAGCACCACAGTGCCCCCTCCTTTGTCCGCTGGCCGTATTACTATGTCTGTTCTCTTCTCCAATGAATTTAATCCTTTCTTAAAATCCCTATGTTCATGATTATGTCAGGGATATTAGTAAACGCGAATCCTGGTGGATATACCAGCTCGGCTCTTTGTCACCTGGTGGATTGAACTCTTTAGAGTTCGATCATACATGTTTTCTGAGTAATTTTTAAGTTTTAAATCACATATTTTTGACCAATTTTTTTAGATCAGGGATCATTATATTTGCCACTTTGTGTTTTAGATCTATCCCATATCACTATTTATTTAGTGATTTTGGGGTAATTATATTATATAGACCTATTTGTTCTTCTTATGTAATCATTTAGATTGTATCCAATGGGATACACACATCGGGGATATTTAATCCTCCCTTTTTAAATTCACAGTTTAAGAACTCCCCCCCTTGGGGGTATACATAGGGCATTTAGAACGTTTTGCATATTATTCTGGGTTTTTAGATATGTATATTTTTCTATATATAGATTTTTTATAATTTTTTACAATAATTTTTTATTTTTCATACATACTCCCTGGATATATTTTGTTTATATATATCTATATTTTCTCCTATATAAAAAATATATACTGTACATTTAGGGGCATGGATATGTAGGCATGTATTTACATATATGTCTATATATGCCAGTCGTTTTGACTAGTAGGGGAGACGCTTTGTTTGATGGAGGACACTCACAAATGTAGAATTTATGATCATAATAAAACAAGTAATTTTCTTGGTTTATTGCTCCTATTATGTATTACTATTGGTTTTAGTGGGGCATAGATGAGAATGGGAATAAATCACAGATTTTTTAAATAATTTATAATAAAATAGTTTTTAATGATATTTATAAATAATTTAGGATTGTTTTTTAACAGAGGAATTTACGTGGGTAATTCACTGTCATTTTGCACTATATATGTGATCGCATTGCATAATGTCTGCTATTGAGGTGCGGTGTGGTATTTTGTTTCTCTTCCGAGCTCCGTCCTGGATGCGGGTATATATAAAATCTTTTTTTCTCCAAGGGAACAATAGATTCACAATGATTTTAGCATTACAGCGTTCCATGTTATGGTTTATTCGCTGTGCACAATTAATAGAGGAGTGTAGCCTAGTACAGATTAGTCCGCGATCTCAGGAAAAATGGCCGCCGTTAGTGTATTTAAGTCATAGAGCATCCGTCCAATCATATCCCCCTGATGAAGACACGTGACTCCCTGTGTCGAAGACGTGTAGGGGAGGAGCCAGGACAGAGCGGACTGCACAGAGCTGGATCGTGAGAAACTAATACCCCGCAGCACGCCGATCAGCGATTTTAAAACTTATATTGTATGGTGCACAGAAGCACCTGAATAATGTGAGTACCCCTCTTTTTATTTTTCTGGTATGATGTTTATGGAGCCATAGAGAGCCTGATTGGAGGTCGTATCTTGCTAGCTACACAGAGCCCGGGGGTGGCTCCACAGCGTATTTTGACGCAGCTGAACACTGTGTCACACGCTCTAAGGTGAGCGCAACCACTTTGGGGGTCACTGATGCACATCGCAGCATGTTTTGTGGCACCTGGACTTAGCACGTTGGATAATTTGGACATTTATTTTGCCATTTCAACACGTTATGCACAAAATCTCCTTTTGGGAATTTTTTCTGAACACTGTTAGAAGAAGTTTTTTCTGGATTTTTTTTCACTATTAAGGATTATATTGCGTTTTTTTTAAGAATCACTTGTCACTCATATGAATGTAATTAAGTATTGCATGATACACTTTGTGTGAAGTATTGCAAATATTGCACGTCTGTATTATTTATTTATTTATTTTATGTAGAGTATCCACCATTAGGTTTTTTCACTTGTGATTATTTTATTTATTTATGTACACATGGTATATTATATGTTGAGATAACCTAATTATTTGCACATTACACTTAGGAGGAATTAGAGGTATTTTGTTATTTTTTTGTTTATGGTATCACTATTGTGAACAGTCACATATGACATACACCTAAGCGCAGCGCAATTTTTCATCTGTTTCATCATGTTTACTGCACGGCCATGAATACGTGATCTGCGCTTGCAGCTGGGTTTTTTTGATTTAAGTTGGTTTTTCACTGGGCATTGGATTATTGTGGCTCGCAAGATTTTTTCTTTATTCTAGAGTATTGGTGAGTATTGGCAGAGTATTGGCAGAGTATTGCAGATTATTGGCAGAGTATTGCAGAGTATAGGCAGAGTATTGCAGAGTATGGGCACTGTGCAGCGCTGTGGGCACTACAGATCCAGTCCACATTGCTGCTGCAAACGATCTCTCCCTCTCTCCTCCTCTCCCTCTCTCCTCCTCTCCCCTCGTATTGTACAGATCGGTACAGAGACGGGAGAAAGGAACCGGCATCATGGAAGGAGCGAGAGTGTCATTTAGATTGAGCAGGCAGGTTATTCAGTTAGCTGCAGTGTATTTAATATATATATATGTATATATATATATATATATATATATATATATATATATATATATATATATGTCCACTGTATCCAGGTTAGCTATATCTCACTGCAGGTCGTTCCTGGTGTACTCTTTCTAATATACTTTTGCAGGCAGGTGATTCTGTTAGCTGCAGTGTATTTAATATATATATATACAGTCTTGTATATATATATATATCCACTGCATACAGTTTAGCTGTATCTCACTGCAGGCCGTTTCTGGTGTACTCTTTCTAATATACTTCTGGCAGGCAGGTGATTCAGTTAGCTGCAGTGTATTTAATATATATATATATATATATATATATATATATATATATATATATATAGTCCTTCTCGTATATATATATATATATATATATATATATATATATATACACACCGTATTTATTGGCGTATAACACGCACTTTTCCCCCCTGAAAATCAGGGGAAAATCGTGGGTGCGTGTTATACGCCGATCCCCCGCCGATTGTAAGCTTTTCGGCCGCTCTCAGCTTTTAGCTTTTCTCCGCAGCTTTGAAAATGGCGCCGCCATTCTCGGCCGCTTTTGGCCATTCTCGGCGGCTCTCGCCTGCCTTCGGCCATTCTCGGTGGCTCTCGGCCGCTTTCGGCAATTCTCGGCGGCTCTCGGCCATTCTCGACGGCTTTCGGCCACTTTCGGCCATTCTCGGCGCCTCTCGCAGTCCCGCGGGAGCCGCCGAAAGCCGAGTGCATCCGAGAGCGGCCGAGAGCGGCCGAGAGCCACCGAGAATGTCCAAAAGCGGCCGAGAGCCGCCGAGAATGGCCGAAAGCGGCTGAGAACAGCGGCGCCATTTTCAAAGATGCACAGACTACAGATGGACACTAACAAGGCTGCAATGGGGGACAAGGCTGCAATGGGGGACAAGGCTGCAATGGGGGACAAGGCTGCAATGGGGGACAATGCTGCAATGGGGGACAAGGCTGCAATGGGGACAAGGCTGCAATGGGGGACAATGCTGCAATCAGGGACAACACTACCGATGGACACTGACAAGGCTGCAGATGGACACTGATGAGGCTGCATTGATGGGCATTTAAATGTAAGTGTTTTTCCTTAAATTTTCCTCCTAAAAGTTTTTTTCCTTAAAATTCCCTCCTAAACTTGGGGTGCGTGTTATACGCTGGCGCGTGTTATACACCGATAAATACGGTATATATATATATATATATATATATATATATATATATATATATATATATATATATCCACTGCATACAGTTTACCTATATCTCACTGCAGGCCATTCCTGGTGTACTTTTTCTAATATACTTCTGGCAGGCAGGTGATTCAGTTAGCTGCAGTGTATTTGATATATATATACAGTCAGTCTCGTATATATATGTATAGATATAGATATAGATATCTATATCTATATCTATATATATATATAGATATATCTATATATATAAATATACATCTATATATATATTTCCTGGACCTCCCCATGTCAGTCTACTATGGGTCAGCTCCGCCCCTTCTGACCCCTCCAGGACCACCTCTTTTCTAGCCTATAAACCCCATTTTTATTTATTTATCTATTTATTTTCTCTTCTCCATCCATCCATCCTGTCGGGTTCAGCCTCCCCCGATTCAGAAGACCCCCCATATACACTGTAAATCTCCTGAGGAGGTGGGTTCCCGTGGTGCTGGGATTACTGGCAAAGGTCACTGGCAGTATAAATGACTGTATATACCTTTGTTAGGCAGGTGCTGGCACTCTCTCCTTCCATGTATTGTGTGTTTAATGGTCTGGCTCGCTGGGTCTTGTAGTTCACCTCCTCCACATGTACTCCTTTCAGGAAGCTCAGAGTTGTGCAGGTGAGGTCAGAGCTAGCTTTCTCTTTGGGTTGTCTAGCAAACACCAGAATGCTCACTGCTGATTGCAGCAGCCTCTGTCCTCTAGGCTGATCTCAGTCTCCAGCTGGTCAATCTGCTCTGCTCTGCTCTGGTAAGCCTCCTTCCAGGTACTTTCTGCTGTGTTAGGCCCCTTTCACACGATCGGACCGTTCAGGTCCGCCTGTCAGTTTTGACGGCGGACCTGAACGGGCGCTCCATGTTAGCCTATGGAGCGACGGATGTCAGCGGAGACATGTCCGCTGACGTCTGACCCCGTCCGATCCTCTAAAAGCAGACGGATGGCCCTACGTCCAGATCCGTCGCTGGCGGATCGGATCAGGTGAGATCTGACGAAAATGGACATGCTGTCCGTTTTCATCCGATCCCTCCATAGGCAGCAGCGGCTCCTGACAAGCCCCTACCCGCTCAGTGAGCAGAGAGGGACCTGTCATCCCCCGGCTTAGCGGAGATCAACGGAGAGATCTCCCGCTGAGCTGGCGGACCGAGGCGGGCTCCGTGGAAACGGAGTCCGCCTCGTGTGAATGAGGCCTTACTTGTCTGTCTGAGTATTTTTATTATCCTGTACCTTCTAGGACTGGGGAATTTTGCCTGCCTGCCTAGCTGCCTTAAGCACCGAAGATTTGGATGGAGAAGTTTATTTTAATTGTAGTTTATGAATTTTTTTTTTTAAAAGAGAGCACATCCTCTGTGTTTTACAGAGAGAAGGGCCCACTGCGAGGTAAACTCCCGCAAAGAGGTTCCAAATCAGCATTCCAGCCTCAAAAGACATGACAAATCCCAGAGTCGCATGCAGCTGGATAGATGCCTGTTGTCACAGCATTCCAGCTCTCCCTCGCTCTTACCTCACTTTAGTCGCTCAGACCCAAGCCAAGAGAGGTCAAGACATCAGACAGCTCAGGACAATGCTGCGAAAGCACGCCAGGTTAAATCCTACATTAAGCACGCAGTCAAGGAAGGGTTAAGAGTGTTTCCAGGAATCCTGCTCATCCTGCTGTATTTTCACCATCTGCAGATTCAGATCATGTGTTTTCAGTGCGTTTTAACTCTGAAGTTGATAGCGATTCGGATCCATCTGAGGCTGAGAAGGTCTCGGAATCGCATACGTTTGATTTTTGCACTGGTTCCCCCCTTGGTGGAGGCTGTTAAGGAAAGAATCGTAGCCTCCAAAGAAACAGCAAAGATACTACCCGTATTTAAAGAAATCGTTACCCTCCTTCCCATTTCATTTCTGAAATTAAAAAAGTAATTGACGATGAGTGGGGGGGTGGGCCTGAGAAGAAGCTCAATGTGCATAATGGAGTATCGAAGCTGTACCCCTTGGGACACTACGCCTAAGGTGGATGCTTCATTACGTATATTCGCCCACCACATTATGCCTCCGCTGGAGTATTCGGTCTCTTTTAGGGATCCTATGGATCGCAAAGTAAACGCAGACCTAAAAAGGTTGTATAGTTTGGACAGCAGCCTGCAGACCGGCAGTAGCACTCACTCCTGTGGCAGCAACACTCGGGCTGGGTTCGCACCTGTGCGTTTTTTGGTGCTTTTTGCGTTTTGCGGATTTGCACTACCGTCCGTTTATCATGGTCTCCTATGGAACACGTTCTGTGGTGAGGTTCTGCGGAATGCGCTGGGAGTGCATGGGTGTGAATCCAGCCTTAGAGTGTGGGTAGCAGTTCTTCTCCTATGCAAACTGCTGTAGAGTTGTGGCTGTCAACCAGGCCAAGATGACAGCAAAGATAATGGCTCTTTAAGACACAGCAGCCCTTTCGGTTTAACAAGAGATCCAAAGAAGGATTCAGAGAGGCCAGGGCTTACAGACAGTTTTTCAGACAGTGGAGGGGAGCTGGTTCAACCTTCCAGAAACCTTCCAAGCCCAGGGCCACTAAATCTCCTGGGGCTGTTTCCACTGCTGCGTCCCCAGAGTCGCGCGATTTACACTGCAACTTTGCTGTGCGATTTGTGATGCGATGTCATTCGACCTGTGAAAACCATGTTAGTATAAATCGCACAGATGTCGGAACAAAGTAGTGCAAAAACCTTTTTTGGAGTCGCTGCGACTTAAGTCACACCAATTAGAATGGGGACTATTGAATACATGGGTTTTGACTTGTCATGCTACTTAACATGTGTCAGGTCGTATAACAACTCGCAGTAGTGGAGACAGAGCCTAAGGCTTCAAATAAGTCCTTCTGAAGCTGTCTCCGCTTAACCCTCTCAAGTAGGAGCAAGACTAGCCCAATTCAGGGGGGGTTTGGGTGGACAAATTACATGATGCCTGGATTGTAGCCGTCATTTGATCACGTTATCGTCTCGAGTTCAGAACAAGGCCCTCCTCAGACCTTGTTCATAGAAACTGGACTTCCTATGGATTTGGAAAGGAGGCAATGTTTGCACGGATATATAGGGGAGCTGTTGGCAGCAAGGGCCATCCTTCCGGTTCCAAGGCACGAATTGGGTCAAAGAGTATGTTCCCCCTCTGTTTTTGGTCCAGGGGCTTCAGGGAGTTTCGGACCAGTTTTTGACCTCAAAGTCCTGAATTCTTACATGAAGGTTCCACCATTCAAAATGGAGTCATTGGAAACGATCGTTTCGGTTGAGGAGTCAGAAGACTGGATGGTTTCCATCGATCTGGCGGATGCGTACCTTCTTGTCTCTATAGACGCATCTCACCATCGCTTTCTCAGGCCTTCCGTGGAAGGCTTTCATTTTCATTTTTAATCTCTCCCATTCGGTCTCTGCACGACTCTGAGAACGTTTTTTAAAGCTACTGTCTGCTGTCGTTGCAACTCTCAGGGTCAAGGGTGTGCAAATATTTCATTATCTAGATGACATGCTACTTCTGGGTCCATCAAATGAGCTCCATCTAGTTCATGTGCATTCACCTGCAAAACACTAACTCGTATCGGTTGGTTGATTAACTTTCGGAAGAGCCAGATGCGTCTGACCCAAATGTTGGAGTATATAGGAGTACAATTCAACACAGATCGGGGTCATGTTTCTCTTCCTCAGAGGAAGGTCCAGGGGATCCAGTCTCAGACAAAGCAGTGATGGCTAGGCCTTCTATGATGCTGAAGGAATCCATGCAGTACCCGGGGGTTTTATCAGCCACAGGTCCAGTAGTCCCGTGGGTTAGGTGGAGCAGAAAGAGGTTTCAATGCAACTTTCTTCTTCAGTAGGATCATCTGCCAATTCCGATAATCTGGTTGGTGGTCAGTAGCTCGCAATCTTTCCAGCAGAGTTCCGTTAAAGGCCTCAGAACCAATAGTGGTGTCGTCCAATGCCAGTTTGGCAGGCTGCCTGGGACAGCAGGTTCAAGGCCAATGATACCTTTGTGGGGCTAAGAGTTCAAATTTCCTGGGATTGGATGCTGTCAGACGCACTCTTATGCCCCGTACACACAGTCGGACTTTGTTCGGACATTCCGACAACAAAATCCTAGGATTTTTTCCGACGGATGTTGGCTCAAACTTGTCTTGCATACACACGGTCACACAAAGTTGTCAGAAAATCCGATCGTTCTAAACGCTGTGACGTAAAACACGTACGTCGGGACTATAAACGGGGCAGTGGCCAATAGCTTTCATCTCTTTATTTACTCTGAGCATGCGTGGCACTTTGTCCATCAGATTTGTGTACACACGATCGGAATTTCCGAACAACGGATTTTGTTGTCGGAAAATTTTATATCCTGCTCTCAAACTTTGTGTGTCGGAAAATCCGATGGAAAATGTGCGATGGAGCCTACACACGGTTGGAATTTCCGACAACAAGGTCCTATCACACATTTTCCGTTGGAAAATCCAACCGTGTGTACGGGGCATTAGTGTTCCAACCTATGTTGCGGGGTCGAGCTGTCAAGATTCTTTTGGACAACAAAACTACGGTGTCTTGTGTGTCTCATCAAGGGGGCACAAGAAGTCACCCTCTCCTTCAGGTGGCATGTCAATCTTCCTCTGCACAGAGAAGAATCTCGGCTCTCTTACAGCATCTTAACTCCCAGGGCCTGGCAATGTTTTGGCAGATCGTTTGAGTCGAGGCTTTGGGGATCACAACAAATGGGGCCTCAACCCCAAGTACCTATGCAAGATCTACAGGAGCTGGGGGACGCCTTCGATAGATTTTATGGCATTGGAGAATTGTCAACTGCCTTGCTTCTTCACCCGGACCAAGCATCCACAGGCATTGGGTCAGGGTGCTCTGTCCAGGTCTTGGAACTTCCCCTTGGTGTATGTGTTCCCACTGCTTCCGTTGGCTCTCAAAATCCTGCTGAAGATTCAGCGAGAAAGGATCACAGCAATAGTAGTCCTACCTTACTGGCTCAAGGAGCTGTGGTTCCCTCTGGTTTGGAGGATAAGTTGGGCTCACCAATCCCTCTGCCTCCTTGTCAAAATCTCCTTCTGCAGAGTGGAGCCTGACACCAGAACCGCAGGAGGATAAAGTTGATGACATTATTACAGGATCGTCAGAACGAATGTAACCTATCACCGGATCTGAAATACTACGGAAAGGGTTTGGGACCTTGGATCTCCTTCAGTATCTAACATTTTGGAGTTTCTGCAGAGTAGTCTCCAAGGGTTAGCTTATAATTCCCTGAAGGGTCGAATTCCTGTCTTGTCGGCTATGTCGTGTACAAGATATGCTCTACATCTGTTGGTGATCTGATTTTTTTTTTTTTTAGGCGCAGCCATAGAAATCAGACCTCCATTGAAATTGTTTTTTCCAAAAGAGGACTTAGGTGTCTTTTTATGAAACTGAGATCAGCTGCGATCCCGAGTCTCACCGCTGATGTCAGGTCATTACCAGTTTATGAAACTGAGGTAATCATCAGAGAACATGTTCTCAGCACAGTGAGAATCTGTAACTGACTGTCACAGAAACGGCCAGTGTAAGAAGGTGCAATCTCAGCACCTCACTGGCGATCTGTGACAGAATTCTCACTTTCTGATTCACCATTCCAGAGATTGAGAATCAGAGTGAGAAGCGTGAAGCTGGCTAAGTATTCTGGAGAAAGCAAGAAGTCTTTTGAATTTTTTCTTTCACCAAACAGTCAGAGCACATCTTAACCACCATTACACACCCCAAAACCAGCAGGATAGGAATTTATAGTGTGTATGTGTGTATATATATGTGTATGTGTGTATATATGTGTATGTGTGTGTGTGTATCTCTATCTCTATCTCTATCTCTATCTCTACTCTATCTCTCTCTCGATAGATGTTTTTTTTAGATGTTCACGTCTCTGGCTGGGTTCACACTTGTGCGATGCGTGAACCAGCGTGATTTCTGTGCGGGTTTCCACATCGCACCTACATTGACATCTGCGCACCACTGTGGGTGTCAATGTAAAGTTAATGACACCCCCAGATCATTTCACAGATCGCAGTGTGAACTATGTAATGGTGCAGGAATCGGATCGCATGGGTGTTCACACCCATGCGATCCGATTCCAGTGCGGACCAAATAAAGGGTCCTGTACCATTTTGGTGCAAATGCAATATGATTTAGGGCCGGTTCCCACTGCTGCGGTGTCCGAGTTCGGATGTGATTCGCACCGCACTGCAGTGCAAATCACATCCGCTCTCTGTGCGATGCGATTTCAGCCATATAGATAGTATGGCTGAATTCACATTGCATTTGGACCAAACTCGTACAGGACCCTTTTTTTGGTCCGCAGCAGAATCGGATCACATGGGTGTTCACACCCATGCCATCCGATTTCTGTCCGAGTTTGCAGATTGCACTGCAATATGCGAACTGATTTGGGGGTGTCGTTAACTTTTAGGCCCGGTTCACACTTGTGCGATGCCAGACATCGCACAGGCATCGCATGTAATTCGCAGCGCACTGCCGTTCACATTACATGCGATGTCTGTGCGGTGCGATATCAGCCGTACAGATAGTATGGCTGATATCGCACCGCATTCGATGCAAACACGCACAGGACCCTTTTTTCTGTTCGGACCAGAATCGGATCGCATGTGTGTTCACACATATGGGATCCGATTCATGTCCGAACTGTCAGTTCGCAGTGCGATATGGAAGCTGAACTGGGGGTGTCGTTAAGAATGTATTGACACTCCCCAGCGATTCGCATATGGCAGTGTGAATTGACATGCGAGTCGGTGCGATGCGGGAACGCAGTTGATTCGCATATGGCAGTGTGAATTGACATGCGAGTCGGTGCGATGCGGGAACGCAGTTGATTCGCAGTGTTCTCGCATCGCACCAGTTTATCAATTTTTATGTTTATCAATTATGAAATATATTTTATTTTAATTCATTAATAAATATTTATACTCGTATACTTAATAAAAATTTATTTTTAATGATTATAAATGTATTTTGCATTTATATGAATGGTGTATAGCTGCATTACATATGTGGATTACATTCATTTACTATACACCATTCACATTTAAATATGTATGATCTTTAAATATTGATAAAAACAATGTTTTTTTTTAATAATTAGGTTAATGTATATTGTGTAGGGGGCATTTAACTTTATTATTTTATTAATATGTTGGGAATAATGTGTGCTGATTCGTGATAAACTTTTGTATTTTACCCTTCCTCATACTGTAATCCCGCTACATCACGCAAGATTACAGTGAGAGGAGCCGTTCTCAGGAGTTCCCGGCGTTTGTAGATTGCTTCTCAACTCAACATGAGAAGCGATCTACACACTTTCATAAACAGGCACTCAGAGGAGAGCGATCTCCTCTGAGAATGCCTGAGAACTGAATCGCGGTATTTTACCACAGTTTCATAAAAGGACACCTTAACACTAGTCTTGGGAACATTGCTGGTTCCTCCGTTTGATCAAGCTTTCTCTTGTTCATTATTTCTTTTAACAGTTTTGTTTTTCACTAGCCGTGGCCTCGGCCAGAAGAGACTCCGAGTTGTGCGCCTTCTCATCTAAAGAACCATATTGTTTGGTGCTCCCAGACAAGATAGTCCTTAGGCCGATACCAAGCTTTCTACCTAAGGTGGCCACATAATTTCGTATGAACTGGGAGGTCATTCTCCCAGCCTTTTCCGGCGGATACAGCTGATGAGTAGAGCAGGTTAGACCTGGTCTCTGCGGTTTCAACCTACCTGAAATGGACTAAAAGCTTTGGCAAATAAGATCAGCTGTAGGTTTTCCCAATGGGGCCTAAAAAGGGTATGCCAGCAACATCCAGAGTTGGGTCTTCCTGGTTTGTCAATGCATATTGCATACAAAATGCTGTGCCTTTCTCCTCCTTCAGAGATCAAAGCACATTCGACGAGGGGTATGGCAGCATCTTGGGCATACGCGAAGGTCGCCCCTGAGGTAGTTTGCAGAGCAGCAAGCTGGAGCGTGCCCAACACCTTTTTGTTAGGCATTGCAAGCTTAATATGGCTTGTCCGCCTGAGGAAACATTTGGCTCTACAGTATTACGGTGGCTGTTGCCCATTAAAAATTTTAAGTAGCATTGCATTGAGGGTTTGGCTTATTTTTTTGTCTTCCCTCCCTTCTTAATATTGCTTGGTACATCCCATAGTAGGCTGACATGGGGAGGTCCAGGAATAAGGAAAATTGTTGTCCATACTTACCGTAATTTTCCTTTCCTGGATCCTCCCCATGTCAGCTGGAGGATTCCCACCCAGTTTATCCGTCGCTAGGTGGGGTTTTTTTGAACACTGGTGTAGGCAGACAGCCGCCCTTTTATGGGCTAGAAAAGAGGTGGTCCTGGAGGGGTCAGAGGGGGCGGAGCTGACCCATAGTAGGCTGACATGGGGAGGATCCAGGAAAGGAAAATTTACGGTAAGTATGGACAACAATTTTCCTTAATATATATATATGTATCTCCACTGCATGCAGTTTAGCTAGATCTGACTGCAGGCCATTCCTGGTGTACTATTTCTAATATACTTCTGGCAGGCAGGTGATTCAGTTAGCTGCAGTGTATTTAATAAAATATATATATATATATATATATATATATATATATATATATATATATATATATAAAATAATTAGTCAGGTCCATAAATGTTGGGACATCGACACAATTCTAATCTTTTTGGCTCTATGCACCACCACAATGGATTTGAAATGAAACAAACAAGATGTGCTTTAACTACAGGCTTCCAGCTTTAATTTGAGGGTATTTACATCCAAATCAGGTGAACGGTGCAGGAATTACAACAGTTTGTATGTGTGCCTCCCACTTTTTAAGGAACCAAAAGTAATGGGACAAATGGCTGCTTAGCTGTTCCATGGCCAGGTGTGTGTTATTCCCTCATTATCCCATTTACAAGGAGCAGATAAAAGGTCCAGAGTTCATTTCAAATGTGCTATTTGCATTTGGAATCTGTTGCTGTCAACTCTCAATATGAGATCCAAAGAGCTGTCTCAATCAGTGAAACAAGCCATCATTAGGCTGAAAAAACAAAACAAACCCATCAGAGAGATAGCAAAAACATTAGGTGTGGCCAAATCAACTGTTTGGAATATCCTTAAAAAAGAAAGCACCGGAGAGCTCAGTAACACCAAAAGACCCGGAAGACCCCAGAAAACAACATTGGTGGATGACCGAAGAATTCTTTCCCTGGTGAAGAAAACACCCTTCACAACAGCTGGCCAGATCAAGAACACTCTCCACGAGGTAGGTGTATGTGTGTCAAAGTCAACAATCAAGAGAAGACTTCACCAGAGTAAATACAGAGGGTTCACCACAAGATGTTAACCATTGGTGGGCCTCAAAAACAGGAAGGCCAGATTAGAGTTTGCCAAACAACATCTAAAAAGCCTTCACAGTTCTGGAACAACATTCTATTGACAGATGAGACCAAGATCAAAGTAAAGGAACTGCTCATGATCTAAAGCATACCACCTCATCAGTGAAGTATGATGGTGGTAGTGTCCATGGCGTGGGCATGTATGGCTGCCAATGGAACTGGTTTTCTTGTATTGATGATGTGACTGCTGACAAAAGCAGCAGGATGAATTCTGAAGTGTTTCGGGCAATATTATCTGCTCATATTCGGCAAAATGCTTCAGAACTTATTAGACTTCGCTTCACAGTGCAGATGGACAATGACCCGAAGCATACTGCGAAAGCAACCAAAGTGTTTTTTAAGGGAAAGAAGTGGAATGTTATGCAATGGCCAAGTCAATCACCTGACCTGAATCCGATTGAGCATGCATTTCACTTGCTGAAGACAAAACTGAAGGGAAAATGCCCCAAGAACAAGCAGGAACTGAAGACAGTTGCAGTAGAGGCCTGGCAGAGCATCACCAGGGATGAAACCCAGCGTCTGGTGATGTCTATGCATTCCAAACTTCAGGCTGTAATTGACTGCAAAGGATTTGCAACCAAGTATTATAAAGTGAAAGTTTGGATGATTGTTAATCTGTCCCATTACTTTTGGTCCCTTAAAAAGTGGGAGGCACATATACAAACTGTTGTAATTCCTACACCGTTCACCTGATTTGGATGTAAATACCCTCAAATTAAAGCTGAAAGTCTGCAGTTAAAGCACATCTTGTTTGTTTCATTTTAAATCCAATGTGGTGGTTTATAGAGCCAAAAAGATTAGAATTGTGTCGATGTCCCAGTATTTATGGACCTGACTGTGTATATGTAAATATGTGTGTGTGTGTGTGTGTGTGTGAATATAGATATATATAGATATATAGTTTACAGTTTAGCTATATCTCACTACAGGCCGTTTCTGGTGTACTTTTTCTAATATACTTCTGGCAGGCAGGTGATTCAATTAGCTGCAGTGTATTTAAAATATAATATATATTATACAGTGAGTCTGGTTGTGTGTGTGTGTGTGTGTATATAGCTAGATCTGACTGCAGGCCATTCCTGGTGTACTCTTTCTAATATACTTTTGGTAGGCAGATGATTCAGTTAGCTGCAGTGTATTTAATACATATATACCAGTGATGGCAAACCTTTTTAAGCCCGAGTGCCAAAACTGCAACACAAAACAACTTATTTTTTTCAAAGTGCCAACACTGCAATTAAACCTGAATACCGAGGATTTAGTTCAGAAAAAACAACTCGTACAGTTGTCCAAACTAACAGCTTTTGTTTTAAAAGAAAAACACAATAACAGAGCTTTCCATTTAACTTTTTTTTTTATTGAAAAAGAAAACCAACAACTGTACACGTGCATATATTTTTGGATAAGGATACATTTGTTGTTCACTGGTAAAGATGCCTTTGCTGGGCATTGGTAAGGATGCCTTTGCTGGGCATTGGTAAGGTTGCCTTTTGCTGGGCATTTTCAAAGATGCCTTTTGCTGGGCATTTTCAAAGATGCCTTTTGCTGGGCATTTTCAAAGATGCCTTTTGCTGGGCATTTTCAAAGATGCCTTTTGCTGGGCATTTTCAAAGATGCCTTTTGCTGGGCATTGGTGAGGATGCCTTTTGCTGGGCATTGGTAAGGATGCCTTTTGCTGGGCATTGGTAAGGATGCCTTTTGCTGGGCATTGGTGAGGATGCCTTTTGCTGGGCATTGGTGAGGATGCCTTTTGCTGGGCATTGGTAAGGATGCCTTTGCTGGGCATTGGTAAGGATGCCTTTTGCTGGGCATTTTCAAAGATGCCTTTTGCTGGGCATTTTCAAAGATGCCTTTTGCTGGGCATTTTCAAAGATGCCTTTTGCTGGGCATTGGTGAGGATGCCTTTTGCTGGGCATTTTCAAAGATGCCTTTTGCTGGGCATTGGTGAGGATGCCTTTGCTGGGCATTGGTGAGGATGCCTTTCCTGGGCATTTTCAAAGAAGCCTTTGCTGGGCATTTTCAAAGAAGCCTTTGCTGGGCATTTTCAAAGAAGCCTTTGCTGGGCATTTTCAAAGAAGCCTTTGCTGGGCATTTTCGAAGATGCCTTTGCTGGGCTTTGGTGAAGATACCTTTGCTGGGCATTGGTGAAGATGCCTTTGCTGGGCATTGGTGAAGATGCCTTTGCTGGGCATTGGTGAAGATGCCTTTGCTAGGCATTGGTAATGATTACTGGTAATTGCTGAAATTGTATTGAGCAAGCCTAATGCCCCGTACACACGATCGGACATTCCGACAACAAAATCCTAGGATTTTTTCCAACGGATGTTGGCTCAAACTTGTCTTGCATACACACAGTCACACAAAGTTGTCGGAAAATCCGATCGTTCTGAACGCGGTGATGTAAAACACGTACGTCGGGACTATAAACGGGGCAGTAGCCAATAGCTTTCGTCTCAATTTATTCTGAGCATGTGTGACACTTTGTGCGTCGGATTTGTGTACACGATCGGAATTTCCGACAACAGATTTTGTTGTCGGAAAATTTTATAGCAAGCTCTCAAACTTTGTGTATCGGAGATTTTGATGGAAAATGTGTGATGGAGCCCACACACGGTCGGAATTTCCGACAACAAGGTCCTATCACACATTTTCCTTTGGAAAATCCGACCATGTGTACAGGGCATTACTCTGGGTCCTTTCTCTGCTTCTACAGGTGTTGTATTAGTAAAAGTAAAAGTCAACCTGTATGAGGGTGAGCAAGATAAACAAGAAAACTAAACTTGCTTAACACAGAAAAAACTTGTGTCTTGGACTGCAAAATCTGCATTCGGTAAAAATTGACATTTGGTATGCTTTTGCACAATTAATGTGATGTTTGCTGTTGTATGCATGCTGATAACTTGTCAAACCTTGGCTCATACTCCGTTAGTTTGAGAGCAGCGCATACAGTACTCAGCTCATCTGTTAGTCTATTTCTGCCATCAAATTTGATATAATTCAATGCTGAAAACAGCTGCTCACAAGCATAGGATGACCCAAACAAAGTAAGAAAAGCAATCCCAAGTGTTTTCATTGACATAAAATTATTTAGCAGAGAATTCCACACTTTAAGGATTTCATTTTCCGAACTAGCAACTGCGCTGTCCTCTGTCATCCCTTCACACTCCATCTTCTCAAGTGTTGCACGCAGGTCATAGAATTTATTTTTCCAGATAGAGCTTTCTTGAAATTCCAGTAGCTCCATTTCAAGATTTTATAAATCTAACCAGTGTAAGCAGGAAAGATCAAGTTCTTCACATTTGGCTTTATCTGGAGAAGTAAGAAAACACAGGGTTGTCTCCATCTTACGGAACTGTAAAAATCTGTTACTAATGTAGCAATAACTCACGGTGGAGCTGCTGGTTTAAAGCGGGCTGTTACCGTCACCTTTGTTACCTCAATTTCACCAGAACCGGGTCTAGGGTCCTGTTGAGCTTAATATCAGAGAGTGTAGGCACCAGACACTTGAGTATCTTTTCCAATGCTTTAATAAAGAGTAACTGAAGGAAGTAGCAGGAAAGAGGTAGAAGGAGAGTTGCATGGAAGTTCAAATACCTTTTCTTGATGTAGTATTAGGAAATGGAATCTTGTAGATGAATGTACTTTCCTTTTAGAGTTGAATCTTTGCCTGCCCGGATAGGTTTCTCTCACTAACCTAGCAGCCGGTACGCAGCACGAACAAAAGTCTCTGCCACAGACTTGAATGGAATAGAAACCCGTACGATCCTCTGCCACAGGATGTAATGGTTTACGATGGATAGCAAACACAGCACTAGAACCGTTAAGCCGACCCGGCAGTACTATGTGGTAGGTTAACTTTAGGATGCGTCCTCCAACTGAGTCACCAGGCCCCTCTCCAGACCAGCACTCTGCATGATCCTTCCATGACGGGTCCTCCCCTGGGATCTTCTCAGTTGTCCAGCTTCTTCCCGTAGGACAGACAGCACAGGACCATTCCCTCGCCACTGTGGTAGGCCCCAGACAGGCTGCTAGGCCCACCCACATGCTGCAGCAACATGGTCCTCCCGGTCGGAGGACCACGCGGTAGTACTCCTAACACATACCTGTCGGCCAGGAGGGCCAGCAGGTGGAACAAAAGACCCTAAAACATGGTGTCTGTCCCATAAATACCCTCTCCCAGAATGCAACTCGGAGGACCACCTCCACCGAGTTATCTCCGGGACAGAAGAGCACTCATACGCTTTAACATGTTGCCTTTCCAACACAGACCCATGGCGCCAACAACACCCACAAGCACAGTGTGAAACTACATGCAGCACAGCCAAACTGGAACAGAGGCTAAATCTGATTTTGTATGAAACAGATAACCCACTAAATTTACCTACAAGCAGTAGATTGAAAATCTACCAACGCTACACTAAAATTCTCCTTTGCAACTGCTATAATGCTAGAAAATTCCTTGTAGGTTTCATGATGGTTTGGATTGTCTGTAAATGTTGTAGAATTTTCCAAATGCAGTTTTAGATTTGGAAAATATTTCTGCTGCCCACTTTCAAGGTCTCTTTCAAAAACCTGCAGTTTTCTCTCAAATGTTCTGATATCAGAAAACATCCTTTCTGCTGTTTTCCCTAAACCTTGCCGTTTTTTGTTCAGTACATTGAAGTGTATTGTAAAATCAATAAAAAAACATGAGGTTGGTGAGCCAGGTCATATCAGTGAGCTGTGGATATTCCTGCCCCTTTTCATTCATAAACAGCCTAATTTCATCCAAGCAGGCTACAAATCTCTCCAAGACCCGTCCTCTGCTTAGCCACCATACATTATTGCACATAAGGTACAGGCACAGTATAATACTTTACTTATCAAGAAGTGCTTGAAACTGTCAAAAATTAAGAGCATGAGCCATGATGTAATTCACCATTTTTGTGACATCCTTGAGGATATCGTCTAATTTTTTGCTGCTTTGCTTGGCACAAAGAGCTTCTTGATGTATAATACAATGAAATTGAATGACTGGATGCTTTGCTTCTTTAACAAAAAAACTGTATGAAACCAGATGTTACCCCCACCATGGAAGGTGCCCCCTCACTAGTAACTGAAACCACTTTTTCTGGCCTTATGTCTTGTGACAAAAAGCCTCTATCACAGCATTGTAGATATCTATCCCTTGTGTTCTTCCAGGCAAAGACACCAGTTTCATGAGCTCTTCTCTCATGGTGTCACAAACAGCATAACGTAAAATTACTGCTAGCCTTGCATGATTATTTATATCTGTGCTTTCATCCAAGCACATGGAGTAACAGGCTGCCTTTTGTAAGTCAATGGTGAGCTGTTGACTAACATTACTTGCCATATGCAGAACTCTGTTTTTACCAGTATTTCTGATAAGTGGCATTTCAGAGATTTGTTGCTTAATTTTGTCCTTATTTGGGAAATCATGAAAAAGGGAATTACTTACAGCCAACATGGTCGTTTTGATAAAATCGCCATCAGAGAGGGGCTTGCCATGTTTTGCTATGCACAGTGAAATTTCAAAGCTGGCAGTTGCCAGATTATTTGTTTTAGAAAGATAGTTGCAAAAACTACGATACTGGCAGTGATATTTCCTCAATTTCCCATCAAGAAACTCTTTTCTTTCAGCTTTACCAAGTTTGGCAACACTTTTGTGGTTGGTATCAAAATGACGTCTGACACTTGATGTGCGAGATACAACACTTTCACTACAAAGAACAGCTAACGCTTTCCCATTGCATTCAATTACTTCAAATGACTGTGTCCAGGCCTCTTGGAATGATCTTCCACTATCTGTTTTTAATTTTGCTTTTTTTGATGTACTCATTTTTGGGTGTTCAAGTTTACAAAAAACACAAAATTTATAAAATAAAGACGGATGAAGCACCCAATACAAATCTATCCCTACCTACCTATACCAAAAATATTATTGCAACATTTCACAAAAAAGGTATGTAATAAACACAGAATTGTAGAAGAGCAACTCACAGTTTTGTAGACAGATAGACATCATCCAATGTCCTGTGAAACTGCTGACACCGCTCTGCTGGGTCTGGAAGCTGAACTGCAGGGAAGAATCCAGTAGAGAGGGCTGGAATGAAAAAAAAATTTTTTGTCATTGTTGTCCACATAGGGACACAGGAAACTACCATAGCCCAGGGGGCCAGAAGTAGCCCTTAGCAACTCACGTTTTTGTAATGTAGAGAGATAAAAGCTCAAATCGTCCAATGAAACAACAAGGCTCGCTGTGCCGCTGCTGACACAATTCTGCTGGGTCTGCAAGTCGCGAATCCAAAGAGTAGAATCCAAAGGGCTGGAATGAAAAAAAAAATTGTCATTGTTGTCCATAGGCCAGGACACGGGTTCAAATAAATACCATGTTATATATAGCGCCACCTTAAGGTGAATTGGACTGTAGGCCATTGGTTTCAAAACTGTGGCCGGGGGCCGGATGTGGCCCTTGGCTTGCTTTTATTAGGCCCATGGGGCACTGATTTATACACTAATACTAAATAGGTTATAATCCTCCCATTCACACCAATGAAGGGGCACACATTCTTCCCAATGACACCAAAGATAGGGGCACTATTCCCCCCAATGATGTTTCTCAATGACACCTATAATGAGGCACAATTACACCATTGATGGGACACAATGTTTGCCAACGACACCTATGATGAGGCACAATGACACCAGTGGGGGGGAATGTTTCCCAATGACGCTAATAATGAGGCCGAATAACACCAATGATGGGGCACAATGTTTCCCAATGACACCTATAATGAGGCACAATGCACACCAATGGGGGGGGGATGTTTCACAATGACACTAATGAGGCCTTTTTTTTTTTTTTTTTAGATAGAGCAGCGCCGCTCTAAGAGTAGTAGGTTAGTTAAAAAAAAAGCTTTATTCAGTTTAAAAGTTTAACCATTTGACCACTGGGCACTTAAACCCCCTTTCTAACCAGACCAATTTTCAGCTTTCGGTGCTCTCACACATTGAATGACAATTACTCAACACTGTACCCATATGAAATGTTTGTCCTTTTTTCACACAAAAAGAGCTTTCTTTTGGTGGTATTTAATCACCGCTGGGTTTTTAAAATTTTTTTTGTGCTTTAAATCAAAAAAGACTGACAATTCGGTTAAAAAAAAAAAATTCTTTGTTTCTGTTAAAATTTATTGCAGAGTACTGCAGAGTATGGGCTCTGAGCAGCGCTGTGGGCACTACAGATCCAGCCCACAGCGCTGCTGCAAACGATTTCTCCCCCTCTCCCCTCGCACTGTACAGATCGGTACAGAGAGTGGAGGGAGGAACCGGCGTCATGACATGACACCGGTTTGTTTACAAATGATCACTCCGTCATTTGACGGAGCGCTCACGTGGTAAACGGCTGATACCAGTGGCCATTTTCAGTGATCCATGATGCGCCGGGTCTTCCGGACCTGGCGGTCACAGATTTTTCCAGGGGCGCTCCCCAGGGGGTGCGCGGGAGCAAGATTCTGAGAGGACGTCCATGGACGCCCTCCCAGAATAAGCCGACCGCGCTGTAGCCTTCTTTCAGCTATGGCCCGGTCGGCAAATGGTTAAACTCACATTTGAGTCCTTTAAATCAGGCATAGGGTGGTTCTTTCTGCTGTCCTCGGTTGTCCTCCGGTTTCCAGCTGGGCTGCAGTGTGGGGTCAGTCCCCGGTCGCTCTGGTGGTGTCCGTATCTCTGAGGAAGGAATTTCCCACAGCAGGCACGTCAGCAGGTGCTTCGGCACTGAACATCAGATGCTCGAGAATGGGGGGCGTGGCTTCAGCGTTCACGTTCGGAGCATGCATCACGCCCACTCGGACACATCACCGCTAGCCCCAGAGAACTATGGGAGATGTAGTTCGCGGGTGCAGTGTGGACAATTCAATGATTTGTCAGTGTATAATTTCTCAATTGTCATGGCGTGCCCACAGAGATGGCTCGGCGTGTCATGCGTTCGCCATCACTGATATATACAGTCAGTCTCATGTATATATTCTCTATCCACTGTGTCCAGTTTAGCTAGATCTGACTGCATGCCGTTCCTGGTGTACTCTTTCTAATATACTTCAGGCGGTGTAGACAGTACCGTGCACCCCTAATGTAGTTGCTACTACTTTTCTGGTGGTGTACACAATACAAACAGTGCACCCATAGTTGCTATTAGACTTCTGGTGGTGTACACAATACCATGCACCCATAGTGCAGTTACTACTACTTTTCTGGTGGTGTATACAATACAGTACACCCATAGTTGTTATTACACTTCTGTTGGTGTACTCAGTACCGTGCACCCATAATGCAGTTGCTACTACTTTTCTGGTGGTGTACACAGTACACAATACACACAGTGCACCCATAGTTTCTATTAGACTTCTGGTGGTGTACACAATACAGTGCACCCATAGTGCAGTTGCTACTACTTTTCTGGTGGTGTACACAGTACACAATACATACAGTGCACCCATAGTTTCTATTAGACTTCTGGTGGTGTACACAATACCGTTCACCCATAGTGCAGTTGCTACTACTTTTCTGGTGGTGTACACAATACAGTACACCCCTATTTGTTATTACACTTCTGTTGGTGTACACAGTACCGTGCACCCATAGTGCAGTTGCTACTACTTTTCTGGTGGTGTACATAATACAGTGTAGTGTGGTCCGGAAGGCCACCAAGGAGAGGCAGACGCTCACAGGCCACTAAAAGAGGGCAAGCAGGCTCTGTGTCTACAGTCCACAGTGCTGGTCATGGACATGGTGCATCTTCTGCAGGTGGCCGTGGGGCACGCTTGTCTTTTTTTTCTGCTGCTGGGATAGGGGCAGAAAAATTGGGCCTTTGGTGGTGTCACAACACTGTAACCCCTCACAGATACTCTTGTTGGGCGCAGGAACGGGCCCTGCTGTGAAATATTAGATCAGAAATTGTAATTACATGCCCCTGTTAAACAGAGACAGAAAAATTGGGCCTTAGGCAGTGGTGGTGGTTCCCTAAACCAAAAATATTGTTGGAAACTAGCATCATCAAGATTGAGAAGGAATAGGATAGTCACTCAGCATAGGCATTCTTCAAGGGATCCCACATCCTTAGAAAAATCAATCAGTTACATCAGCATCAGGTGCTTGATAGCTGCTGCTGATCCAAGACTGATTCATTTTTATGAATGTGAGCTTATCAAGGGAGTCTGTGGACAGGCACACTCTATGATCAGTTACAAACCCTCCAGCAGCACTGAATGTGTGTTCAGAAAGAACGCTGGATGCAGGACAGGCCAGTAGATCAATTGCATATTGAGCAAGTTCTGGCCAGTGGTCCATCCTCAAGACCCAGTAACCCAGTGGATGCTCTGTTGGAAAGGTCTCCAAGTCTGCTCTTGCTCCTAGATATTCCTGCACCATGTAATGCAGACGCTGGCGATGGTTGCTTGAACCGATCAGACCTTGGCGCTGAGGACTGAAAAATTGTCTAAAGGCATTGGTCAGCCGGCCACCTTCTCCACTGCTCTTCCTCTGACTGAACGAAGCTGTCATGGTTTTGCAGTAATCTTTGTCAGCTTACCTCTCCTCCATGTGTTCACCTTTAGAGGCCAGCCAATCTCACCTGGCTACTTAACCACTTGCCGACCGCCTAACGCAGATATACTGTGGCAGAATGGCACGGGCAGGCAAAATCACGTACCTGGTACGTGATTGCCTTCCTGCGGGCGGGGGGTCTGATAGGACCCCCCCCGGTGCCCGAGGCAGTCGGCTTTGGTCTGGCAGCGAACAGAGATGAGGGGGAGGCCATCCATTCGTGGCCCCCCCCCTCGCGATCACTCCCAGCCAATGAGAATCTTCCCCTGCCTCTGTGTAGTACACAGAGGCAGAGGAAATGATGTCATCTCTCCTCGGCTCGTCAGTTTCCGTTCCGGCGCCGAGGAAAGAAGACATCTGAGTGAGTTGCACAACACAACACACACAGTAGAACATGCCAGGCACACTTTACAACTCCCCCCCGTCACACTGACACCAAGCAGTTTTTTTTTTTTTTTCTGATTACTGCATGGTGTCAGTTTGTGACAGTTAGTGTGGTAGGGCAGTAAGTGTTAGCCCCCTTTAGGTCTAGGATACCCCCCTAACCCCCCCAATAAAGTTTTAACCCCTTGATCACCCCCCGTCACCAGTGTCGCTAAGCGATCATTTTTCTGATTGCTGTATTCGTGTCGCTGGTGACGCTAGATAGGGAGGTAAATATTTAGGTTCGCCGTCAGCGTTTTATAGCATCAGGGACCCCCATATACTACCTAATAAATGTTTTAAAGCCTTGATTGCCCCCTAGTTAACCCTTTCACCACTGACCACCGTATAACCGTTACAGGTGACGCTGGTTAGTTCGTTTTTTTTTATAGTGTCAGGGCACCCGCCGTTTATTACCGAATAAAAGGTTTAGCCCCCTGATCGTCCAGCGGTGATATGCGTCGCCCCAGGCAGTGTCAGATTAGTGCCAGTACCGCTAACACCCACGCACGCAGCATACGCCTCCCTTAGTGGTATAGTATCTGAACGGATAAATATCTGATCCGATCAGATCTATACTAGCGTCCCCAGCAGTTTAGGGTTCCCAAAAACGCAGTGGTAGCGGGATCAGCCCAGATACCTGCTAGCACCTGCGTTTTGCCCCTCCGCCTGGCCCATTCCAGCCCACCCAAGTGCAGTATCGATCGATCACTGTCACTTACAAAACACTAACCGTATAACTGCAGTGTTCGCAGAGTCAGGCCTGATCTCTGCAATCGCTAACAGTTTTTTTGGTAGCATTTTGGTGAACTGGCAAGCACCAGCCCCAAGCAGCGTCAGGTTAGCGCCAGTACCGCTAACACCCACGCACGCACCGTACACCTCCCTTAGTGGTATAGTATTTGAACGGATCAATATCTGATCTGATCAGATCTATACTAGTGTCCCCAGCAGTTTAGGGTTCCCAAAAACTCAGTGTTAGCGGGATCAGCCCAGATACCTGCTAGCACCTGCGTTTTGCCCCTCCACCCAGCCCACCCAAGTGCAGTATCAATCGATCACTGTCACTTACAAAACACTAAACGCATAACTGCAGCGTTCGCAGAGTCAGGCCTGATCCCTGCGATCGATAACAGTTTTTTTGGTAGCGTTTTGTTGAACTGGCAAGCACCAGCGGCCTAGTACACCCCGGTCATAGTCAAACCAGCACTGCAATAACACTTGGTGACATGGCGAGTACCATAAGTGCAGTTCAAGCTGGTGAGGTGGCAAGCACAAGTAGTGTCCCGCTGCCACCAAGAAGAAGACAAACACAGCCCCGTTGTGCCCATAGTGCCCTTCCTGCTGCATTCGCCAATCCTAATTGGGAACACACCACTTCTGCAGCGCCTGTACTTCCCCCATTCACATCCCCAACCAAATGCAGTCGGCTGCATGAGAGGCATTTTCTTTGTCCTCCCGAGTACCCCTACCCAACGAACCCCTCCAAAAAAGATCTCGTGTCTGCAGCAAGCGCGTATATAGGCGTGACACCCGCTATTATTGTCCCTCCTGTCCTGACAATCCTGGTCTTTGCATTGGTGAATGTTTTGAACGCTACCATTCACTAGTTGAGTATTAGCGTAGGGTACAGCATTGCACAGACTAGGCACACTTTCACAGGGTCTCCCAAGATGCCATCGCATTTTGAGAGACCCGAACCTGGAACCGGTTACAGTTGTAAAAGTTACAGTTACAAAAAAAAGTGTAAAAAAAAAAATAGTTGTTGTTTCATTGTTCTCTCTCTCTCTCTCTCTATCTCTATTCTTTCTAATGTTCTGCTCTTTTTTACTGTATTCTATTCTGCAATGTTTTATTGTTATTATGTTTTATCATGTTTGCTTTTCAGTTATGCAATTTTTTAAACTTTACCGTTTACTGTGCTTTATTGTTAACCTTTTTTTTTTGTCTTCAGGTACGCCATTCACGACTTTGAGTGGTTGTCCAGAATGATGCCTGCAGGTTTAGGTAGCATCTTGGTATCATTCTTTTCAGCCAGCGGTCGGCTTTCATGTAAAAGCAATCCTGGCAGCTAATTAGCCTCTAGACTGCTTTTACAAGCAGTGGGAGGGAATGCCCCCCCACACCGTCTTCCGTGTTTTTCTCTGGCTCTCCTGTCTCAACAGGGAACCTGAGAATGTAGCCAGTGATTCAGCCAGCTGACCATAGAGCTGATCAGAGACCAGAGTGGCTCCAAACATCTCTATGGCCTAAGAAACTGGAAGCTACGAGCATTTCATGACTTAGATTTCGCCGGATGTAAACAGCGCCATTGGGGAAGCATTTTATCACACCGATCTTGGTGTGGTCAGATCTTTTGAGGGCAGAGGAGAGATCTAGGTTCTAATAGACCCCAATTTTTTCAAAAAAGAGTACCTGTCACTACCTATTGCTATCATAGGGGATATTTACATTCCCTGAGATAACAATAAAAATGATTAAAAAAAAAAAAATGAAAGGAACAGTTTAAAAATAAGATAACAAAGCAAAAAAATAATAAAGAAAAGAAAGCACCCCTGTCCCCCCCCCCCCCTGCTCTCACGCTAAGGCGAACACAAGCGTCGGTCTGGAGTCAAATGTAAACAGCAATTGCACCATGCATGTGAGGTATCACCGCGAAGGTCAGATCGAGGGCAGTAATTTTAGCAGTAGACCTCCTCTGTAAATCTAAAGTGGTAACCTGTAAAGGCTTTTAAAGGCTTTTAAAAATGTATTTATTTTGCTGCCACTGCACGTTTGTACACAATTTTAAAGCATGTCATGTTTGGTATCCATGTACTCGGCCTAAGATCATCTTTTTTATTTCATCAAACATTTGGGCAATATAGTGTGTTTTAGTGCATTAAAATTTTAAAAAGTGTGTTTTTTCCCCAAAAAATGCGTTTGAAAAATCGCTGCGCAAATACTGTGTGAAAAAAAAAAAAATGAAGCATTCACCATTGTAATCTGTAGGGCATTTGCTTTAAAAAAATATATAATGTTTGGGGGTTCAAAGAAATTTTCTTGCAAAAAAAAATAAATTTTCATGTAAACAAAAAGTGTTAGAAAGGGCTTTGTCTTCAAGTGGTTAGGAGAGTGGGTGGTGTGTGACATAAGCTTCTAAATGTTGTGCATAAAATGCCAGGACAGTTCAAAACCCCCCCAAATGACCTCATTTTGGAAAGTAGATACCCCAAGCTATTTGCTGAGAGGCATGTCGCGTCCATGGAATTTTTTATATTGTGACACAAGTTGCGGGAAAGAGACAATTTTTTTTTTTTTTTTGCACAAAGTTGTCACTAAATGATATATTGCTCAAACATGCCATGGGAATATGTGAAATTACACCCCAAAATACATTCTGTTGCTTCTCCTGAGTATGGGGATACCACATATGTGAGACTTTTTGGGAGCCTAGCCTCGTACGGGACCCCGAAAACCAAGCACCACCTTCAGGCTTTCTAAGGGCATAAATTTTTGATTTCACTCTTCACTGCCTATCACAGTTTCGGAGGCCATGGAATGCCCAGGTGGCACAACCCCCCCCCCCCCCAAATGACCCCATTTTGGAAAGTAGACACCTTGTCTGCTAGTTTCCCCGACCTTTGGCTTATTCCCTTACTACCTCTGTCCTCCTATAGCCTACTGTGGGCGTGAGCTGGGAGACCCCGGGGGTCGCAGTCTGGAGCCAGTTGCAGCGCAGTCCATCCTCACCACTAGAGGCTCTGGTGAACACCTGCTGGCTCTTAGACTCCGCGCCCTGGGGAATCTTATGCTCTAGCCCCTGTGGGATCCGTGTTGGTGTTCCAGTGGACCTACCTTCCTTTTTTATTTTTTTTTTTAATTCTTTTTATTTAAGATATTTGCAGCCATAACATTTACAATATAACCATACTACAATTACAAATAGCAAGAATACTCCTTTTCTGGATTTTATACCCCCACCCTCCCTTCGAGGAGCCGAACCTTTTGCACACCTAGTTCCTAACATACTACCCTTCTCGTTACACTCTCTAAATGTTTCTACTGGAGACTATTTATTCTATGTCCCCTCTCCTGATTAGGACAGCAGTTACTCATGAACACTAGTGTAACACTGACGAGGAGCCCACCATCCCTAATACCCATGGATTCCATAACTTTATAAATTTGTTATAGTTACCCGACCTGGTGAAGAATGTTTTTTCTTTCCACACTAGAGAGTTGATGGTACTGACCCAATCTTCCAGGCTCGGAGGTGCTCTTGATTGACAAGATTGAGCATTTGATTTTCTTGCTTGATACAAGCACCTTGCAACAGCTATTACCGTACTCCTATTGCCTAGTTCTTTGCTTATGTAACCCAGAATACATATTTTAGGTTCGGGCTCTAATTTGACTCTAAACGTGGTGTTAATTATTTCTAAGATCTCATGCCAATATCTAACCAGTTTTGGGCATCTCCACGTCATATGTATTAAGTCCCCTGTATCGTGACATCTAGGGCACTTATCATCGGGCCTACATCCAAACATATATAATTTCTTAGGGGTGTAATAAGCTCTATGCAATAGTAACAGGTGCAAGGCTTTTTGTGAGGGAGAGATCGATGTCTCTAGGCCTAGTTCTAATATTCTCTTCCACTGAACATCTGTTATTTGCCCCACATCTGCCTCCCATCTGTCCCTACTCCCAAAGGGAGTGATGATTCTGTTCCTTAATTGAGTATATATCTCAGCTATAAGTCCCTTGGTGGTGTCTGATTTGATTATTTTTTGTAGTAATGAGATCTTGCTCCTAGCGAGCGGCTGGGACCTGCCTTCCTTAACCACCTAGACTCCCATCCGCAGCAGTTAGCCGTAGGGTCCACTACCTTTTGCGGTGCACTCCTGACCCCAACGGTGTGCATCTGTCACCTGGCCTCAGGTGACCTGAAAGAAGCCTCAATAACACGTGGTCCAGCACCAGGAAATTGTAACCTCACAGGGTCTGGAAATGCGTTGCACAAACTTTTTTTCAAGGTCTCCTGAAGATATTTCATCCTCTGCTCCCTCTGCGAAGGCAGGATGAGTTCTGCAACCTTATTCTTGTAACGTGGATCAAGAAGGGTTGCCAGCCAGTAATGATTCCTTCTCTTTGATACCACGAATCCTAGGGTCCTTACGCTGAATGGCCTCCCTGATTCTGTAAAGCCTGCGAAAGTTTGCAGAGGCATTCGATCCTCTGTGTCACTAAGGATCACATGATTCGTAACAACCTCCTCCCAGCCATGTACAACTGCTTGGGTTTCTGGGGACTGAAAATCATCCCTTGAAGACTGCTGCTGAGTGTTATCCTCCACGTCCATGCTGACACTTTCTTCTTTCCTCTTTCCTCTTTCCTCTTTCCTCTGAAAGTGCATGCATCCTTGATCAGTAGCCACTGGCGTGGCGAAAAGAACCCAAGCCCCCCCTAACCCTGTCCTAGTGCCATACTCACACAGGTACTCATTGATGGCCCTCTGCTGCATGTACAGCCGCTGCAGCATTGCCAACGTTGACTTCCACATGGTGGACATGTCACAAATGAGGCGGTTGGTGGGCAGGTTGCATTCCCCTTGAATGTCAGCCAGCCAAGCACTGGCATTGTATAACCGTTGCAAATGACCACAGACTTTTCTGGCCTGCCTCAGGAGATCTTGTAAGCCTGGGTAACTGCTCAAGAATCGCTGCACCACCAAATTCAGGATGTGTGCTAAACATGGAACATGGGTCAGGTGTCCCTGTCGAGGGCGGAGAGAAGGTTGGTGCCATTGCCACATACAACCATTCCTGGCCGAAGCTGGCGTGGCGTCAACCACCTCTGAGCCTGTCCCTGCAGAGCTGACAGAATCTCTGCCCAAGTGTAGCTCCTGTCCTCTAAGCAGTGGTTTAACCTTCAACTACGTAGAGGGTTCTTTACTGTAAGAGCGGCAAGGATGTGGAATTCCCTTCCACAGGCGGTGGTCTCAGTGGGGGGGGCATCTATAGTTTCAAGAAACTATTAGATAAGCACCTGAACGACCGCAACATATAAACAATGTAATACTGACATATAATCACACACATAGGATGGACTTGATAGACTTGTGTCTTTTTTTTCAACCTCACCTACTATGTAACTATGTAACTAATGCACCGCATGGCATCTTTTTGCCTGAGTGCTTGTGTAGCCCCTTGAAAGCTTACGGAGCACCGCTGGTTCAGAGAACAAATCTGCAGAAGAGGCCATAGAGGAAGAAGAAGAGGAGGGGGTGGAGGAGAGAACTGTGGCAGAATCACCGCTACCATTTTGGAGGCATTATGGCAGAACAAGCTCCAACAATACTGAACCCTGTCCTGCATCCTTCCCAGCTGCCAGCAGAGTTACCCAGCGCGCTGTGAAGGAAAGGTAACATGCCTGCTAGACCATGAGTCTGCAGTAATATACACCTTACTGCTGACCACCCTGTCCAACAAGACAAAAACATTGCCTTCCACATGCCAGGAGAGAGCTGGAATGGCCTTCCATGAAAAGAAATGGCGTTTTGGAACCTGCAACTGAGGTACAGCACATTCCACAAATTCACGAAAGGGGGCAGAGTCTACCAGCTGAAAAGGCAGTAGTTGCAGTTTTAGCAGTTTGGCCAAGATGGCATTCAAGCTAGCATTCAATCAGTGAGCATGTGGATGGCTGGGACTGAATTTCTTTTTACGGTTTAGCAACTGGGGTAGGGAAATTTGCCTGCTAAAATCAGATGGTGGTGTACTGCTAGCAGATTGGCTGTAAATACTTGGAACACCTATTGCTATATCTTCATTCCCCTCAGTGCAGGTTTTCGAGAGGACTGGAGTAGGGTTGGAGATCCCAGATGAGGAGCAAGGAGTAGTCCGCCTTTTTCTTTGATGTAGGCCTTTCAAGTGCTGTTGCCAACGGATATTGTAAATAGGAATATATTTAATTTATATTTAATTTATTTTATATTTAATGAATATATTTAATTTAGCTTTTATCTATATTATCTTCACAGAAATCTCTGGTAGACCAGACATGTCAGTGCCTAGGCTTGTGTATACAAACAATGGGATCCCGTCTCATTGTTTTACACCTACTCACTTCAAAGGATCCCATGCAATGAAGGGAGGCCAACCTGTAATCAATACTTAACTTCCCGGGAAAATTCAATTTAAGCTCCTGCTCAGAATAGTCACAAGGATTTGCATTAAAGGAGGCTGACTTATGCAAAGTATAGGGACTAGAGATGTAACTAGTCCTTAACCAGGAATAGGGAAGCTCACCAATCAGAGCCACGCTATGCCAACCAATGAGGCACCAGCATGTAATTATATACACAGACTAGATGGGAGGGAAACACACACACTTTTATAGGAGAGCAACCATCAGAATGGAACCTTGGTGCAAAGGGTAATTATGGGACAGGTCTGCATTTTACTTGTCACTAAATATGATTGCAGATTAATGTTTTCAGGAATATACTCTGTATTCCTTCATGTAATTCTCTTATTTTAACCTAATATTTTCTTCCTTGGTGTAGACTAGGGATGAGCCGAACCCCTCCCCCCCCCCGTTCGGTTCGCACCAGAACATGCGAACAGGAAAAAAGTTCGGGGACCTGGGTCCTGCCCCAGGGGACATGGATCAATGCAAAAAAAAGTTTTAAAAACTTCCTTTTTTCAGGAGCAGTGATTTTAATAATGTTTAAAGTCAAACAATAAAAGTTTAATATCCCTTTAAATTTCGTAGCTGGGGGGTGTCTATAGTATGCCTGTAAAGGGGCGCATGTTTTCCGTGTTTAGAACAGTCTGACAGCAAAATGACATTTCAAAGAGAAAGTCATTTAAAACTACTCGCAGCTATTGCATTGCCGGTGTCTTGCCGAGAATGTTCCCTCGGCGCCTGCGCAGTACATACTACTGTGAGCCGCCGGAGATAGCCGAAGCTCAAATGCTTCAATCAGCTGTACACGGCGCCTGAGCTCTGGGTCCAGGTTCCTTCCCCACCATCCGAATGGACCTAGAGGGGGAATCTAAAAGTGTCGAGCGCAGCAAGGCCGTGCCCGAAGCATGGCGAGCGAAGCGAGCCCGCAAGGGGCCCTCTTACAGGCGCCGTGTACAGCTGATTTTCAGCTGTTCTGCTTCGGCTATTTCCGCCGATACCTACTGCGCAGGCGCAGTAGAGGGGGGAACTTATACGCAGAGCGGAACTTTCTCGGCAGAACACCGGTCTGACAATACACATAAAAGTTCATTGATAAAGACGGCATGGGAATTCCCCACAGGGGAACCACGAACCAAAATTTAAAAAAAAAAATGACGTGGGGGTCCCCCTAAATTCCATACCAGGCCCTTCAGGTCTGGTATGGATATTAAGGGGAACCCCAGCCAAAATTTAAAAAAAAAAAATGATGTGGGGGTCCCCCTAAATTTCATACCAGACCCTTCAGGTCTGGTATGGATTTTAAGGGGAACCCCGCGGCAAAATGAAAAAAAAAATGGCGTGGGGTCCCCCCAAAAATCCATACCAGACCCTTATCCAAGCACGCAACCTGGCAGGCCCCAGGAAAAGAGGGTGGACGAGAGAGCGCCCCCCCTCCTGAACCATACCAGGCCACATGCCCTCAACATTGGGAGGGTGCTTTGGGGTAGCCCCCCAAAACACCTTGTCCCCATGTTGATGAGGACAAGGGCCTCATCCCCACAACCCTGGCCGGTGGTTGTGGGGGTCTGCGGGCGGCTTATCGGAATCTGGAAGCCCCCTTTAACAAGGGAACCCCCAGATCCCACCCCCCCCCTGTGTGAAATGGTAAGGGGGTACTAAAGTATCCCTACCATTTCACTAAAAAACTGTCAAAAATGTTAAAAATGACAAGAGACAGTTTTTGACAATTCCTTTATTTAAATGCTTCTTCTATCTTCCTTCATCTTCTTCTTCTTCTGGCTCTTCTGGTTCTTCCTCCGGTGTTCTCGTCCAGCATCTCCTCCACAGCGTCTTCTATATTCGTCTCCTCGGGCCGCTCCGTACCCATGGCATGGGGGGAGGCTCCCGCTCTTCTCTTTTTCATCTTCTTCTCTTTTTCATCTTCTTCTTTTTCATCTTCTTCTCCGGGCCGCTCCGCATCCATGCTGCCATCCCCCCCTCTTTTCCTGCTGCCTGCCAGGTTGCATGCTCGGATAAGGGTCTGGTATGGAATTTAGGGGGACCCCCACGCCGTTTTTTTTTTTTTTTTTTTTTTTTAATTTTGGTTCGGGGTTCCCCTGTGGGGAATTCCCATGCCGTTTTTATCAATGAACTTTTATGTGTATTGTCGGACCGGCAATGCAATAGCCGCGAGTAGTTTTAAATGACTTTTTTTCCTTTGAAATGTCATTTTGCTGTCAGAGTGTTCTAAACATGGGAAACATGCGCCCCTTTACAGGCAAACTATAGACACCCCCCCAGCTACGAAATTTAAAGGGATATTACACTTTTATTGTTTGACTTTAGGCATTATTAAAATCACTGCTCCTGAAAAAACGGCCGTTTTTAAAACTTTTTTTGCATTGATCCAGGTCCCCAAACACTTTTTATGACAATAACTTGCATATAAGCCTTTAAAATTAGCACTTTTGATTTCTCCCATAGACTTTTAACGGGTGTTCCGCGGCATTCAAATTTTCCGCGAACACCCCAAATTGTTCGGCGAACTTGCGAATAGCCGATGTTCGAGTCGAACATGAGTTTAACTCAAACTCGAAACTCATCCCTAGTGTAGACTATAGAGAGATGGTTGTGTATTAGACTTTCAACTACTCACCAATAAATGTTGTTATTGTGTTAAAGCTTTCATTCATGGTCAAAGAACTCTCATTTAACCCAAATCATATCTGAGAGATATTAAATCTCAAATATAGTATACGGGAAAAAGGCTGCATGGGAGGTCGTCATATGTCTGGTCAAGCATGTGGTGGCCAAGCGGCTGGTGTTGTGGCCATGCTTGATCCGCTTCACACATGAGTTGCAAACGGCAACGGTACGATCTGCTGCACATGTGTCCAAAAAGGCCCACACAAAGGAACTTTTCAAAATCAGCGGGGAGTCAGCAGCGTCCTGCACCTGCGGATCTCTGCGGTGTGATGCAGTAGGGTGGCTGCCCTTAAGCTGCCCCCTAGAGGACATCCTGCCTCATTGGAGTTGTGCCTCCTCCTCTATTCTATCAGGCACCCAAGTAGAGTCAGTGACCTCATCATCCCCTGCCTCCTCGTCACTGGAGCAAACTTGGCACTATGCTGCAGCTGGGGGAACATGACTGCCAGATTCTTGTTCTTCTTGGGCACCCCCTCTCTCTAGGCTCATGTTACTCCCTTCCTAAACCTGGGAACCAATATCTGAGCCTTCAAATTGCTGCGCATCCTCCAGCAGCATGTATCCGACACTGTGGTCGAATAGTTCGGGGGACTCCTCTGTGCATGATGGTTGGGCTACAGAAGGAGTGACTGTGGAGAAGGAGACGGTGGAATAGGCCGCTTTGGAAGCTGCATAGGAAGAAAAACTACTCTGAGCCTGGGTGACAGAGAATGAGGAGGATGAGGACGGCTTTGTTATCCACTCCACCAAATCTTCTGAATATTCTGGCTCAATAACACAGCCAGCAGCAGAAAAAAAGGACAAGTGTGCCCCATGGCCACCGGGAGAGGATGCACCATGTCCATGACCAGCACTGTTGACTGTAGACACAGAGCCTGCTTGCCCTCTTTTAGTGGCCTGTGAGTGTCTGCCTCTCCTTGGTGGCCTTCTGGACACGATGTATATTTTGTTTTGCAACACCGCACTGCACTGTATTGTGTACACCACCAGAAAAGTAGCAGCAACTGCACTATGGTTGCACTGTATTGTAATTACAATTTTTGATCTAATATTTCACAGCAGGGCCCGTTCCTGTGCTCAACAAGAGTATCTGTGAGGCTTTACAGTGTTGTGCCACCACCACCACTGCCTAAGGCCCAATTTTTCTGCACCTGTTTAACAGAGGCGCGCAATTACAATTCTTGATATAATATTTCACAGCAGGGCCCGTTCCAGCGCCCACCAAGAGTAACTGTGAGAGCTTACAGTGTTCTGATACCACCAACACCTAAGGCCCAATTTTCCGCAGAGTGTATAGGGCAGGCCGTATAGTATATACAGTAGGGGTGCGCATCTTCACTCACCTCGCGATTCGATTACGATTATCTGGTCAACGATTCGATTTGATTCCGCGATGCATCACGATTAATACCCAAGTGCCCATGGTTTTCAACTTTTCATCTAAAATTAATTCAAGCAGTCAGAAATTGAAGCAATATATTATTTGTAACTGCAATTTAAACAAATTACACCAAGTTCCCTGCATGTAGCAAAGTCTGAACATGAACAGTGCAGCAGATAACAGTATTTAAAAGAGTACTGTGACATCAAACTGTTGTGTATAATACATACATACAGTGCTGGTCTTGTGCCATTTTAATATTTTCTTTTATGAAGAAGTAAACTATAACTTGTAAACAGTAACACCTACATCTATATAAAAGAGAGCACTTCCAGTTATTGACTGGCAAACATCACAGTGAACCTGTAACACAGTCACACAGTGTGTTGCAGAACTTCCTGGTTTACAGTGATGACAGTGATGACTGATGACTACCACCACCACCACCAGCGCCAGTGGGTCAACACAGATGGATGGCTAGATCGGCGTTATAAGCTCTCGGAGTTGTGTCACCCAGTCACTTTACAGAAAACATTACCTGCACTCTACCACGATACACCTGTAACTGAAGCCAAGCCAAGCCACCATTAGAGGAAGTCTGAAAATCCTTGACAGAATAAATTGTCAACTAAATCTAAAAACCTTGGACAAATCTTTATGGGATCACAAATATACAGTTACACACCACAATACCAAAAAAAACACACACATCACTGAATCATAATGGTAAAGGGCAGTCCCTAGGTCAGGCGACGGCAATGGCACAGTCACAGTCAGACATGAGGTCAGGTCGGTGTGTGTTTTTGTTTGTGTGTGTGTATTTGTGTGATCCAATAAAGATTTACTCCAGGTTTTAAGATTTAATTTATTCTTTCAAAGATTTACCTTCCTCCGGTGGCTTGGCGGGCGTCAGTTGTCTTGAATTAAATACACTTTTAGAATATTTGGCTGAGGGTTAAGTTAGTTGACACCTCCAAACATTGACAATTGATTGACAATACACATCATAATGTCACCCAGTCACTTTACAGAAAACGTTACCTGCACTCTACCATGATACACCTCTAACTGAAGCCAAGCCACGCCACCATTAGAGGAAGCCAGAAAATCCTTGACAGAATAAATCAATTGAAGCTAAAAACCTTGAGCTAAACCATTATGGGATCAGAAATATGCACACACGCCACTGGGCCTGGGCCACAGTCAGGCAGGTAATGGCACAGCCACTCATCAGGTCAGTGTGTGGTTTTTCTTTTGTGTGTGTATTTGTGTGATCCAATAAAGATTTAATCCAATTTTAGAATTTTATTTGGCTGAGGGTTAAGTTGACCCCCCCCCCAAACATTGACATTTGACAATATAACATCAAGTGTGAAAATTCGATGGACACATTTTTGAAGATTGTGTCCGACACAATCTTCAAAAATAAACCATTCCCCATCTCCCCCCCAGTGCTAGCAAAGCTTGTTGTCACTCAAGTCGTCACTCAGTCACTTTACAGAAAACGTTACCTGCACTCTACCACGATACACCTGTAACTGAAGCCAAGCCAAGCCACCATTAGAGGAAGCCTGAAAATCCTTGACAGAATAAAATATCAATTGAAGCTTAAAACCTTGAGTTAAACCGTTATGGGATCAGAAATATGCACACACAATACCAACAAAAAACACACACGTCATACGTGAATCATGAGAAAGGGCAGGCCACTGTGTGAACATTAACAACAAGCAGGCAAGGCAAGTGGCACTGGCACAGTCAGCCACTCATCAGGTCGGTGTGTGATTTTTCTTTTGTGTGATCCAATAAAGATTTACTCCAAGTTTTAAGATTCAATTTATTCTTTCAAGGATTTGCCTTCCTCTGGTGGCTTGGCGGGCGTCAGTTGTCTGGAATTAAATACAGAATTGATTTGGTTGAAGGTTAAACCCCTAGAAACAGACAGGCAGTCACAGAGCATGACAGACACACTGACACTGAACACGCCACAGTCACATGACACGACGACACTAGTATAAAAATTCTAAATGGACAGTTGGACACACAATAGAAAACCATTCTCCATCTCCTCCAGTGCTAGAAAAGCAGCCTATAACAAATATAATATTTATATGACATATAGAATACTTAAGGTTAAGTTCACTGTGATGATCGTTGATTCTTTGCAATTGCCAGTGCCACGGCCACCTGCAGGCCTGCTGCCACAGTCCAGTCAGTCAACAGCAGTGTGACTGTGACTGCGTTGAGTTGACGCTAGACTAGAGTGGCATAACTGGCGTTATAAGGTCTTGTTGAAAATGACTTGGGGAATCGATAGGAGGGACTAGGAAGGGAAAAAAAGAAAGAGGGATGTAGAGATGAAGGGGAATAGTGGGGACTGGGGAGAGGGGGGTGTTTGGAGAAGGGGGTGGGGGAGGAGAGGGGGGTGGCATTGGTGGGGGGGGAAGGGGGCGGGGAAAAGGGAAAGGGGGAAAAGGAAAAAAGGGAAAGGGGAAAAGTAAAAGTCAAAAAGGGAAAGGGGGAAAAGGGAAAGGGGAAAGTGGAAAAGGGAAATGGAAAAAGAGAGAGAGAAAGAGAAAAAAGAGAGAGAGAGAGAGAAAGGAGGAGAGAAGTTCTCCCCCTTTCTTTCTCTCTCTCCACCTTTCCTTCTCTCTGAGAAAGAAAGAGTGAGAGAGAAAGAAGGAAGGAAAGAGTGAGAGAGAAAGAAGGAAGGAAAGAGGGAGCGAGAAAGAAGGAAGGAAAGAAGGAAAGAGGGAGCGAGAAAGAAGGAAGGAAAGAAGGAAAGAGGGAGAGGGGAAGAGGGAAAGGAGAAGAGGGAAAGAGGGCCTTAAGGGGAAGAGGGCCTTAAGGGGAAGGGTAGGGGGAGAGGGAAGGGGAGTAGAGCGACTAGGGAGAGGGTGAGACTGGGAGGGGAGACAGAGACTGGGCTGAGGGGGGAGAGGGGATGAGGCTTGGTTCGGCAATTGGCATCAGTTGTTTGGAACTTTTAGTATTTGGCTGAGGGTTAAAGTAACCCCTACTTTTTTTTAAATCTTTTTTTTGACAATCTTCAAAAATCAAAATCTCAGTGACAGACACTGATAGTGCTGTACTATAAACAAAATATATAAAATTAACAACACTGGTGTGGTGTGGCAGACTAACAGTGGGCTGGGCAGGGGCAGTGGCACTGGCAGACACAACAGTACATCAACACTTCCTGGATATGCCAACAATCATGAAAAAATAACCCAAAATAAAAAATGGATCACTGCAAGGCGCAAGCAATGCTGCTCAGGATTTGGGAATGTGTAGATTTTTCTGTAAGAACACTAGTTGATCCACATGCTCTGGTTTGAGGGTGCTTCTTTTTGCAGTTACCACATCTCCTGCAGTGGAGAAAACCCGCTCTGCAGACACGCTTGTGCCTGGGATACACATGTATTGCTTTGACAGCTGAGAAAGGAGGGGAAATATGACCTCATGCTCACACCACCAGTTCAAAGGGTCCTCAGTGAGAGGTGGGGCTTTACAATAGTTTTCCATTTCCTCTTCAGTCTTGGCATAGGGGGTCTTGGGTTCTATTGTACCTTCAGTGTCAGTGAAAGACTGTCCCAGCAAACTTATGAGCAGTGATCTGGCCTTTCTTTTGGGAGGAGATGGAGAATGGTTGTCCTCGATGGGTGAACTTTCTTCTTCTTCTTCCAGAGTTTCTTTTCTTCTAGGCACTGTGACTGGATCCTCCTCATGTGTCCTCTTAGATGTAATCTGTGTTTAAACAAAAAAGAATAGAAAAAAATAAATAAAACACATAGTCAATTGCCTATGATTCTGATGGGGTGATGAAAAAGCACAGGAAACGGACGGTGCAGTTACTGCACCGCATCAGATTCAGAAGCGTGGTTTACACTAGTATTTAGCAAGCTGTAGCTAGCTACCAGTTACAGTTCGTTTCAAGAAACATGATGAAATTTAAATTAATTGAATTACCTCCAAGGATGCAGCCTCCTCAGTCACTCTTTTGTATATCTCCAATCTCTCCTCCTCTGTGAGGATAAAGGCAGGCCCTTAAAGTGAGGATCCAGTGCAGAGGCTGTATGAAGGATCGTCTTCTCTGCCTCAATGCTGTACCTCTTCTGAAGATCTGTTCTGATAGCATTCTTGATCTCATGGATCATGGGTGTGTCTCCCATGGTGTCTGTCATGCTCCGGAGGAGTTGTGCATTTGGAGGGGCAATAAGAGAAACTGTTGGATTGCGCTCTTCCATCTTGTTGGCACATCAGTTATCAGCTTATGATTCTTCAGGCCAAGACATTTCTGTTTCTCTTTTAGACAGTGGCTTGCTCTAGTGCTGTGGTGAAAGAATGTGGATATCCGTCGCACTCTGCCAAGAAGCCTGGAGAGTGTGGCCACTTTCGGCGCTCGCTGGGATGCAAGGTTTAGTGTATGGGCGAAGCATTTCACATGGGGGAATTTCCCAACTTGAGCTGCAACAATCTTGTTTGACACGTTGTCGGTCACAAGCACTACAGATTTATCAGACAGTTGCCATTCTTCCACAACACGAGACAGTAGCTCTGCCAGATGAGCACCTGTGTGAGACTCATAAATGGCTCTCCTTTGCAGCACATGTGACAAGATCTTCCACTCCTTAACGTAATGTGCTGTTATTGTAACATAAGGCTCCGTCGTGATTGAAGTCCATGAATCACACGTTATTGCGACTCGACTTGCTTGGCTCATTGACACAATTATCTGAGCTTTAGTTTCGTGGTAGAGTGCAGGTATAACGTTTTCTGTAAAGTGACTTCGTAATGGGATCTTGTAACGCGGCTCTATCGTCTTCAACAGGTAGTGAAACCCAGTGTTCTCCACAACAGAGTAAGGGCGCAGGTCCTTAGCTATGAAAGCTGCCACAGCTTTTGTTATTCTCTTCACCTTTTCAGAGTTGGGCGGCAAAGTTGAGAGTATTGCATCAATTCTGATCTGAGCTGAGCTGGGTCTATTGACTTGGCGGCATTGGTGGTGGTGGTGGCAGGTGTTAGCATCTCTGAGTGAAAACGGCTAGCATGGTTTCTCATATTAGTAGTATTCCCTAGATTTTTAGTTTTTGTGTGACAGGCTTTACACAGGGCGTATGACTTGTCCAATTCGTGCTTCCCACTTGTTTGTTCATGCTCATAAAAGCCACAATGTGCCCAGATGTTTGCTTTTAAAAAGCTAGGTGCATTTTTTTTATCTCTCGGTCTTTTTGATCTCCTTCTGCCATTTTTACTAGTCTAGCAGTAGCATGCCATGTAATTGTGACAGGGGTGATGATGAGAATGTTGTCTACAAACTCTGTCAGTATTAAAAGAAGAAGAAAAAAAAAATTAAGTGATTAAACCTAAAGCCTGCCACGAGATCACCAGAAAAGTAACAAGTGTATGTAATTGTATTTGATAATGTTAAACAAATAGTTGCCACAAAATCCTTATTCTACCCCTCACGCCGTCACTAGCTACTCGCATCGCAGTCGCACTTAGTTGCTATCATGCTACTAGTAACTATCTATGTGTTAAAAATGTGCCCTCATCTTATCTGTGATCTGTGCTACTGCTAGCCGGCTGCCATGGTCAGACATCAACTGGCACTGCACTAGTCATTGGTCAAAGGTCATTGAACACGTCACAAACAGCTACAAACAACATATGTCCCTGTCCCACCAACATCCCCCCCTCCCCCCCAAATGACAATGTATGCCATTTCATTATTTCTAGTTTTATGTATTCATTGTCTTAGTGAATGATTCACATCACAACTTCATTAGTTATCTTGTTTGTGTATTATTATGGTTTTGCTCATCACTGCCCCTGTGCCCCACACGTGCACTGCAGGAGCATGTGTGGGGCAGTGATGAGCAAAACCATACATCATACAAAAGGTATCAATGAAGTTGTGATCAATCACTAAGACAAGATATTGGACATTCAATAGATTAGAGATAGACCTACATAAACCATAATTAATTAAATGGCATTGGTCATGGTCACTTAAACTCACTTTCTTTAACCCTTTCATGACTAAGCCTATTTCTCTGACATTTGGTGTTTTTTAAAAGGTCAAAATCCATATTTTTTGATAGAACATTACTTAACAAAACCCCAAACATTATATATATTTTTTAGCAGAGAATCTAGAGAATAAAATGGCGATTGTTGCAATATTTTATGTCACACTGTATTTAATTTATTGTGCAGCGGTCTTTTAAATACAACTTTTTGGGGAAAAAAAAAAAAGATACAGTACTTTCACGAATTTTAAAAAAACGAAACAGCAAAGCTTAAGTTAGCCTAAATTTTGTGGTATAATTTGAAATATGATGTTACGCAGAGTAAATAAATAACAAACATGTCATGTTTTAAAATTGCGCACACTCATAGAATGGCGACAAACTATGGTATCTAAAAATATCCAAAGGCGACACTTTTTAAAAAAATAACAGTTACCACAGGTTAGAGTTACAGAGGAGGTCTAGTGCTAGAATTATAATTATTGCTCTCGCTCTGACGATCCCAGCGATACCTCACATGGGATTTGAGCACCGTATTATGCGGGCCGGGTGCAACTTGCCGAGCCAACTTCATATATGCGTTTTCTTTACTGCGGGGCGCTTTTAAAATTGAATTTTTTTTCTTATGTATTCCCGCTCCCGCGGGCAGCTGCAGGCATCATCCCGGTATAACCCCCTAAAGCCGAGGCCTCAAATGCATCCGCTCGGCGCAAAGGGGTTAATGTTTAGGAATACAGAATGGCAAGGCCAGCAGTGCACCATCATTATTAACATTTATTATTTACATTTTATATTCATAAATTTGGCATTTGCATTTTTTTTACAATGACAGACACTCAGTCCACTCCACTCCACACAATGCAATGCATTAGAGATACAGTGGGTTACCTACCTGTGATGATGACGATGACGAGCTGAGCAGTGGCACTCACTGCTGGAGCGGGTCTCTCTCTCTTGTCCTTTCCTACTGCTGCGCTGCCTGCGAGTGCGGAGGACTGGAGTCTGAGGAGTGGACAGAATAACAAGTTTAGTGAGTGTACTTCTTCATTAATTTCATACTGTGTGTGTGTGTGTGTGTGTGTGTGTGTGTGTGTGTGTGTGTGTGTGTGTGTGTGTGTGTGTGTGATAGTAGTGACACTGACATGACACATTCAGTGAGTCAGTTACCTACCTGATTAATTATGATGATGGTGGTACTACTGTACTACTGACTGAGCTGAGCTGCTGAGCAGTGGCAGACACTGACAGTGTGGCACTGTGTCTGTCTGTCTGGCATCGACTGGCACTCACTGCTGGTCTCTTCCTCTCCTGCTGCTGCCTGGACTGTGAGGACAGGACACAGTCAGTCACTAGGACAAAATCAGCACGGCCTGGCTAGCTCGGGTCTCTCCCAGTCCTGTGTCCCCTGAGAGGTGAATGAGGCTGGTCTCCCTCTCCCCTGTAACACTACAGCCTGACTTTGCTGCTGAGCTGTGCAGTATTTACTCACTGCACACAATTAGCGGGAACCCACTGGTAGGAAAGGAAAGCTCTGGGGGGGCCAGGAGTCCGGGACTCGGAGGAGGTCGGATGGACACTTGCTGTTGCTGCAGTCTCCTCTCTCTGAGCCGCGACACAGGGGGATGATGTCAGCGGGAGTCGGGAGGAAACGACGCAAAAGCTTTGGCTGCTTTTGGCTCCACTCGGAATGGCGCGAAAGCTTCGGCTGCATTCGGAGGCAGGGCATGGCGCGAGGATGACGTCATCCTCCATAATTGATGCCTTAAAGCTACAGCATCGATGCTGAATCGTGGACGGTCGAATGCCGATGCATCGATTCGCCGATTAATTTCAACAGCCCTAATATACAGGCGGTCCCCTATTTTCAAACATCCAACTTACAAACGACTCCTACTTACAAATGGAAGGAGACAACAGGAAGTGAGAGGAAATATACCCCAGGAAGGGAAATTCTCCCCTGTAAGAGTTAATATGGGAAAAAGGTGTCTCCACTGATGCTTTATCAACAATCCTTGTTTCCCTAATAACCCAAAATTTTCTAAATCCAATTGTTATTGGGACAGAAAGTGAGGTGAAATCCTCTGAACAGGGGCACAGACAGCAAAACAAATGTTACAGGGGTGATGATAACCCTTCCGTATGTTATCCAAAAAGCTTAAAAATAGATTTTTTAGCTGGAGCTACACCTACAAAATGTACCTGTTCCAAATTACAAACAGATTAAACTTAACAACAAACCTACAGTCCCTATCTTGTTTGTAACCTGGGAACGGCCTGTATACTTCTGCTGTTCAGAGTATATAGGGCCTGGGGGCCCCACACCTTTTTTTTTTTTTTTTTTTTTTAATTTGGGTGCGTGTTCACCTTAATATCCATGCCAGACCCAAAGGGCCTGGTAATGGGCTGGGGGGGAACATTACATTACCGCCGCAAACAGTTTTAAATGACTTTTAGTCCTTTTAGAAATGTCATTTTGTTCAGGGACTGTTCTAAACACGGGAAAAATGCACCACTTTACAAGCATACTATAGACACCCCCCAGGAACGATATTTAAAGGAATATTACACTTTTATTGTTTCACTTTATGCATTATTAAAATCACTGCTCCCAAAAAAACAGCCGGTTTTAAAACTTTTTTTTGCATTGATACATGTCCCCTGGGGCAGGACCCGGGTCCCCAAACACTTTGTTTGACAATAACTTGCATATTAGCCTTTAAAATTAGCACTTTTGTTTTTTTCACGTTCGAGTCCCATAGACTTTAACGGGGTTCGCGTGTTAGCACAAATTTTTGGTCTGTTCGCATGTTCTGCCTGCGAACCGGACCCGGGGGGTGTTTGGCTCATCCCTACTATGGAGCTGACAAAATACATTGTTAAGTGACTAGGCTAGGTGTGTATGGGCCCAGGATAGCATGCTGGGGAGGTTAGTGAAGGCAAATATGCATGAAGGACAAAAAAGGAAGTTTAAAAAATTCAAGCATGAGAAAAAAGGGGACATCCACAGCATATTACAATCATGGTAATTAGCGAATTATGAAATAAATACATTAGCAAACATTAAATACATAGAATGTGATGTTAAAGGAGAAAACTTACCCTAATATAGTCCTTCTGCGGGACCTGAATGATGGCAGAACAGGTCTCTGGAATAATGATCCCCAGAGCCTGGGGGGAGATGCCTATCGAGAACGTGATGTCCTGCAGACTTCTCCCTGTCGCCAAGTACTGCAACGTGGCGACTAGCCTCTGCTCGGGAGTGATGGCTTGCCACATGCAGGTGTCCTGCCTGCTCATATAAGGGGACAGCAAAGCCAACAAACGGTGAAAAATGGGGTCTGTCATTGGGAGATAATTCTGTGAGAATAATCCTGATGATTTCAGGATCTCCTGCAACAAAGGCATATGAGAGGATTGGTCGCGCTGGAGTAACCAATTCTTCGTCCATGAACTCCTCCTCACACTGTTCATGGACTGGGCTTGGGTCAAAGTAAGAACCCCAACACCAAGCCCCTGCACAGCACGAACTCTACGACGAGTACGTACCTGCAACATGGCTTCAAAACGGTCGGCTAGTCGGAACGAACTAACAGAACGCACTGAAAATCAGAAAGCCCTGAGAAGAGCGAGCTGAAAATCAGAAACGAGCGGACAAGAACACACTGGAAATCAAATGCGTACTATAATAATACGCACTGAAAAACAAATGCGAACTGACTACACGCACTGAAAACCAGATACAAACCCACAAGCACAAACTGAAGAGCAGTAACGATTAGAAAAGCATGAGGCTGAAAAGTGCAAATCGTCTCTCACCAAACTTCTACTAACATGAGATTAGCAGAAGGAGCCCAAAGGGTGGCACACTGGCTATTGAACTTCCCTTTTCTAGTGCCGTCATACATGTTGTACGTCACCGCGTTCTTGACGTTCAGAATTTCCGACAAGATTTGTGTGACCGTGTGTATGCAAGACAAGTTTGAGCCAACATCCGTCGGAAAAAAACATGGATTTTGTTGTCGGAATGTGCGATCGTGTGTACGCGGCATTGAACTGCTCGTGATACGCAGAGTAGAAAGAAAGCTGACTGTGCACAAAACTGTGCACAAAAGGCTCGCCAGTACACAAACTGACTACCTCTGTCCGAGATGATCACCTTGGGTAGCCCATGTAAGCGAAAGATCAACCGTGCAAAAATGGAAGCCAGTTCCTTAGATGTGGGCAACTTCTTACAATGAGAACTTTTCGAGAACCGGTCAACCCCCATAAGGATAACTATGTTGCCCTGAGAGTTAGGTAACTCCACAATGAAATCCATAGACAGGTGGGTCCAAGGCCTCTCTCCATTGGGTATGGTTTGTAGGAGACCCACTGGAAGGTGTTGTGGTGTCTTACTCTGAGCACACACGGAACAAGCAGCTGCGAAGGCGGCTACATCAGCACGTAAACTAGGCCACCAGAATTGTTGGGAAATGGCCCAAAAGAGTTGATTCTTCCCTGGGTGGCCAGCAGCCTTGAGAGAATGGTAAGTCTGGAGCACGGCAGTACGGAGACTCTCAGGAACAAAGCAGCCATCACAAGGTTTCTCAGGAGGAGCATGGATCTGAGTGGCAAGAATTTTGTCACCCAAAGGAGAAGTGAGACTGGTGCGAACCGTAGCCAGAATACAATCAGGAGGAATCACAGGAACCGATTCCATCATGGAAGTGGAGGAAAATTGTCGCGACAAAGCATCAGTCCTTGCATGTAATTGAAACTTGACAAGAAAAGAGCCCATCGCACCCTTCTGGGAGAGAGGCGTTTAGCCTCAGACAAGAATGTGAGATTCTTATGGTCAGTAAGAATGAGAACTGGCACAGTGGTACCTTTTGAGGAGATGTCTCCATTCTTTCAGGGCTAAAATGAGTGCTAACAACTCTGTCCCCAATCTCGTAATTGCATTCCGCAGGTGACAATTTCTTGGAAAAGTAGCCACAAGGATGCATAGCACTCTCAGAGGTAGGACATTGAAGGGCTCCGTCTCCAGTCTCAGAGGCATCAACCTCAAGGATAAAGGGTAACGTAGGATCAGGATGAGCCAACACAGGAGCAGAAACAAAGGCAGCCTTGAGACTCTCAAAGGCCTTAATAGACTCCGGAGACCAACTCTGTGGGTTACCGTCATTTCTGGTCATATCAGTCAGGGGCTTGACCAGAGATGAGAAGTTACAAATAAACTCTCGATAATAATTTGCAAAGCCAAGAAAGCATTGCAGAGGATGTATACCCATGGGTCGGGGCCACTGTAGGACTGCTGAAAGTTTCTCTGGGTCCATTGAAATACTGGCAGTGGAAATTGCATAACCCAGGAATTTAACCTGTTCACGATGGAACTCGCACTTCTCCAATTTACAATAGAGATTGTTCTCTCTCAGCTTCTGAAGCACACGACAGACATCTGTGTGGTGGCTCTCTAGGGACTTGGAAAAAAATGAGGATATGGTCGTGATAAACCAGCACACATAGCTGCAACAAATCTTGGAGGACATCATTGATAAATTCCTGGAAAACTACCGGAGCGTTGCAAAGGCCAAATGGCATTACGAGGTACTCATAATGGCCTGTTCTGGTATTAAATGCAGTTTTCCATTCATCGCCCTCCTTGATCCTTATGAGATTGTATGCCCTTCTCAAATCAAGCTTCGTGGAAACCGTTGCTCCCTTGAGGCAGTCAAATAACTCCGTAATCAATGGAATTGCTTAAGCATTTTTAATCGTGAAATGATTGAGACTCCTATAATCAATACAAGGCCTCAGTTCACCACTCAGCTTTTCACAAAGAAGAAATAAGCACCAGCAGGAGATGAGGATTTGTGGATTAATCCTCGAGAAAGTGCATCTGCAACATACTCCTCCATGGCCTTGTCCTCCGAGACCGACAAAGGGTAAGCCCAGACATGAGGGGGTATGGCACCAGGTTAAAGGTCAATTGCACAATCATACGACCGGTGTGGAGACAAACTACCAGCTTGACCATTGTCAAAGACATCGCTAAACTCTCAGTACTCCTCCGGCAGGGAGGAAAGTGAAGAGGTGCATAGGACCTTAGCCACATTCTGGAAACATGTCTTGCTGCATTGTTGTGACCAGTAGAGAACCTCAGCATGAAGCCAATCAAAAGAGGGGTTGTGCCTCTGTAACCAAGGTTAACCAATAACCACCGGAAACTTAGGTGAGGAAATGACTTGGAAATGGATTATCTCATGGTGAAGAGCCCCTACGTCCATGGACAACGGAGCCAGTCTCATGAGTCACATGGACAGACTGTAGAGGTCTCCCGTCAAGAACCTCAATGGCAAGTGGAGTGGCACGAAGCTGCAGCAGAATCGAGTGCTTCGATACAAAGGCAGCATCAATGAACAGGCCTGCAGCCCCAGAGTCGATTAGAGCCTGTATCTCGATGGACGACTCAGACCAAGAAAGGGTATGTCCCCAGAAAAAGCTGGGGACAAAACAACGCCACCTAAGGTCTGTCCCCTACAGGCCTCAAGGTTTGGGCGTTCCCTGGACGGGTAGGACAAGACTTCAAAAAGTGACCTGCCCAGCCACAATAAAGGCAAAGTCTCTCCTTCCTCCTAAGGGTTCTCTCATCCGCAGAGAGATGTGTGAAGCCCAACTGCATGGGTTCCACTTCACTGACCGACTCGGTACCAGGAGGCATGGGAGGTGAGGGAGGCAAGCTCGGAGACAAATGTACAGGAGGCTTCCGCAAGTGCTCCTTAAAAGAGTGTCTTTCTCTGGAGTAAATAAGGATGGCAAACGTGATCAACTTCTCCAGCTCAATAGGTATATCTCGGGCTGCTATTTCATCTTTTATGGTATCCGAGAGACCATGAGAGAAGGCAGCCACGAGGGCCTCATTGTTCCAAGCAACCTCTGCTGCCAGAGTACGGAATTCAATGGCGTAATCGACAACAGTTCTCATACTCTGTTTGATAGACATGAGGCTCTTGGCAGCAGAAGCGGTGCATGCGGGAACGTCAAATACCCTTTTGAAGGAAGCCACAAATTCTGGATAACTCAGGACAACGGGTTTTTGCATCTCCCATAGAGGGTTAGCCCAGGCCAAGGCTTTCTCAGAAAGCAAAGATATCACAAACCCTACTTTGCTGCTGTCCGTGGGAAACGCCTGGGGCAGCATGTAAAAGTATATCTCAACCTGGTTGAGAAACCCTCTGCATTGAACTGGATTGCCCCCAAATCACTGAGGAAGTGTAGAGAAACCATGAATCAGACTGAGACAGAAGTGCAGTCAAAATCACACTTGTTTAATAATAATAATAATAATAGTGAAAGGTAAACAGAGCAACGTAGTCAAATCATTGCCAGAGTTTGGTAATCGAAACGGATAGTCAGACAAGCCAGGACATCAGGGAGGCAGAGATCAGCATACTTCAGGGCAGGCCAGGAAATCGGGAAACCAGAGAATCAGCGTAGTGGAACAGCAAGCAGAATCAGGAACCAGAAGGGACATCAGCCAAGCGAGTCTTCAACAGGTACACAGCAGAGAGTCTCTTGATGTGTTGACCAGGCAAAGGCAGAGAGGATCTGAACTGAGTAGCTTAAAGTGGTGTTCCACCCCAAAAAAATTTGGAATTTTTTTTTTACTCACCTCTAAATGCCTGTTGCTAGGGGGTCCCTCGTAGTTTGCTTCTTTCAGTGCCTGGGCTGGTGACATCACTTCTCCTCGGCACAGGAAGGGCTCAGCTCTGCTTCCTCCCTCTTGTCAATCATCTGGGACCCATTACAGGTCCCAGATGACTGAGCGGCCAACCACGGTGCGCGGCGCCGCTCGCGCATGCGCAGTGGGTGCCCAGCTGTGAAGCCACAGCCCGGCGCCGCCGAACAGAGTGGGAGTGGAGTGGGGCTTCGATCCCCCGCATCGCTGGACCCTGGGACAGGTAAGTGTCCAATTAAAAGTCAGCAGCTGCAGTATTTGTAGCTGCGGACTTTTAATTTTTTTTTTTTTTTTTAAATGGGAACTCTGCTTTAAGCAGCCAGCAGGACTGACGAGCAGGATATGATCACCAGGTGAGTCACTGGAAAGATTAGAGCTAGCAATTAACCAACAGCTGAGCGGACTGCTCTGAGAAGGTAGGGCCGAGCCCAGCCCTGACACCCTGTGTCTATTAGGGGCACAGGGTGACCAAGCAAATGGGACAGTAATATTTATCAACAATATCCCTCAAGAAATCTATGATACATTAATTCCACTGTAGCAGAATGATGGAACCTTGTATGAACTTTGTAGACTGTTGCCATGCTGTCTGCAATCCCTGATTAATCAAAGCGTTGCTTAGATGTGGAATGCATGGTCTTTAATGTAGGAGCCGGTCCGTCTGCTACTGGGGGCTCCTGCTATTATCTGAAGGTGTTCTGTGTTTATACGTATTATAATGTGTATTGTGTCTTCTGAGCTAGCAGACGGTAAGGCTGACCTGAAAGGTCAGACCTCTGAGTCACCTAGGCGGGTTAAATGACTAGTTAATTAGCTCATGTTAATTTATGTTTCTGGTGACAGTTTGTATTGTTAGGGTAATCTGATCAGGAGGGGGGAACCTCCTTCTCAAGTGTATAAAAGCCTTTGTACTTGTTCAAATAAAGAGTTCTTATTCTAGTTCACTCCAAAACTGGTCCTGCCTAGTTCTTGGGGTAACTTAGCCAGATCCACTGATCTCATATTCCAGAGCTTAATATACTGACAGAAGCACTCAAGCGGAGCAAGGGACATTCCGTTACATTTGATCAGATGGTCCTGGTTTTGCTTTATTGACGATATTCTCATGGTTTGGAGTGGCCCCATTGAGCTGTTACAGACTTCTGTGCAGAAGCTCAATTTTAATACATGCAACCTCCCTTTTCACATGTCTCATGATACAGACAAAATTGAATTTCTGGATGTACAAATACACAAAGATGAGGATGATCTTTTATCAAGTAGTCTATACAGAAAGCCTACTGCTGGTAATGGCATTTTACATGCTAGCAGCTTTCATCCCTGCAATCTGGTCAAATCTATTCCTTTTGGCCAGTATCTCCGCATTAGAAGCAATTGTTCCAATGACGTCACATTCAAAGAAGAAGCAGGTAAACTCAGACACAGACTTCGAGCACCTGGGTATTCCCACAAATGCCGCAAAGAGCCGTTAAAAGAGCAACCACAAAAACCAGGCAGGAATTGATATATAATATATAATATATAATTGATATATAAACAGAAACAATTCAAACATATTGTTCAGAAATATTGGCACGTTCTGGCAATGAACCCTCTAGCAGGATCATTGGTGCCAGAACATCCGGCATTCACCTTTCGGAGAGCCAGATGTCTGAGAGATAAACTGGTCTCTAGTGAGTTTATAGGAGGTGCCAAAGATCCCTGCAAAAGGCCAGACACTTTCAGATGCGGGGATGCGCCTATTGTCAATATATGGACACTGGCAGTCATCCAACCCTTCCAAATAGAGTTAAATTTACACCCAAGAATTTCACAAACTGCAAAATGCAAGGCGTTGTTTATCTGTTGCAATACGATTGTAGTTGCTTTTACGTGGGCAAGACCAAAATGGAATTTTGTCAGAGAGCATACCGCCATATAATTAGTATGCAAGCATGCAACCCAGATCTGCCACTGGGGCGATATGTTACACAATTCCATGATGGTAGCTTCCCACATGTTACATTTCTAATTTTGGATAGAGTGCATCCAGGACTGAGGGGCGGGGACTGGAAAAAAAATACTTCTGCAACGCGAACAGCGTTGGATTTTTAGATTAAATGCCACCTCCTTTTCAGGGGGAATTCGTATCTGGGGGACCTGAACTCTATTAGGTCTATCCTTTTGTTTCTGGCCCCAACCTGGTGAATCATATTCCACTCTGCCTCTCCGTGGCCTTTGTTTTTGTGGTTATGCCCTTCACACCACATACATTGATGCATGCAATATATCTGCCCACTATTATGCTGTATATTATGATGCTATGTTGTCAACATGCCAATGCACTTTTAGGTGTATATGGCTCTTCCATACTGATCCCATTTGTGAGTATTCCCTCTCTCTATTTTTCCAACTACTTTCCTTTCTCTCCCATTTCATTTCTTTTCTTTTTTCTTTTCTTCCTTCTTTCTTTTTTAGTTCTGATCATTGGGGTGTTCTGCATCCTATACATCCTATGTTTCTTAATTAATGACAATATGTATGTTTTTTGGACTCTATCAATCATTAGTAGTTTCCATATGGCTGATTGGGAGTCTCTCATATCGTCCACATTGCGCACGCTCCCTTGTCAGTGAGGTCTCCCTCAACACCTCCCCTGTTTGGGTCACCTCCTCCCTTCTGGTGCACGTAGGCCATGCTCACCGCCCCTTTGGGCAGTGACGCCAGTGTTCTGCCATATAGTGTCCTCGTATCAGATAGTGTCCGCCTCGTACTGCGCAGGCGCAGCGCCTGCGCAGTACGGAGGAGCAGGAGATGCCGAAAATGCCCGAAGTTGATCAGCTGACCATCAGCTGTACACGGCGCTCGGGCACCTGTTAGCGATGGCAGTGTAAGAGGGCCCCTCGCGGGCTCGCTTCGCTCGCCACGCTTCGGGCACGGCCTCGCTGCGCTCGGCAAATATTTATTCTAACTCTATGTCCACTTGGATAGTAGGGAATGATCCTGGACATAGGGTAAGAATAAATGCGCAGGCGCCGTGTACAGCTGACGATCAGCTGTTGAACTTCGGAGACTTTCGGCGTCTCTTTTGTCCTCCGTACTGCGCCTGCGCAGTACAGGGAGGACACTATATGATAGGGGACTGAATTCGATAAGACACCGGCACCTCTAGGGTCTGGCATCACGGGAATGTTTCCTGGTTGCTATGGGACCCATACGTGCGTCAGTGGGCAAATGTTGTTGCCATTCGTGGGCGCCGTTCATTCCCGGGATGACCAAGATTGTTTACACCTGGATCGGTGGCGCTGCGTGGTGTGCCGCCGACTCAGGGGGGCCCATCCAGGAGCGCTGTATTGGAGGATTGCCCTGTGATATCATCACAGCCACACCCTTTCAATCAATGTGAATGGATACAAATTTGGCAGTCCCACTACAGCCTTCTGCTTCATATTTCAAACTGACCCGGCATTTTGTACGAGTATTTTTTACAACATCCCTGTATCTAGTGACTTCCCATACCCCGTGGGATTAGGTATGCTTAGGACTAACATATATATATATATATATATATATATATATATAAAATGTTCTTTGCTACCCATTTTATACATACCTTGTAGTAACCAATTGATTAATCACCTTCATTCATCCAGATCCTTTGGGGTTATAGAATATATTGCATTTGTCCTTTAAGCACCCCGGCCCCCTTTTGGGAGTTTGCGTTCTGCTATGGGGGTTCTATCTGACAATCTCCACCTTCCTTCTGTCTTGCTTGCCTGGCGCAACTGTGGGGGTCCAATTTTCTTATCCTTTGAGTTATAATCTCTTTTAGTTGAATCATTATAACATAGGGTCAGTATGTTCAGCTTATCTATTATTGTTTGTTTCTTTTCTTCTTTTTTCTTTTTCATATATGATTATTGTATGAATTTATTGTACTCTGATTATGTTTATAATTGTATGTACTTTATAATTATAGATTAAATTTACATATCTGGAATTCTTCAGCCCATTGTCCCTGAAGAAGAATTTCACTGTGTATGTCGAAACACATTGGATTCTTCCTGTCTTCTTGACAGTCGATTTGGGCCATTCCAGTAGCTGGTCCTGTGCTGTTCCTTTTATCATGTGTCTGATTTTATCATATCTGTTTATCATGTATTCTATGTGTTATGAATAAATTTGTAATTTTTACTAGTCCAACAAATGTTTATGGTCCATTAAAATCCCACCATTTGAGGAACATTCTTGCACAGGGGTCAGTAATCGGTAATTACTAAAACTAGAGTGCAAAAATCTGGTGCAGCTCTGCATAGAAAACAATCAGCTTCCAGGTTTTATTGTCAAAGCTTAAATGATCAAGCTGATGTTAGAAGCTGACTAGCTACTATGCATAGCTGTACCAGATTCTGAGTGCTCCAGTTTTAGTAAATCTCCCCAATAGGGTTCATGGGCCAGTGGTAAATAATGCAGATTTCGGAGAGGCTAGGAGTAAGCAATGCGAGTTCAGAGGTCAGTAGTTAGTCTTTCTTGAGTTGTATGTGTGGATTGATGTAATAAATATTTGTGATAGTTTGGCATCCAGTTGTAAAAGACAATTTTTAATGAAGCTGAATTTCCTATCAGCAAGATGTTTTGACAAGAACTTTTTTTCCCAGAGTGACAACACTTTTCAACATAATTCAGACTGTTGTCACCTTTTTCCAGTGTGCTCCCAACTGCGCCGATGCACATTTCTCTAGCACATTCTCTCATAGTCACAGCGGTAATACTCTGATGGTACACAGACCCTGGAGCAAACATATCCACAGGTCTTCTAGATATGCACATTGCCGGGAGAGAAAGTATGAACAAAATATTCTGTTTTACTTACAACGCTCTTATAAGTATTATTTTGTGATAGTTTAGTTCTATGTTAAAGCAGACATTTCCTCCACTTTTTAGTAGAAAGAAAAACGGAACAAACAACTGCTGCATGAAGTAGGATCATTAGATTAGGCAAATAGTGCAATGCAGTATACAAGTGAAATACTACATATAAAAGATAAAATATGTAAAACTAGGAAGGAACAGCCCTGATAAATATTTTTTTGCACAAGCATAATGTTTGCGCTAATAAAAACCATAGTAACCAGCAACTTACATGAAAGACAGCATACAGGGGTCAATTTTCTAATATTTATTGCATGCTATATTTGTGTGTTATTTAAAATGTCAATTCACTATAGTTACATTCTGTATTACCTGTGGTAAATTTTACATAAAAAGCAGTGGCGGCTGGTGAAGTTTTAGGATGGGGGGCGCCAGACCCCGCCCTTCCTTTTTGACCCCTCCAACTTCTCATAAGCCCCACCCCTTATAGACTCCACCCTCTCCGTCCCCTGTATTCCACTTGCTTCCACCCATAGTGTCAAAAGTATACAGCTCCGCATCACAGGACAGAGTATACAGCCCCAGCATCACAGGACAGAGTATATAGCTCAGCATCACAGGACAGAGTAAATAGCTCAGCATCACAGATCACGGTATATAGCGCAGCCTCGCAGATCATGGTATATAGCACAGCCTCACAGATCAGCGCAAACTGAAAAATTACACTGTTAGTAATAAAGGACTATAAATAGGCATTTATGTGTCATTACTGTCTGCTTTCTGAACCCTGTAAATAGCACATGTCTGCATTCTGCACCCTGTAAATAACACGTCTGCATTTTGCACATTGTAATTCGCACATGTCTGCATTGTGCACACTGTAATTCGCACATGTCTGCATTGTGCACACTGTAAATAGCACATGTCTGCATTGTGCACACTGTAAATAGCACATGTCTGCATTGTGCACACTATAAATAGCACATGTCTGCATTGTGCACACTGTAAATAGCACATGTCTACATTCTGCACACTGTAAATAGCACATGTCTGCATTCTGCACCCTGAAAAAAGTCTCTGCCATTGTTTGTAAAAGTCACATGACGACAACCTGTCCACATCTGGCTGTGGAGGAACTAGAAGGCTCAGCATGTCCTGCCAGCCTTGAGCTATACCAGGGTATGCTGGGACTTGTAGTTCCCCAGTGGCTGTACCGTGGTGTAGCTGTCCATAAGCCAAGATCGATTTTGGGAACCCCATTACTATTTCTTACTGTTGCTGACAACCAACAAGGGCCATCAATCTAGAACATCGCCATGCACACACCAATATCTACACTGTGCAATCCTCACCGCCATACACCCCCCAATATCCACACAACAGATATCTGCTACACACTGGAATTCTGCAATGACTGATAAGAGAATGTTGCAACATCCAGAGCCCAGAGAAGCAGCTGGGACCCCCCTAGAGAAGAAGACAGGATCCTCCTAGGGAAGAAGCTGAAACCCCCCTAGAGAAGAAGACAGGATCCCTCGGAAAGAAACTGAGACCTCCTCAGCGCCTGCTCACCTTTCCCCTGGAAGCAGCAGCAGCATCGCTCATAGATCCAGCGAGGGGAGTAGATAGGGGGGGTCACTTCCACTCTTCATCGTCTCCTAAATCCTATCATGACCAGTGCAGAGCTCCACTCGGGCTGTGCGTTCCACTGAGCTTGCGACGTCACTTCCAGTTTACTACTGGCACAGGGAAACCGGAAGTGACGTCTTCTTAACTCGGAGAATAAAGCACCCGGCTGCCCAGAAGTTGTCTGGCGCAATGAATTGCGCCACAAGCCAATTCAAAACCCTGCAAATGAAGCGTCTAGTCTGCAATTTCCTGATTGCATAGACGTGATGCTTCCCATAGTGCACTGTGTCCGGCGCCCAAACACAGTGCACTTACAGGACATTTTTTTTCTATTTTTCTTGTATGACTGCTGGGGGGGGGGGGGGGGTGGCGCCCGTACACCTCCGATGGACGGGCCACCACTGCTTGTATGTATACACTCCAGCATTATGATATGAAAACATTAAATTGTCCCTTCATGACATTTGGTAGTCCTAGACTAAAGTAGAGAACAGTAGAAAACACACACACAAATCCCAGCTTTAAATCAGAAGTTATCTTAATGAGGAACAAAAAGTGTGATGATGTATATTTTATAGAAATATTCATAGCATCTTCCCAAATTGAAATTGTTCAAATCCTCTGTAATTTCTGTAGGATGTTTCCTAATGTTTGTGTTTTACTATGATTTTTTGAATTTAAAATATGTGGGCAGAAATAGAACAGGTAGTATACATGTCTTTTGTCAGGAGACCATAATGAATGGTAGATCACTCTATTTCCTGTTTTCAAGTTTCATGTTTTTTATTGCATCTCATCTGAACTGCTGTTGCAGTGAGGCCTGGAACGGAAAAGAACAAAGAAACAAGTAGTGGAGGGCCGGGCATGACAAGGTGGAAAGTGAAGCAACAAGGGGTTAAGGTAGATGAGCAGTGAATGGGAGGTGGCAGGATGTAGAAATGTTTGTGAAGGGGAGGAGCTATATAAAAGGGGAGGCGGGGACTTCCGGGAGCAGTTCAGTCGGGTGAGAAAGAAGAAGGCAGGTTTTTTCCACATTGCTCCTCTGTCATTGCGGACGTGGACCTCATCCTAGCACGCCTGAGGGCGGCGGCAGCTACACAGGGGTCGGACTGGCTACAGAGCCAAGTGGCCACATTAATCCAGGACCAGGCAGAGGGGTCGTCCACCGGAGGTGAGGCTTTCCCACGTGCGTGGAGGTCGTAGCCTCCCGAGCGCTTCTCGCCTGGCCCCTCCAGCAGGGCTCAGCGTCATCCCAGAAGCCCACTAGTAGAGCCGTCAGCCCCGCCGTCAAAGACCAGTGAGCTGTATGTTTAAAACAGTTGCCGTTACAAATGTTATTTTGAAATTATTTAAGTTTTGTTAATAAAAGGCTGCTATGGCCATTTGAACTCCAAAACTCATGTGTGGTCTTATCATTGGTGGGGCAAGGGGAAAGTGGTTTGGGTAATTTATGGATAAAAAAAAATGGGGTTAGGATAAGTTGGTGATATCTTAACTACACTGGTCATGTATTTTTGAAGTAAATCTGAGGTGTGTCTAAAAAGTGTGCTGAATGGTATAAAAAAAACAAACAAAACAGAAGATACTAAAAAATTACCTTTATTGGACTTAAAAATAATCGCCATCCTTCACAACATACTTTTGTCAACGTTCATAAAGCTTCTGGAAACTGTCAGCAAAGGCCTCTTTAGGCATCGATCGCAGAACCGCTGTCACACATGTTTGGATTGCTGCCACGTCCGCGATCAACATTGTCTTGACCTTGGACTTTTTGCAGGCGACCCTTTTTGGGTCGTAGGGGAAGACGGTGAATGCCTGGTCACACATGGTAATGAACTCTCCAGAGGTTTCCATTTGTTTTGCTTTCTGCTCGTCTGTCAGCTTGTGTGACACAAACCGGGAACAGATCTTCAGCTTACCCAAATCTTCAAGGACGATGATGCGCACCATATCATTGTTAATACCCAATTCCTCCGCCATCAATCACAGAGTCAGTCGCTGATCTCATGCCAGCATTTGTCACACTCGCTCGATCATGTCTGGGGCTCTGCTTGTCTACGGCTGACCTGAACATGGCTCATCTTCAGTAATTTCCTTCCCATAGCGAAATGTAAACACATTTTCTGCTCACAGCTTCGGTCCCATACACTTGCACCAACATTTCATGCGCCTCCGTCGCCATTTTCCTCAATTTGTAGCAGAACTTGATGTTCACTCGTCAATTGCACTGCGACCCTACTTCTCACATTAACTACATTCGACTGCCCACAGAGGGTTTACCCCGACAGTCACATGTACTCCACGCTAGGTGGCGCTTCTCGATGTGTCTCTGGATAGCCATATACATGCGCATGCACCTTGCCCAAGTTGCCGTTGAGATATCGGACCATTCATTGGACACACCTCATATATACAGTATCTCACAAAAGTAAGTACACCCCTCACATTTTTGTAAATATTTTATATATATATTTTCATGTGACAACACTGAAGAAATGACACTTTGCTACAATGTAAAGTAGTAAGTGTACAGCTTGTATAACAGTGTAAATTTTCTGTCCCCTAAAAATAACTCAACACGCAGCCATTAATGTCTAAACCACTGGCAACAAAAGTTAATACCAAATTGGGCCCAATTAACCATTTTCCCTCCCCGTTGTCATGTGACTCGTTAGTGTTACAAGGTCTCAGGGGTGAATGGGGAGCAGGTGTGTTAAATTTGGTGTTATCGCTCTCACTCTCTCATACTGGTCACTGGAAGTTCAACATGGCACCTCATGGCCAAGAATTCTCTGAGAATCTTAAAAAAAGAATTGTTGCTCTACATAAAGATGGCCTAGGCTATAAGAAGATTGCCAAGACCCTGAAACTGAGCTGCAGAACGGTGGCCTAGACCATACAGCACAGGACAGGTTCCACTCAGAACAGGCCTCACCATGGTCGACCAAAGAAGTTGAGTGCACATGCTCAGCATCATATCCAGAGGTTGTCTTTGGGAAATAGACATATGAGTGTTGCCAGCATAGCTGCAGAGGTTGAAGGGGTGGGGGGTCAGCCTGTCAGTGCTCAGACCTTACGATGACCATGTTGTCCCAGAAGGAAGCCTATTCTAAAGATGATGCACAAGAAAGCCTGCAAACAGTTTGCTGAAGACAAGCAGACTAAGGACATGGATTACTGGAACCATGTCCTGTGGTCTGATGAGACCAAGATAAACTTATTTGGTTCAGATGGCATCAAGCGTGTGTGGTGGCAACCAGGTGAGGAGTACAAAAACAAGTGCGTCTTCCCTTCAGTCAGTGGCATAGCGTGGGGGGTGCAGAGTGGCCCTGGACGGGACATCTAGGGGGCGAAATTTCATGCCAGTATGTGTCACTACTGGCTGCCTCCTCCTAATTTTAAGTTCCTGTGTCCCCCACGCTCTGGCCGCCATGTTCAGTGTACAATGCCCTGTGATTGGGCGTATGGGGGTCATGTGAGGAGTAGGGCTGGCCTGTCCGCAATCGCAGTTGCTCCTAAAGTCCCGCCTCCGCACATGACCCTCATACACCAAAAAGACAAGCAAAAATGTGAGCCGCCGTGGCCGCTGTCTTCCCCTCCTCCTATCCTCCCAACTGATGCAGGCCAGGACAAGAAGGTGAGTGAGACTCCCTTGTGAGAGTCGTGTTACTGGCCCCGAGGAGGATGAGAGAGAGAGAGAAGGAATGAAGGAATACTGTAGGCAGGACAGTATAGTGTATTATGGTGGTCAATGTAGTGTAGTATGGTGGCCAGCAGGGATGAGCCGAACACCCCCCAGTTCGGTTCGCACCAGAACCTGCGAACGGACCGAAAATTTGCACAAACGTTAGAACCCCATTGACGTCTATGGGAGTCGAACGTTCAAAATCAAAAGTGCTCATTTTAATTTGCATGGTATTGTCCTAAAAAGGGTTTGGGGACTCGGGTCCTGCCCCAGGGGACATGTATCAATGCAAAAAAACTTTTAGAAACAGACGTTTTTTCGGGAGCAGTGATTTTAATGATGCTTAAAGTAAAAAAAAAAAAAGTGAAATATTCCTTTAAATATCGTACCTGGGGGGTGTCTATAGTATGCATGTAAAGTGGCGCGTGTTTCCCGTGCTTAGAACAGTCCCTGCACAAAATGTTATTTTTAAAAGAAAAAAAAGTCATTTAAAACTGCTTGCGGCTTTAATGTAATGTCGGGTCCTGGCAATATGGATGAAAATCAGTGAGACAAACGGCATGGGTACCCCCCCAGTCCATTACCAGGCCCTTTGGGTCTTGTATGGATATTAAGAGGAACCCCGCACCCAAATTAAAAAAGGAAACAGCAGTATACAGGATCTGTACTCTGAACAGCAGTATACAGGCGGTGCAAACAAGACAGGGACTGTAGGTTTGTTGTTAAGTAGAATCTGTTTGTAATTTTGAACTGGTACATTTTTAACGTGTTAACCTTTTTGGAAAACATAGGGAAGGGTTATCACCCCTGTGACATTTGTTTTGCTGTCTGTGCTCCTCTTCAGAAGATTTCACCTCACTTTTTCTCCCAATGACAAATGTTTTTTGAAAATTTGGGTTTTTTTGTGAAACAAGGATTGGTGATAAAGCATCAGTGGAAAGGAGAAATGTTTTTCCCATATTAACTCTTACAGGAGAGAATTTCCCTTCCTAGGGGTAGATTTCATCTCACTTCCTGTTGTCTCCTTCCGTTTTCAAGTAGGAGTCGTTTGTAAGTTGGATGTTTGAAAGTAGGGGCCTGCCCTATATACTCAGCAGAAATTTGGGCCTTAGGTGTTGTGGCCACAACACTGCAAACCCTCCCAGGGCCCTGGTGTGAAATATTAGATCAAGAATTGTAATTACATGCCCCTGTTGAACAGGGGCAGAAAAATTGGGCCTTATGCCGCGTACACACGAGCGGACTTTACGGCAGACTTTGCCCGGCAGACGGGATTTCGTCGGACAATTCGATCGTGTCTGGGCTCCAGTGAACTTTGTTTTCTCAAAAGTTGGACGGACTTAGATTTGAAACCTGTTTCAAATCTATCCGACGGACTCAAGTCCGGTTGAAAAGTCCGCTCGTCTGTATGCTAGTTCGATGGCCAAAAAGCCACGCTAGGGCAGCTATTGGCTACTGGCTATGAACTTCCTTATTTTAGTCCGGTCGTACGTCATCACGTACGTATTTGACGGACTTTGGTTGATTGTGTGTAGGCAAGTCTGTTCATTCAGAAAGTCCGTCGTAAAGTCCGTCAAAGTCCGCCGGGCAAAGTCTGCCATAAAGTCCGCTCGTGTGTACGCGGCATTAGGCACTGATGCTGGTGCCACAACACTGCAACCCCTCACAGATACTTTAGTTGGAACGCAGGAACGAGCCCTGCTGCAAAGTATTGCATCAAAAATTGTAATTACATGCCCCTGTTTAACAGGGGCTGAAAAATTGGGCCTTAGACACTGGTGGCGGCGCCCAGAACCAAAAATGTTCTTACAAGCTATCAGCGTGATCATTGAGGAGAAGGAGGATAATTACTCAGGATAGTCACTCAGCATCAGCATAGGCAGTCTTTGAAGGGATCTGAGATTTCAAAAAAAATTATTCGGTTACATCAGCATCAGGTGCTTGGTAGCTGGTGGTGATCCAAGACTGATTCGTTTTTATGAAGGTCAGTCGATCGACCGAGTCGGTGGACAGACGCACCCTGTGATCGGTTACAAAGCCTCCAGCAGCACCGAATGTGCGTTCCGAAAGAACGCTGGATGCAGGACAGGCCAGTAGCTCAATTGCATACTGTGCAAGCTCTGGCCAGTGATTCATTCTCAAGACCCAGTAACCCAGAAGATTTTCGGTGGGAAAGGTGTCCAAGACAGATCTTGCCCCTAGGATTTCCTGCACCATGTAAAACAGACGCTGGCGATTGGTTGCTGGAACCGATCATACCTTGGGGCTGCGGACTAAAAAATTGTCTGAACGCATCGGTCAGACGGCCACCTTCTCCACTGCTCCTTCTTTGACCGAAGCCTCAGCAACACGTTGTCCAGAAACAGGAGTTTGTAACCTCCCAGTCTCTGGGAACGCATTGCACAGAGCTTTCTGCAAGGCCTCCCGAAGATGTTTCATCCTCTGCTCCCTCTGCGATGGCAAGATAAGGTCCGCAACCTTACCCTTGTAACGTGGATCAAGGAGGGTTGCCAGCCAGTATTGGTCCTTCTCCTTGATACCACGAATATGAGGATCCTTACGCAGGCTTTGCAGGATCAGGGAGGCCATGCAGCGTAGGTTTGCTGAGGCATTCGGTCCAGAGTCCTCTGGGTCACTAAGGACGACATGGTCCGCAGCCACCTACTCCCAGCCAATGTACAAGTCAATGTGTTTCTTGGGACTGATCCCTTAAAGACTGCTGCTGATGCTGAGTGCCAGGCTCCACCTCCATGCTGACACAATCCTTCTCCTCCTCCTCGTCCTCTTCCTGTGTAATCGGCTGGCACGCAGGAACACTGTCTGGATAAAGGGGGCCTTGAGAGCTAAGGAAGTCCTCCTCTTCCTGCCTCTGTTCTGCCTCAAGTGCCCTGTCTATTATTCCACGCAACGTGTGCTCCAACAGGTGGACAAGGGGGACAGTGTCACTGATGCATGCACTGTCACTGCTCACCATCCTCGTGGCCTACTCAAATGGTGACAGGACAGTGCATGCATCCCTGATCATGGCCCACTGGTGTGGGGAAAAAAAAACAAGCTCCCCTGACCCTGTCCTGGTGCCATAGTCGCACAGGTACTCATTGATGGCCCTCTGCTGCGTGTGCAGCCGCTGCAGCATGGCCAACGTTGAGTTCCACCTGGTGGGCATGTCACAGATTAGACGGTTCTTGGGAAGGTTAAACTCCTTTTGGAGGTCTGCCAGCCGAGCACCGGCATTATATGACAGGCGGAAATGCACACAGACTTTCCTGGCCTGCCTCAGGACATCCTGTAAGCCCGGGTACCTGCCCAAGAACCGTTGCACCACCAAGTTAAGGACGTGAGCCAAACAGGGCACATGGGTCATTTGTCCCTGTCGGAGGGCAGAGAGGAGGTTGGTGCCATTGTCGCAAACCACCATTCCTGCCTTAAGTTGGCGTGGCGTCAACCACCTCTGAACCTGCCCCTGCAGAGCTGACAGAACCTCTGCCCCAGTGTGGCTCCTGTCCCCCAAGCACACCAGCTGAAGCACCGCATGGCATCTTTTGGCCTGCATACTTGCGTAGCCCCTTGAACGGCTACAGAGCACCACTGGTTCTGAGGACAAAGCACAGGAAGAGGCCATGGAGGAAGAAGAAGAGGGGGTGGAGGAGAGAGGTGTGTCACAATCATTAGTAGTGGCATTTTGGAGGCGTGGTGGCGGAACAACCTCCAACATTACTGCACCTTGTCCTGCATCCTTCCCAGCTGCCAGCAGAGTCACCCAATGCGCAGTGAAACTTAGGTAACGTCCCTGTCCATGCCTGCTGGCCCATGAGTCAGCGGTAATATGCACCATACCGCTGACCGCCCTGTCCAGAGAGGCATGGACATTGCCTTCCACATGCAGGTAGAGAGCCGGAATCGCCTTCCGTGAAAAAAAGTGGTGTTTGGGTACCTGCCACTGAGGAACCGCACATTCCACAAACTCATGGAAGGGGGCAGAGTCTACCAACTGAAAAGGCAGCAGTTGAAGTGCTAGCAATTTTGCCAAGCTAGCATTCAACCGCTGGGCACGTTGGCAGCTGCTTTGCCAGACAAAGTACCCTGAGCATGGGTGAGAGAGGATGAGGAGGATGAGGACGGCTTGGTCATTCACTCGACCAAGTCTTTCACATGTTGCGGCTCAACACGGCCAGCTGCCGAAAAAAAAGCCAAGCGTGTCCCACGGCCACGTGCTGATGAGGATGCACTGTCTCCACGACCAGCACACTGTTGCCTCTAGACACAGAGCGTGCTTGCCCTCTTTTATTGGATTGTGACTGTCTGCCTCTCCTTGTTGGCCTTCCAGACATAGTAATGGCCTGTAGCTGCACTAAGCTGGGAGATTATATATATATATATATATATATATATAATATACATGTACTGATACTGCAGCTAGCAAAATCAACTGCCTGCCTGTAGTATGAGAACACCACCAACCTTCTACAGGTAGCTTTAGGTGAACACTGTGCAGAGTTTACAAAAAACTAACTTGTAGCTTATTTAGCTGCCTGTGGTAGTGATAGGATCAGGAAAACACCACCAACCTTCTACAGGTAGCTTTATCTGAACACTGTGCAGAGCTCGCACTACACTAACTTGTAGTTTTAGCTGAACACTGTGAGGAGGACGCACTACACTAACTTGTGGCTTTAGCTGAACACTATGAGGAGGACGCACTACACTAACTTGTAGTTTTAGCTGAACACTGTGCAGAGGTCGCACTACACTAACTTGTAGTTTTAGCTGAACACTGTGCAGAGGTCACACTGAACTAACTTGTAGCTTTAACTGAACACTGTGAGGAGGACGCACTACACTGTAAATAGTCTAGCTGCCTGACTGTGGTACTAATAGGAGCAAAAGAACACCAGCAATTTTCTTCAGGTAGCTGTAAATACTGTAACAAGACAAGCCTGCCTGTCAGTAGGAAGATAACAGGAACGGATCTAGCTAAACTGAATACAGTGTGTGTGTGTGTGTGTGTATATATATGTGTGTGTATATATATATATATATATATATATATATATATATATATATAAAACACCTGGGATGCATATATATATATATATATATATATATATATATATATATATATATATATATATATATATACACAATACACTGGAAGTGCAGCTAACTCACTGACTGTCCTGACTAATCTATTTAACTTAAATCAAATGACACTGTCTGTCTCTCTCTCTCTCTCTCTCTCTCTCTCTATCTATGAACGCCGGAACACACTACACAGGGCTGCCGTGCAGGCGGCCTTATATAGTGTGGGGCGTTTACTAAATCCCCTGAGCCATAATTGGCCAAAGCCTCCTTGGCACTCCTTGCGAATGGCCCATATCGTTCGCAATTCGGCGAATGGTCAAACAGACGATGTTCGAGTCGAACATGGGTTTGACTCGAACGCGATGCTCATCCCTAGTGGTCAGTGTAGTGTAATATGGTGGTCAGTGTAGTGTAGTATAGTGGACACTGTAGTGTAGTATGGTGGTCAGTGTAGTGTAGTATGATGGTCAGTGTAGTGTAGTATGAAGGTCAGTGTAGTATGGTGGTTAGTGTAGTGTATTGTAGTATAGTGGTCAGTGTAGTATGGTGGTCAGTGTAGTGTAGTATGGTGGTCAATGTAGTGTAGTATAGTGGACAGTGTAGTGTAGTATGTGCTCAGTGTAGTATAGTGGACAGTGTAGTGTAGTGTAGTATGGTGCTCAGTGTAGTATGGTGGTCAGTGTAGTGTAGTATAGTGGACAGTGTAGTGCAGCACGGTGGACAGTGTAGTGCAGCACGGTGGACAGTGTAGTGTAGTATAGTGGTCAGTGTAGTGTAGTATGGTGGTCAGTGTAGTGGACAGTATAGTGGTCAGTGTAGTGTAGTGGACAATATAGTGGTCAGTGTAGTGTAGTGTACAGTATAGTGGTCAGTTTAGTGTACAGTATAGTAGTCAGTGTAATGTATAGTGGTCAGTGTAGTTCTCAGTGTAGTGGACAGTATAGTATGGTGGTCAGTGTAGTGTAGTGGACAGTATAGTGGTCAGTGTAGTGGACAGTATAGTGGTCAGTATAGTGGTTAGTATAGTGGTCAGTGTAGTGGACAGTATAGTATAGAGGTTAGTGTAGTGGATAGTATAGTGGTCAGTATAGCAGACAGTACAGTGGTCAGTGTAGTGGACAGTACAGTGGTCAGTATAGTGTAGTGGACAGTGTAGTGGACGGTATAGTGGTCAGTGTAGTGTATTGGACAGTATAGTGGTCAGTGTAGTGTACAGTATAGTGGTTAGTGTAGTGGTCAGTGTAGTTCTCAGTGTAGTGGATAGTATAGTATAGTGGTCAGTGTAGTGGACAGTATAGTATAGTGGACAGTACAGTGGTCAGTGTACTATAGTGGCCAGTGTAGTGTACAGTATAGTGGTCAGTGTAGTGTACAGTATAGTGGTCAGTGTAGTTTGGTGGACAGTATAGTATAGTGGACAGTACAGTGGTCAGTGTAGTGTAGTGGACAGTATAGTGGTCAGTGTAGTGGACAGTATAGTGGTCAGTGTAGTGTAGTGGACAGTATAGTATAGTGGACAGTATAGTGGTCAATGTAGTGTAGTGGACAGTATAGTGGTCAGTGTAGTGGACAGTATAGTTCTCAGTATAGTGGTTAGTATTGTTCTCAGTGTAGTGGACAGTATAGTATAGTGGTCGGCCACCACTGCTAGAAATGCGTTATTATATTGTAGCAGAATCTCTAAACTCTTCCAGTCTAATGATAACCTTTGAGGTCACAGACCGCTGACTTCCTTCAATATGTAGTGGGTTGTGAGGCATAGTGGGTACAAAGGTGGTAAAAGTCATTGGGCACCAGACACTTCTTGGATGCAAGATGTTTTATTTCTTTTAACAGTCCTTTTATAGTTTGCAAGGGAAAGAGGGTTAGGGCCAGGACACCCTTAAGTAGTTGCAAATTAAATAGGCAGACTCCGAGGCTTCAATAGGAGGACAGCCATACAGGGAAAGGCCCCAGCAAGGTGCCACTTCTGCATGTGCAGGTTTGCTGTCCCCTATGGATACAGTACTTAACAGTTCCTAATTCAAACATAATAGTTCTCTTAGCTTTACTACAACTTGTAGTTCTTCAGCCTCTTGAGCTCCTGGTCTCTCACCAGACCCTCTGATTCACTAACTCGGATTTCCTGAGCTCCTCAAGGCTTTTGCGGTGGTATCTCCCTCACCCATGCTTCCCTGCTGGGTCCCTAGCTTGGCACTTCGGATATCTTCAAGCTTCACCCCTGCTGACCGGCTCGGTCCCTAACTTGACACACAAGGCTGCTCTGCAAGCGTCATCTCCGCTGGTTGGGTCCCTGACTTGATTACCGCCTGAAGTTTCCCGATTCTCCACCGTGCTCGTTCAGTCAGAATACTGCTCCGGTACTTGCTTCAGTCACTGTCGTCCCTGGTAAAGGTGGTTGGACCCTTAGTGGCGACAGCTTCCCTTCTACCTCTGACCACGACAGGTTCTCCGGCTGTCACTTTTGGTTGGACTGCAAGCCGCAGTCCCAACCCTGCGCTGCCCTCTTGTTGCTGGATAGGCCCTCACACAGCCTGGCAGCTAGATGCCCCCCCCCCCCCGGATAGGCCCAATCTCCGGCCTAGCAGCCCGGGGCAGACATCATACATCCACCCAGACAGAGGTCCGGGTGGCACAGAACATAGATCACCTGACTCCACCCAAATATATAGGTTATCCAAGCAGGCCAAGGGATTCCCCATATACCCATAACCTGACCTTGAGTTGTCCTTGACATAGCTAGTACCACCAAGTGCCCGGCCACCTAGTGGCAGATTAGAAAAGTACAACAAGGCCAAACTTAGGGAGAAATCAATGGATCTCTAACAATTAAACTATGGTAGCTACCCCTGACAAGGAATTTGGTGAAGAGCTTCCATATTAATACCCAGGGCGCTACATCATTAAAGTCAATTCACAAAGAAAAAAACTTTTGTTTTATTAATCTTGTGGAATAGACACTCGGTATTCAACAAATGTACAAAATTTGAATTGAACATTTTAGTATTACCCCCTGGAGCTAAATGTGGCAGTTCCACCCCAGGGCTCCTGGTTGTTAGGAATCCAGCACACCAGCATGCTAACAACTAGTGACTCATCTCCAGCTGGCTCATTCAGTTGTCAATCAACCAGAAAAAGAAATAAAATGTGCTCTCATAACCCCCACAATAAATTAAGGTGTCATCAAAACATACATAAACATACAACTAAAAAGTCCATAGGAAAAGTCAAATTAAAGTGCTCAGTGCAAAAAAACTCCAAAAGTGGTAAAATGGTGACACCAAAAAAGGAAACCGTGCTCTTCCCCTTCACCAGATAGGTACACAGCGCACTCATCAGAGATCTATGACCCCTTTTGTTCAAGTCACAAAAAACATTATAGATTCCCAACTGGCAGTATCTCAAACCAAGCCGTGGAGTTCAGCTCTCCATTCCATCCAGTAGAGAATCCCGTACACATGGATAAATGGATACCAGCATACATTTATTGGCACTCCTGCGCCTTTAAGAGACTCTTTAAGTAGCGCAGTAACATAAAGAGTGAGATAAAGGAGCCTCTCATAGTGTAGTACTTTACATTTATTAAATAAGAGGTTAAAGTGGTCATAAAGCTTGGGTTTTAAAAAAAAAATAACAAACATATACTTACCTGCTCTGTGCAATGGTTTTACACACAGCAGCCCTGAGCCTCTTCTTCTGGGGTCCCCCGCTGGTGCTCCAGGCCCCTCCTCTTCATCAGGTGCCCCCAGGGAAAGCCACTGTTAAGAAAGGACCCACCTGCTGGTGGCACTGTGGCTCCCAGATTCATTGGATGCAGTTCCAGTGTCCACCAGTGGGTGTCTCCCAGAAGCCAGCAGGCTGTAGTCACATTAGTGTTCAGCTGCCGGGGGGCTACTTAAGGCTGCTTCTCCCTTCCCCCGGCATGTCTCGATTCTGATCCCTTCCTTACTGCCTGTTCCTGATACCTAGCCTGATCCCCTCTACCTTGTTTCTGCCTCCCTCTGCCTTGCTTCTGTTCGAGTACCCTGTTGAGATCCCCCTTCCTTGCAACCTTGCATCCCCTGTATCCTTGTCCCTAGTTTGGTTTGTATATAATTAGTTGTTCAGGTTCAACAGTTCTTGTCAGTGTGGGGTTTGGTTTTGCTTGTTGCGGTTGTCATGTTTATTGTTTGCTGTGTTTACTGTTTGCTGTGTCTCACTGTTAATAAACCTCACTTGCATATACTTTGTTAGCTTGGTCTCAGTTTTCTTGTGCAGCTACGTGTCTGGTCTCCCTGCTGTAGAAAACCTGACATATTTGTGACGCCCACCAATGACCAGATCTGCTGCACTTGGGAACTGAGAGCCAGTTGCTTTGAGCTTTTTTGCTTTGCCTTATCAGGATGCTTAGAGCAAAGGTAATCTATCATGTGCAGCTCAAAGTTGAAGTAGATAAGGATTATTGTTGCTTCGTGTGGCAGGATCTCACTGTGGAGGAACTGTTGGAGAGCATTCTGACTTGCCTTAGCTGTTGAGGGAAGATTCTTACTTAGCAAAGTAAAACCTTTGATTCAGGTGTGTTCTGAGCTATTATTTCCGGTTATCTCTCAGGACCATGATGTTTTCACTCCCCCATTTACTATGCACCAGGTTGGATTTTTGGGATGGTTGCTGGAACATTGTGCAGGTTATTTTGTTCAGCAGTATTCAGCCTATTCACAACAGGTGGGGTTGGATTGCATTGCTGCTGTGCATTTGTTAATGTGAGCAAGGGAGAGACAAACTGCTGATTCCCGTGCTGCCGTCCCACTGGACTATGCTGATTCTGGGGCTGCTGCCCAGTTTGATGTGCCTCTGCTCGATGCCCAGCCTGATGATCCGGTCCCTGATGCCCAGCCTGATGATCCGGTCCCTGATGCCCAGCCTGATGATCGTTAAACGTTCAAGGAGTTTGGAGGCAAAAGGGAGTGAGGAGATGGGTCTTAGGTTGTTAAGATTGGTGGGGTCCAGGGAGGCCTTTTTTGGTATGGGAGTGACTAGTGCATGTTTCAGAGGGTTGGGGAAGATGCCAGTAGAGAGGGAGCAGTTGAAGATATGAGTTAAAGAGTGTAGGATAGAGTCAGAGGGTGACCGTAGTATTTGAGAAGGAATGGGGTCCAGCGGGCAAGAGGTTAGGTGGGTGTTAGAAAAAAGTTTATTGATTTCCTCAGTAGTTGTTGGGTTAAACAAGAGCTTTGATTGTACAGGAGGACAAAGAGTGTAAAGTGAGGGAGATATCTGTAGAGTGGAGGAGATCTCGAGACAAATTGTCTCAATCTTATTTTTGAAGCGATTAGCAATCTCTTGGGAATTGAGTAAGTTAGTGGGTGGAGGTAATGGCGGACAAAGTAGAGCATTAAAGGTAGAAAAGATTTGACGGGGACGGGGACTGCGTGAGAGGGTGTTAATGAGATTGATAGAGTAAGTCTGTTTGGCAGCGTGGAGACAGGAATTGTTTTTTTGGAGGGCATATTTGTATTGGCTGAAATTTTGCTGTGACTTTGTCTTACACCACAGAGGCTCAAGAGCACGGCTCTGTTTTTTTAGGCTTTTGGTAATGTCTGTCTGCCAGGGTTGTAGCGGTCGGGGCCTGGTTCTGTGCATAGTGAGGGTGGCCAAGGTATCCAGGGTAGATGACAGTGAACTGTTGTAGATAGAAGTGGCCAGGTTGGGGCAGGACAAGGATGAGATTTTGGTATAGAGACAATCTGTAGCAGAAAAAAGAGAATGATTAAGAGGGCGAAGGTTTCTACAGGTAATTGTTTGGTAGTTGGAAGGCAAAGAGGAGGAAGACAAGGAGAGAGTGAAACAAATAAGGTGGTGATCAGAGAGAGGAAAAGGAATGTTGGAGAGGTTGAGTGGAGTGCATAGGTAGGAGAATATGAGGTCAAGGCAGTTGCCAACAGAGTGAGTAGAAGTGTTTGCCCATTGTTTCAGGTCAAAAGAGGAGGATAGGTTCAGAAATTTAGCAGTAGCAGGAGTGTTAAGATTAACAGGGATGTTGAAGTCACCAAGAATGATTGTTGGGATTTCAGAAGAGAGAAAGTAAGGTAGCCAGGCAGAGAAGTCATCAAGGAAGCTTGATACCGGTCCAGGAGGCTGATAGATCACAGCAATTCCCAACGAAACTGGAAAAAATAGACAAATACAGTGAGCTTCAAATGAGGAGAGGGACAGAGAGGGGGTGGATAAAAAACTTGGAAAGTGCTTTGAGGGGATAGGAGGATTACAACACCACCTCCTTTCCCCACTAGGCCTGGGAGAGTGATTCCACAGGAGCACACCATGGGAGAGGGCAGCAGGAGACAGAAAGTCAGATTCTTGAAGCCATGTCTCCGTAATTGCAAGTAGGTTGTAGGAGTTTGTGATAAATAGGTAATTGATGGTGGTAAGTTTGTTGCAAACCGAGCGGGTATTCCAAAGGGCACAGGAAAAGGGAAGGCTGGTTTTAGGCAGAAGAGGAATATTGTGTAGATTGCAGCTTCTGGCAGAGGATAGGGGGTGCTGGGTATGTTGGCCAAAGGTAAATCATGGCAGTCCAGGATTAGGAGAAATATCTCCAGACATTAGGAGAAGCAGAAGGGTGAGAGAGGTGATATGGGAGTGTGACTTGTGGGGGGACACCTCTCAGTGTCCTGGAGGTTTTATTGGTATGTGGGTTCAAAATTAGCGGGAGCTGATGAGTGCAGTAAAACGGTGAAGACAGGAGTGAGGATGATATATATAAGCTGTGGGGTGGAGAAGAGGGGTGAAGGAGAGAAAGTTTAAGGATAGAGGATGCAACTGTGAGAAGGAAAAAGTAGGGAGTTCATGATACAGAGTGGTGAGATTGAGAAGCAGACTGGATGAAAGATGTTCTATGGGTAATCAGGATACCTGTAGTCTGTTTAGTGCAGGGATCTCAAACTCAAATCACCTGAGGGCCATAGGACAAATTTTCACATCCAATGGGGGCCGCATGCAGACTGTCCTTTCCCCCAGCAATGGTGTCAGCGGTCACACTATTAATCCCCAGATGCCCAAAATCTGCTAAACAAATCTTTATCTGCTATTCTTCCTAGAGGGCCTACTTAGCTAGCTAAACGTTTAAAAGTCTGCCCCCATCTTTGCAGCAGTGGCCATCAATGAAAACATCCACCCCCTTCATGTTAGATCAGCACTGGCCTTAAATGAAAACATCCACCCCATTCATGTTAAATTCTGCCCCTCACCTACATGAATGTGCCTCGGCACAATCTGACTGAAAAATGTGTTCAGTCAGCTATTGTGCTCAGGCGCCGTCTCACCGACACAACAGCTGATCGTAAAATCGGCTGTTGTGCTATTACGGCACATGCGCAGTTCATCCAGGTGTCGAGAAATGCCCCCATTGCCCGGGTTGAAGGGCGCATGCATCGTACGTAACATCACAACAGTTGATTTTACCATCAGCTGTTGAGACGGCGCAGGCGCACAATAGCCGACAGAATTCTTTTTTCTGTCAGATTGTGCACAGCGCTCCCGTGCGAGTTCATGTCCATGATGGGCAGATTTCTATACGTTGTGGGCAGATTTATGGGCACTTGGGGCAAAATTACATGACCAGTGCTGCAAAACAAAACTTTGTGATGGGCGGATTTCTACATTTCTTGTGGGCGGATTTATGGGTACTTTGGGGCGGAATATCACAAAGTTTTATTTTTTTGCAGCACTGGCCATGTAATTCCGCCCCCAAGTGCCCATAAATCCACTCACAAAGTGTAAAAATCCGCCCATCATGGACATGAACTCGCCACAGGAGCGCAGGTGAGTGCGGAGTACAATCTGACAGAAAAAAAAAAATCTGTCGGCTATTGTGTGCTTGCGCCGTCTCGCCATCACAACAGCTGATGGTAAAGTGCCTGGGCACTATTCGATGGGGGCATTTCTCGACAGAACAGGTGGGCGGGCGATGGGCGTATCCTCCCTCCGTTCTGCTCTCCTGTGTTGTGGGTGCTGGGCTGCAGCAGCGGTGGGAGGATCAGAGAGAGAAAGCTCCCAGCTGCTGCCACCCGCCCAGGATCGGCCCTGCCTGCGGGCCATTTGTAACCGGTCCGCGGGCCGCAAATGGCCCGCGGGCCGGTACTTTGAGACCCCTGGTTTAGTGTGTTGCAGTAGTCTGTTGTAAATTTTTGCTTTGTGCATTTGCTGAAGTGCTGAGCCGAAGTATAATACTTAATCCAATATGAATACTTTATCCAAAATGATAGTTGCCAATGCAACCCCTGCCTGAGCATCCCTTAGAAAAGGCCTCAATTTATACTGAGTTGGGTGGGGGTATTATTGCCAATTAATCAGCTAGGATTGCATAGGAGGAACACATGGCTGACAGAACAAACTTCTCACACCAAAGACAGACTACAAGACACAGCAAGAGATCAGGGGATCATGGCTATGAAGATAAAACCAGCTCATAATTTAGGTATGGACAATAAGAAAACAAAAACAAACATCACAGTGATATGGACAGAGGTAAAGAATCTGAAGGCAGAATAGATTACCATTTAAGCATGTTTAAAACAATGACAGTGTCATTTGATTTAAGTTAGAGTAGGCAGGCGAGTCAGTTAGCTGCACTTACAGTGTATTGTGTATATATATTGCATCCTAGGTGTTGTGTATGTATGTGTGTGTATATATATATATATATATATATATATATATATATATATATATATATATATACACACACACTGTATTCAGTTTAGCTAGATCCATTCCTGTTATTCTCTTCATACTGACAGGCAGGCAGGTGTTTTTACAGTATTTACAGTTAGTGTACTGTGTCCTTTGCACAGTGTGCACCTAAAGCTACCTGAAGAAAATTGCTGGTGTTCTTCTGATCCTATTAGTACCACAGGCAGGCTGCTACAGTATTTACAGTTAGTGTACTGTGTCCTCTGCACAGTGTGCACCTAAAGCTACTTGAAGACAATTGCTGTTGTTCTGATCCTATTAATACCACAGGCAGGCAGCTGCAGTATTTACAGTTAGTGTACTGTGTCCTCTGCACAGTGTGCACCTAAAGCTACCTGAAGAAAATAGCTGGTGTTCTTCTGATCCTAGTAGTACCAGAGGCAGGCAGCTACATTATTTACAGTTAGAGTACTGTGTCCTCTGCACAGTGTGCACCTAAAGCTACCTGAAGACAATTGCTGGTGTTCTCATACTAATACTACTACAGTCAGGCAGTTGATTCTGCTAGCTGCAGTATCAGTATATATACATCCCATCTTTGTGCAGCTACATCTCACTGCAGGCCATTGGTATGTCTGGAGAGCCAAGAAGGAGAGGCAGACAGTCACAAGCCAATAAAAGAGGGCAAGCAGGCTCTGTGTCTAGAGGCAACAGTGCTGGTCGTGGAGACGGTGCATCCTCACCAGCACGTGGCCGCGGGACGCGCTTGTCCTTTTTTTCGGCAGCTGGCCATGTTGAGCCGCAACATGCGGAAGACTTGGTTGAGTGGATGACCAAGCCGTCCTCATCCTCCTCATCCTCTCTCACCCAAGCTTAGGGTACTTTGTCTGGCAAAGCAGCTGCCAATGTGGCCTCTTCCCTCGGCTCAATGGCATCAGTCACTCCTTCCCTAGCCCCACCATGTCCTCCTGAGGAGTCCCCCAAACTGTTTGACCACAGTGTTGGGTACATGCTCCAGGAGGATGCCCAGAGCTTTGAAGGCTCCGATGATGGTACCCAGCTAGACGAAGGCATTAACGTGAGCCCAGAGAGAGGGGGTGACCAAGAAGGACAGCAATCTGGCAGTCATGTTCCCCCAGCTGCAGCATACTGCCAGCTATGCTCCAGTGATGAGGAGGGAGGGGATGATGAGGAAGTCACTGACTCCATGTGGGTGTCTGATAGAAGAGAGGAGGAGGAGGAACATCTCCAATGAGGCAGGATTCCCTCCAGGGGCCAGCTTAAGGGCAGCACACCGACTGCATCACACCGCAGAGCTCCGCATATGCAGGGTGCTGCTGTCTCTGCGCGTTATTCCAAAAGTTCTTTGGTGTGGGCCTTTTTTGAGACGAACGTATCAGATCCCACCGCTGCTATTTGCAACATATGTCTCAAGCGTATCTCTCGTGGCCAAAACTTCTCCCGCTTCAGCACCACATGCTTGACCAGCCATGCAGTTCGTAGGCAAGCGTACCTAAAAGACCCACACCAAAGAACAAAGAGGACCTCTCCTTGCTCCTCATCAGCTGGGATCTCCAACCCCACTATACCTTCAGTCCTCTCTGAAACCTGCACTGAGAGGAATGAAGGTGTACAATTAGGTGTGTCACAGCCAAGTACTTGCGGGCAATCTGCTATCGGTACACCAACATCAGATTGTACCAGGCAAATTTCCCTGCCCCAGCTGCTGCCCAGCCGAAAGAAGTTCGCTCCCAGCCATCATGCCCAGCGGTAGAATGCTAGCTTGGCTAACTTGCTAGCACTTCACGTCCTTAACTTGGTGGTGCAGCGGTTCTTGGGCAGGTACCCGGGCTTACAGGATGTCCTGAGGCAGGCCAGGAAAGTCTATGTGCATTTCCGCAGGTCACATAATGCCAGTGCTCGGCTGGCTGACCTCCAAAAGGAATTTAACCTGCCCAAGAACCGCCTAACTTGTGACATGCCCACCAGGTGGAACTCAACGTTGGCTATGCTGCAGCGGCTGCACACGCAGCAGAGGGCCATCAATGAGTACCTATGCGACTATGGCACCAGGACAGGGTCAAGGGAGCTTGTTTTTTTTCCCCATGCCTGTGGGCTATGATCGGGGATGCATGCACTGTCCTGTCACCATTTGAGGAGGCCACAAGGATGGTGAGCAGTGACAGTGCATGCATCAGTGACACTGTCCCCCTTGTCCACCTGTTGGAGCACACACTGTGTGGAATAATGGACAGGGCACTTGAGGCAGAACAGAGGGAGGAAGAGAAGGACTTCCTTGCCTCTCAAGGCCCCCTTTATCCAGACAGTGTTCCTGTGTGCCCGCCGATCACACAGGAAGAGGAGGAGGAGGATTGTGTCAGCATGGAGGTGGAGCCTGGCACTCAGCATTAGCAGCAGTCTTCAAGGGATCATTTACAGTCCCAAGAAACCCGTGGCTGGGAGGAGGTGGCTGCGGATCATGTCGTCCTTAGTGACCCAAAAGACTCTGGACCGAATGCCTCAGCAAACCTACGCTGCATGGCCTCCCTGATCCTGCAAAGCCTGCGGAAGGATCCTCGTATTCGTGGTATCAAGGGGAGGGATGATTACTGGCTGGCAACCCTCCTTGATCCACATTACAAGGGTAAGGTTGCAGACCTAATCTTGCCGTCGCAGAGGGAGCAAAGGATGAAACATCTTCGGGAGGCCTTGCAGAAAGGTTTGTGCAATGCGTTTCCAGAGCCTGGGAGGTTACAATTTCCTGGTCCTCCTGGACAACGTGTTGCTGAGGCTTCGGTCAGTCACAGAAGGAGCGGGAGAGAAGGTGGCCGTCTGACCGATGCGTTCAGACAATTTTTTAGTCCGCAGCCCCAAGGTCTGATCGGTTCCAGCAACCATCGTCAGCATCTGATTCACATGGTGCAGGATTACCTAGGGGCAAGATCAGACTTGGACACCTTTCCCACCGAAAATCCTCTGGGTTACTGGGTCTTGAAGATGGATCACTGGCCAGAGCTTGCACAGTATGCAGTTGAGCTACTGGCCTGTCCTGCATCCAGCGTTCTTTCGGAATGCACATTCGGTGCTGCTGGAAGCTTTGTAACAGATCACAGGGTGCGCCTGTCCACCGAATTGGTCGATCGGCTGACCTTCATAAAAGTGAATCAGTCTTGGATCACCAGCTACCAAGCACCTGATGCTGATGTAACCGATTGATTTTTTTTTTTCAATGTGAGATCCCTTCAAGACTGCCTATGCTGATGCTGAGTGACTATCCTGTTATGCTGAGTGACAATCCTCTTCCTCCTCAATTTTCATGCTGATAGCTTGTAAGAACATTTTTGCTTCTGGGCACCATTGGCCAAGGCCCAATTTTTCTGCCCCTGTTTAACAGGGGCATGTAATTACAATTTTTGATGCAATACTTTGCAGCAGGGCTCCTTCCTGCGCTCCAACTATAGCATCTGTGAGGGGTTGCAGTGTTGTGGCACTAGTGCCTAAGGCCCAATTTTTCTGCCCCTGTTCAATAGGGACATGTAATTACCACCAAGAGTAACTGTGAGGGCTTACAGTGCTGGGGGAACACCACCACCACCACCACTAAAGGCCCAATTTTTCTGCCCCTGTTCAACAGGGGCATGTAATTACAATTCTTGATGTAATATTTCACAGCAGGGCCCGTTCCTGCGCCCAGCAAGAGTAACTTGAGGGCTTACAGTGTTGTGGCAACACCAACACCTAAGGCTCCATTTTCTGCAGAGTATATAGCGCAGGCCCCTACTTTCAAACATCCAACTTACAAACGACTCCTATTTGCAAACGGAAGGAGACAACAGGAAGTGAGATGAAATCTACCCCTAAGAAGGGAAATTCTCTCCTGTACTGCCCCGTACACACGGTCGGATTTTCCGATGGAAAATGTCCGATCGGAGCGTGTTGTCGGAAATTCCGACCGTGTGTGGGCTCCATCGGACATTTTCCATCGGATTTTCCGACACACAAAGTTGGACAGCAGGAGATAAAATTTTCCGACAACAAAATCCGATCGCGTCAATTCCGACCGTGTGTGGCCTGTTCCGACGCACAAAGCCGCGCATGCTCAGAAGAAATTCCGAGACGGGACAGCTCGTTCTGGTAAACTTAGCGTTCGCAATGGATACAGCACTTTCGTCACGCTGCAATGTTCAGAATGGTTTAATACAGCGCACTCTCTTCTTCTTTATAATGTGACAAGAATTAAGTCGTTTCGCTGCTCATATTCACACACACTTCTCACAAACTTCTTTCGTTACTATTTATCGGGATTCCCTCAATATATTTTGATTTCTCACATCTGACAAAATATAATTGTATATTTTTTTTTTGGCTTTAATGTAGATTCTTTTTTTGTGTTTCTATTTTTTTTTTTTTTTTTTTTTTTGCGATTTTGATTTGTGCTCCCGAAAATGTTTGTGTGTGTTTTTTGTGACAAGTTCCCACAACACCATTGATATGTTGTTCTATTTAATCTGTAGGAGATTATTTGGTGTTGTTGTCCCTTGTTAATTTCACATTGTACTTTAGAAATGTACCTGAATACTCACCAACAAACTGTCCTTTTTGGATGAAAACACACACAGGAGAGTAGAATTTACCTAAAAAATGTTATTAAGGGCTCACAACTAAACAAAGAGGGAGGCAAAGCTGAAGAAACTGCAGAAGTGGGTGAAGCCTTGGACCCCCAGGGCAGACATCAACTATTTAAAAGCAAAATTGGTGGCCTGAGGAGTCCTTATCTAAGGGAGGGCAGTGTGGTCCAGAAGTCCCAGAGATCATGAACAGCAGCAGATGACATCTGTGTCCACAGGCTGTGGTCATACGAGAGACTGCATCTTCTGTCAGACCAAACTGAACCCAGGGTCATCACTCTTTGGTCTTCTTTCCACGCTTCCTTCCACGCTGTGGCTGTGGTGGTGGAGTTGTGGCAGCAGGAGGAGGAGGAGGAGGAGGATCGTCCATCTCAATGACATCCGTCTTGGGTGTTAGTTCCCCACTCAACCTCTTACGTAGGACTTTATAAATCAGGTCCTCAGAGAGCTTGCGTTGACCCTCCTGCATGCCCTGCAATTTGGTGGCAGCCATGCAGGCAAAGGCCTCTTCAGGAATGGGAAGGCTCGTAGGGACGTAGAAGCCTCCTGGATCAGCCTGAGCGCTGAATCCTGCATGGGACTCGGAGTGGCCTTCCTGGCCCTTTTGTATGGAAGGCGGAGGGGAGGGACCTGAGACTCATTCAGGCTGCGACTGGTCCCAGGCTTCTCTTGGCTGCCACTAATCCCCGCCTCCTCCTGGCTGCCACTAATCCCCGCCTCCTCCTGGCTGCCACTAATCCCCGCCTCCTCCTGACTGCCACATTCCGCAACCTCCTCCTGGCTGAGGTCTTCCTGTGTATGAAAAAGGGACATAGTTTTAGTATTGTTTTCATCAATCACACACAATTTTCACCTCCTGACTGCTGCAAATTGAATGTTAACAAATATAACAGACTATCATTCTGAGCCCAGCATTTTGCATTCTTGTCCCAATTTTGGGTGCCCACTACTGTGTATTGATATGTAAAACACTTTTTTCAATCATCAATTAGTGATCATTAATAACATCTAGTAAACATCATTTATTTATTGTCCTGAAATCTGTAGAAGAATGCTATACCTGGCTCCAGCTGGGCTCCTCCACTTCTTCCTGGCTGGAAGGCCCAGGTTGGACATCGGAGGCCTCGGCTGGGGTGGAAGGAAGCGTGGAAGGAAGAGTGGAGAGGGATTCCCTGACTTCAGTGTGGTCTGACAGAAATCGCAGTCTCTCATAGTACCACAGCCTGGGGACATAAACATCATCTGCTGCAGCTCCGGGAATCTGTGACCTTCTTGCGCTCCCTAAGATACGTGCTCCTCAGGCCACCAATTTTAGCTTTTAAATAAGGGATGGTTGCTGTGGGGACCACCGGCTTCACCAACTCCAGCAGTTTCTCCAGCGCTGCCTGCCTCTTCTGTTTGTGGTTATAGTGGGGGTGTCTCACTTGCCACAGACAGGGCAGCTCCCTGTACTTGTCTATGAACAGGGGCAGGAAATTGTGGTCGTTGAACCCATCCATTTTCTCTGCAAGACACAACACAAGACAAACCCTAATGTCAGGCAAAACTCCCCTAATCTTGTTACAATATAGGCTTCCATTTCGAAGCAGTATAGGCGCAAGTTTAGATCTTACCTTCGTTATCACGATCGGCGTCTCCGATGCTCCTTCCTCCGCTCACAGATCGAACGTAAGTCGCACGTGTGTTACGCTTTATACACACTGCGCATGCGTATAACTCCGCCCGCCCCTAACGTTCTTTCTAGTGTATTCACCGCCCCTTTTCGTTCGGCGCAGTGGGGGAAGAGCACATGGCGGATAGACAGCAGGTGCGTGCTAATTGTAGCAACGAGGAGGAGGAGGAAAGGCCGGAGCCTGAAACGTCCCGATCCAGAAGGAGATTTAAGGACTCAAATATGTCCTTTGGGGAGATGTTGGAGATGGTGGACATCCTGAAGAAGGCCGACTATGATGGAAAGTATGGGCCTTACCCCAACCCCAATATCCGAAAGGCCAAGATCATGGTGAAAGTGGTCAGGAGTCTGCACCGGAAATTCGGGGCACGACGATCGAAAGATCAGCTCAGGAAGCGGTGGTCGGACCTGAAATTACGAGAACATGAGCAGTACAGAAAGATCCGGAGAGTGCTGCAAAAAAGTAAGTAGTTGTGCTGTGTTCCTATTCTTTTTGTGTTTATTACGTTCGTGCTGCTCCATGTGCTTTTAGGAACTGTTGTACAGTTTAAAATGGCAACTTTCATGTTCATGGGCACATTATTCGTTCGGATCAAACATTTTTCGTTCCAAATATAAAATACCATTGTTTAGCCCATATGCATTTGGCCACCATTTTGACGCCCTATACTTTCTTAAAAGAATTGGGTTGTGTAGATGGCTTTGTTACTAGAATGAAATGCAAACTAGATTCTGTGTAAGGAGAGGACACTGAGCAGCTGTTTTCACATCTGGACACTGGAGCACTAGTGTGGGACACAAGAACACCATTTTTATTAGGGGGGCCACACAGGTGCTCCAGTGTATACTATAGGGGGGTCTCCATCGGTGAAGCTTGTACTAAATAGGTAAAGTATTGCAGGTTGACAAAGGGCATTAAAAAAATTACATCTTGGAACTCTGCTAAAATAGATAATTGTACACCACTTCCAAGCAATGTTTCATCTTTATAGTTCTGACATTAAATATCTGTGTGCTAATTACACCATTTTTGTTTGACATAGGGGAGAAAAGACTCGGAGGACACCCCTCATCTGAGGAGACCAGAGCCCCCCCCCCCCCCCCCCCGGAAGAAGGGGAAATCCACCCAACACAATCTGAGCAGGAGGAAGAAGACGTGGTGGAACTAGTCACCACAACAGGTGAGTGTCTGCGACCACAGGCTCAGATAAGAGATGGATGGAGGCATTTTTTTAAACCAAATTTATTTTGGGGTTCCTCTCTTTTTAGGTGATCGTGATGTTGTGGATGAAGATCCTTTCACATCCGAAAGTGCCCAGATCCTGATCGGAGAGATCATGGGGTGTAATTTACAATTGGAAATCATCAAGCAAAACATCAATGATGTTATTCCAAAATATAAAAACATCATTGATGTTTTGGGGCGAGTTTAAAACCCCTCAAAATCACTTTCTTCTTTTGTGTGCTACAATGTGCTAAATGTTTTTGTGATTTTTCCCAAAGCCAAATTTGGAGGATGCACACAGTGTGCCAACATGTGCTATCTGCCATCACGGGAGATCAATGGACGCGTTTTGGGGGTGCAACCCCTTCCTCAATAATAAAGTAGCATTGAGGAAGGGCTTGCTCCCCCAAAACACATCCCTTGATCCCCCGTGATGGCAGGTAGCACATGTTGACATTGGGCAATTTGTGTGCATCTTCCAAATTTGGCTTTTCCTGGGGTGACTTCCCCCCATCTGAACGCAATATCAAACACAGTTCCTAAATACTCATGTCTGATATTGCCTTCAAGTTCTACCAAATGTGAACTTTGTAAGATCAAGATTTGTGTCTTTCTTGTTGGTTTTACACAGGCCTGTTTTCTATAAAATGGACATTTTGATTTGGGATAATGCCACCACAAAAATTGTTATACAACAAACATGTTGGTTTGTCAGCAAAACCTTTGGTAAATGCACATGTGATTGTGCAGGTATTAAAAAGATTGTTAATCAAGAATGTGTGGATTATTGTCTCAACGCTACAACACTTTTGGGGTGATGTAATTGTTGTTTTATGAGAAAATGGGGGTTATTTCCTAAGGGCAAATCCACTTTGCACTACAAGTGCAGTTTCAGTGCAGTTGCAAGTGCACTTGTAGTGAAATGTGTTTTTGCATTTAGTAAATAACAGCCAACAGTGCTTTGTATAAGGTTACACAATCACAACATTTTCTGGACTCCACACATTTCTGTCAGGGTCAGCTCAAACAAACACAAGCAGTAAATGTCCACAAAGATTTTATTTTTTTTTTATTTGAAAAAGGCTTCACATATTGTCTGGCATATTGATAGCCCCCCTACCCGCAAAGAACTCCAGGTAGCGTAACCGGACATCACGGGCAAGCCAGGACGGCCACTTTCAAGCGCCGTCAGTGTGGTTTGATGTAGGATTCCAGCCTCAGGCCCAACTGAGCCAGCATAGTTGGCCAAATGTTTCCGTAAAAAATTATGGAGAACACAGCACGCAAGTATTATATGGTTCAGTTTATACTCCGCCATATGGATAGGTGTCAGAAATAGGTGGAACCGGCTGGCCAGGATTCCAAATGTGTTCTCCACCACTCTTCAGGCTCTGGCCAGCCGGTAATTAAAAACCCTCTGTTCCGGGGTGAGGGTCCTCATTGGGAATGGCCGCATCAGGTGGTCCCCCAGCGCAAATGCTTCATCAGCAACGAACACAAATGGGAGTCCTTCCACATTGTCCTCTGGAGCTGGCAAGTTCAAGCTGCCATTCTGGAGACGCCTGTAGAACTCCGTCTGGGCGATGACTCCACCATCGGACATTCGGCCATTCTTCCCCACGTCCACATACAAGAAGTCATAATTAGCCGACACCACCGCCAACATCACTATACTATTAAACCCCTTGTAATTATAATAGTATGACCCCGAGTTGGGTGGTGGGACGATGTGGACGTGTTTCCCATCAATTGCCCCTCCGCAGTTAGGAAAGTCCCACCGCTGGGCAAAGTGGGAGGCCACAGTCTGCCATTCCTGTGGCGTAGAAGGAAACTGTTGAGGAAAAAACAATAAACATTACTATTTTTACTCTGAAACATGGCAAGCAGATTAGACACAAACATTATGGGGCAACCTCCAGATAGCATTTATTAAGGAGAATTTAACAAGGCCAAAGTATAAGGTACACCTATCATATCCCCCCCCCCCCTCATGGGCCATTTCTAACATTATAGGGGGTGTGTGGAAATCTTGGACAGGTAACCCTCTTCACTTCATTGAGAGATGAATGCCTAAATAATGGGTATTACTTTGAACAGCCCCTCCTTAGTTACACTATTGGCAGCCCACTGGACAGGTAAGAAGTGTCTGAATACAAAGATATAAATACACACTGTACACATTTGAGGACATTTGGACATTCTGCTATTACCTTTTAAGATAATAATATGATACAATAACTTGAAACAGTACCATTGGAAAGTATACAGGCAGGCCCTTGCACTACATGCTTTGGGGAATTCATCCATATAAATCTGACCAGTAAAGAGGTGGGTATAGTGTGTATGGGTTTGGCAAAGTCAGCAGATAGATGATTGAGGATAGCTAGAGAATTGGGATCAGCTGATTTAGCAGTTGGGGGAGGGAGGGTTACTAAAAATTATTTGGGGACACCACAAAAAAAAAGCCTCTGGCACTCTGCCTGAATTTAAATCAAAAATAACATTTCCAAACATTTTAGGGGGTGTTTGGGGTAAAGCACTACTATAGAGCTGATAAAATACATTGTTAAGTGACTACATGAGGTGAATATAGGGGCAGGAGACACCATGCTGGGGAGGTTATTGAAGGGCAAATATGTATGAAGGATCTTAAATAATAATTACATAAAAATCCAGCATGCATGAGGACAAAGGGGACATTCACAGCATATTACAAGCATGGTAATTAGGGAATGAGGAAAGAAATACAATATATTATCAAACATTAAAGACAATAAAATGTGATATAAAAGGATAAAAATCTTACCTTCATATACTCCTTCTGCAGGACCTGTATGATGGCAGAACAGGTCTCTGGGATAATGATCCCCAGAGCCTGGGGGGAGATGCCTGTCGAGAACTTGAGGTCCTGCAGACTTCTCCCTGTGGCCAAATACTGCAAGGTAGCGACCAACCTCTGCTCCGGAGTGATGGCTTGCCTCATGCAGGTATCCTGCCTGCTGATATAGGGGGTCAGCGAAGCCAACAAACAGTGAAATACGGGGTCCGTCATCCTGATAAAGTTCCTGAAATCATCAGGATTATTCTCACGGATCTCACGGAGCAAAGGCATATGAGAGAACTGGTCACGCTGAAGCAACCAATTCTTGGTCCATGAACTCCTCCCCACCCCGTTCATGGACTGGACTTGTGTCAAGGTCAGGACCCCAACACCAAGCCCCCGCACAGCACGAACTCTACGAGGAGTACGCATACGAAACATAGATAGAAAACGGTCGGCTGCTCAGAACGAAGTAACAGAACGCACTGAAGAACAGCAAGGCCTGTGAAGAGCGACCTGAAAAACAGCAACGAGCAGGCAAGATCACGCAGAAAACTCTGATACGAACTGACTGCACGCACTGAAGAGCAGATACAAACCCACAAGCACAAACTGAATGGCAGAAAACGATCTGAAAGCCACGAGTCTGAAAAAGTGCGAATCGTCTCTCACCAAACTTTTACTAACACGAGATTAGCAAAAGGAGCCCAAAGGGTGCCGCACTTGGTTCTGAACCGGCCTTTTCTAGTCTCGTCGTACGTGGTGTACGTGAACGCGTGGTTGGCGATCGGAAATTCCGACAACTTTGTGCGACCGTGTGTAGGCAAAACAAGTTTGAGCCAACATCCGTCGGAAAAAATCCTAGGATTTTGTTGTCGGAATGTCCGAACAAAGTCCGACCGTGTGTACGCCCTATACGAGTTAATATGGGAAAAACGTGTCTCCTCTTCACTGATGCTTCATCACCAATCCTTGTTTCACTAAAAACCCCAAATTTTAAAAAAACATTGGTAATTGGGACAGAAAGTGAGGTGAAATCTTCTGAAGAATGTCATTTTGTGCAGGGACTGTTCTAAGCACGGGAAACACGCGCCATTTTACAGGCATACTATAGACACCCCCCAGGTACGATATTTAAAGGAATATTTCACTTTTGTTTTTACTTTAAGCATCATTAAAATCACTGCTCTCGAAAAAACTTCCGTTTTTAAAACTTTTTTTTGCATTGATACATGTCCCCAAACCCTTTTTAGGACAATAATTTGCATATTAGCCTTTAAAATTAGCACTTTTGATTTCAAACGTTCGAGTCCCATAGGCTTTAATGGGGTTCTAAAGTTCGCGCAAACTTTCGGTCCATTCGCAGGTTCTGGTGCGGGGGGTGTTTTGCTCATCCCTACTGCCTGGTGGTAACTCAACTTCCCCCAGGCAAACAAAATGGAGTCTTAAGTTCCTTTTCTCCCAGGCATGCTGGGTTCTGTAGTTCCTGCCCCCATATAAGCCTATTGGGCTGTTTGGTATGGGGACTAGATGTCCCAGAATCCCTTTTCTGCTGCTACTGCTCATTGGCTCTCTCCCTCTGCCAGTAGGAACGCAGCCAGAGATAGAGCAGAGCAGCGGATGCCTGTGTGCGTGCGCCGCTCGCATTATATACAGCGTCAGTGAGGAGAAGGAGGGGGGAGGAATCCCCTGCAGGAGCTGACAGGCGCACTTTCCCAGTCTGGAGAGCCTATGTACATTCTGGCGGTGGTCGGCGAGAGTTGTAGGCCTGTGGAGTACCTGCTACAAAGCTACAAGGTTTTTCCTCTTGTAGACAAATTTCACCCCATTAAGAAGAACCTGACGGTCTGTAATTTGCGATTTCACATTTGACTGCAGTAAGAATATGCTTTAAAAGCCTTTGGGTGAGTAACCTAGTGCCACAGAATGGTTTTCCAAGCACACAAATATAGAAAACAGGATTTTTGTACTTGCTGAAAATCCTTTATTTGGAGAATTTAACCCTGGCAACCAAAAAAAGATGTGGGCAAGTCCAGTATAACTGCTCCTACTCCCAGCATGCTTCAGCTATGTAGTTAAGCAAGGAAAAGAGTTTGATAGACTTGATATCCTCCAAGAAAATGATTTTAAGATAAATACAAAAATCCTTTTTCTTTCTTCTTGAGAAACGCAGGAATTTGGAGACTGCTCAATGTCCAAAATATAATCCAGTTGAGGGATGGGAGACAACAAAAAGTACACTAACAGATCTATAAAAAACATAACAGACCTGGGACTATCTGCAGCTCTATAAGCTGCCATTGTATGCGATTTTAGGGCCAAAAGCTGGAATCCCAAGGGTCCTAAGCACCCACCTGGTTATACTTAGAGAATGTTTAAAACAGAAGACCAGGTGGCAGCCTTGCAAATATGGGAAACAGTTGTTTAATGCAAAACATCATAAGAAGTAGAGACTAAGTAGAGTGCACCTTGATGGGTGGAACCCAATCCTCCCCAGGGCCGCTGATAGAAATCATGGGGCCCCGTACAGCCCACCTGATGGGGCCCCCTTCAGCCCCACCCCTGGTCCCGCCCCTGTTCCCTCCTTCAATCCCACCCCTAGCCCCTCCCCAGACCCTGCCTTGAAACAAAAATCCCAATAAGCGAATATTGATTGGTTTGCGCAAAAGTTATACTGTCATGTTGTTTTTTTTTCATTCATTCTCTGCTCAGATTGCCAGTGCCCCCTTGCTGGCCTGGCCCTGTACAACAGGGCCAGTTGTACTGGCTTATCAGCAGCCCTGATCCTCCCTGTAAGCTTGATAATTGTATGTCTGAGCCACCAATAAATAGTGGAACTAGAAACTTGTCCCCTTTACGGGGACCATCAGGATGACCAATGTCAGAAAGTCAGACTTTCTAAATGTGCTGGCTGAAAAGAAACCCGTACAGCACAATCTCCTTCCAGGCAATGAAGGGAGATCTCACTAGAGTTAAACAGAAAGATGAAGAACAATGTCCTGGTTAAGACAAAAATTGATCCCACCATGCACCAATTTTTAACAATGTATAGTAATAAACTTTATAATTGAACTTTATACATTTAGTTGCCCTCAAAGTCCCAATGTGTACATTGAGGGGTACCTTCTTTGTAATGTCCTGGTTAAGATATAAGGCCAAATTAACTTTAGGCAAGAGGAAGTTCTTGTCCTCAGCACCACCTTGTCTGTGTGCAAGAATAGAAAGGATTCTTTACAGAATAAGGCTGACAATTCACAAATTCACTTTGCAGAGGTAATGGCAACAAGGAAAACAACCTTGTGAATGAGTTATAGAGAAAATCGCAACAATATATGTATGTATGTATGTGTATATGTGTGTAATATATATATATATATATATATATATATATATATATATATATATATATATATATATATATATATATATATATATATATATATATAGTAATATTGACATAGTATCATAGCAAAGACATCAAAGCATAGTCTATAGCTTATTATGCCATTTTACAAAGTAACAGTGTATATAGTACTTACATGTTTAGACTCATTGGAGGTTTAATAGATTAATAGATAAAAACAAACAGAAAAGCATGTGCTGGCTGCATAGATCCACACACACGAAAAAAAATTGTCTGTGTGTCCATAAAGCGATCCGCTGAAGCGCATTCACAAGAGACGCCTGATTTTTCCAACAGCGATCAGACAGACATAAGGACATAGAGCCATGTCTGTATATGGACTGTCAAAACCATAGTATTTACCTCAAGTTGAAAGCCTGAGTGTGCTGCTGACATCCCGGTGGCGGCCAGTGAACTGACACAGACCATCAGGGTGTGAGCATTTAAATACCTGATCTGTTTAGACATGAGCCAATAGAGCAAACCATTCCAGCCAGTACAGCTGCATGTAATGCAGCCAATTGCATAGATCAAAGCGTCTCTCTGATGGGGGGGGTGTTGCGCAACCACGCCCATAAGGACACGTCAGCGGCGGGTAAACACTCGGCGGCAAGAATGTGGACACGCTCCTCCTGGCGCAGTGAACAGGGGCGGAGACAGAAGCTAGTCTGTCATAGGCCCATACTGCACAGGTGGAGCTTACCCGCCGGGTGTCTGCGCAAGAGCAGAGCAGCAAGGGCACAGGACTAGAGGCCATCTGGTGGGCAGGGATGTAATAGCAGCCAGCAAGTTTACATGGAGAAGGCGGCTGAACAAAAAAGAAAAACAAAGACAACAGGATATATGCAGTATTATTGCACGAAACATAATATTAGGCATCAAAAGCATATAACAATGGAAACCAAAAATAACTAATATTAAGTTACTGAACAGCATTGTCATGATCTATGTAAAGGAAAAATTATTAAAGTAAAAATAGAAAATTGAAAATATAGTAGAGGCAATGTGCTATTGTAACCAGGAAGAAGAAAGGATCTCATACCATTCCTGGATTTGGTTTCTCATTGTGAATACAATTGTAATTATACATCAACACCCAAATAGAGAGAAAAGACTAATCGACAAACCATCCGACAAGGGTGGCAATATCATGGTCATGGATAATGTCCAGTACATCGAGATGTGTATGAATATACTTTGTAATTCTGAGTGGTACTGACCAATTGAATTTACTCTGGACTTTTACAGCTTTCCCACATTAAATTCCCACACTAAACGTGTGGGAATTTATCAGAACGAGTTATCCCAGAGAAGCTATGTTTTATGCGTTATCAAAATTAGATAAACAAAAAAGATAACCACCTGGCAGACCTATCATTTCCAGCTGCGGCAATCTCACTGAAAACCTCAGCCGAGTGGTAGACAACCATCTAAAACCTCTTGTTGAATGCCAGTCATCCTATGTATGTGATACCATACATTTTTTGCAAACCCTTTGGGATTTGCACATTTCGGATGGTGTCTTACTAGTCACTATAGACGTCGAGTCCCTATATTGCAGTATACCCCATACAAAGGGCCTTGCGATGGTACGTCATGTACTGTCGCAACTTAGTGAATGTAAGCCTGATTACACAGAATTTATTTTGAATTCTTTGGAATTCATATTGTATCGCAATGCCTTTTGCTTTGATGGTTCCCACTACCTCCAGGTACAGGGCGTTGGGATGAGGACATGCTGTGCCCCATTGTACGCCAACCTGTACCTGGGGGAGTGGGAACATTCACTGCTTACCAATGATTCGTTATTCATCTATATGTGCCATGTACTTACATGGCGACGATATATAGATGATGAGTTCCTCATATGGGATGGCTCAGTTGAGCTCCTATATGAGTTTCTAGGTGCTATCAACCACACCGAATTCAACCTTCATTTTAAGATGCCACATAGCACAACAGAGATTACGTTTCTGGATGTGCTTGTGAAAAAACAACCGGATGGTAGCCTTTCAAGTCAGCTGTATTGCAAGACCACAGCAGGGAATTCACTATTACACGTGACTAGTTTCCATCCTAAACCCCTGCTAGCATCTATACCTTACAGTCAGTACCTCAGAGTACATAGAAACTATTCAGTTGACACCACGTTCAAAGATGAGGCTGACAAACTAAGCGAAAGACTCCTCGAAAGAAGGTACTCTAGTCCTGCCTCAAAAAGGCATATAGAAAAATGACAAAGCTGTCCCGTCAGGCTCTACTTGACACACAAAAACCACCCTCTACTGATGATACAACTAGACTACACTATCTCCATTTGTAGCAGATACACCCGCTGTGACATATAGGAGAGCCCCCTCTGTGGGTGATAAGGTGGTCATGAGTGAATACAAATCACATAGAGGGGATACATAATGCTAGGTACCTTTTCTTGTGGAGGGTGCTCACATTGTCAATACATGGACAGACGTAAGGATATATATCTACCAAATGTACATCACTTTCGTCCAAAGCATTACATTAATTGTAAGACTCCTGGCTTGGTATACCTACTCACCTGTGAATGTGGGTGTTACTACGTTGGGAAAACGATCAATATATTTTGGAAAAGAATATACCAGCATATTTTGACTATCCGCAAATGAGATCCGGATGTACCGATCGGCCGACATATGGCCTTGGTACATCCAGAATCAATTCTCCGCATCCATTTTCACTCAAGAGGTGGTGACTTTAATAAATGCCTCCTCCAATGTGAACTAAGGTGGATATTCAATTTACAGGCTCCTTCACCACCTGGATCAAATGAAGCTTTTAATTTTCGATCATTCCTTCCTGGATTTACCTCTGGGGTCTGTGAATTGAATCTCTGAGATTTTTGGTTCTGAAACATACTGAATAAAGCTTTTGAGGTCTTCCTTTCTTTCTTTCTCCTCTTTATTCGATTAGTCTTTTCTCTCTATCTGGGTATTGATGTATAATTACAATTATATTCACAATGAGAAACCAATTCCAGGAATGTTATAAGATCCTTTCTTTTTCCTGGTTACAATAACACATTGCCTCTACTGTAATTTCAATTTTCTATTTTTAATATAATAATTTTTCCTTTACATAGATCATGACAATGCTGTTCAGTAACTTAATATTAGTTATTTTTGGTTTCCATTGTTATATGCTTTTAATGCCTAATATTATGTTTCATGCAATAATGCTGCATATATTCTGTTGTCTTTGTTTTTCTTTTTTGTTCAGCCTTCTTCTCCATGTAAACTTGCTGGCTGCTATTACATCCCTGCCCATCAGATGGCCTTTAGTCCTGTGCCCTTGCCACTCTGCTCTTGCGCAGACACCCAGCGGGTAAGCTCCACCTGTGCAGTATGGACAGACTAGCTTCTGTCTCTGCCCTTGTTCACTGCGCCAGGAGGAGCGTGTCCACGCTCTCGCCGCCGTCTCCATGATGATTGGCGAGTTTTTACCCGCCGGTGACGTCATTACGCCCTTATGGCATGGTTGCGCAGCACCCCCCCATCAGAGAGACGCTTTGATCTCTGCAATCAGCTGCATTACATGCATCTGTACTGGCGGAATGGATTGCTCTATTGGCTCATGTCTAAACAGATCAGTTATTTAAGCGCTCACAAGCGGATGGTCTGTGTCAGTTCACTGGCCACCACCGGGATGTCAGCAGCACACTCAGACTTTCAACTTGAGGTAAATAATATGGTTTTGGCAGTCTATGTACAGACATGGCCCTATGTCTTTACGTCTGTTGTAATCTCTCCTACTCCCCCTACCTTTTCTACAATAAGAGGAAGTCAAATTTAAAATATCCTCCTGTTATATTTTTTTCCCCACAGTGGCATTAATTTGATCGCTGTTGGAAAAATCAGGCGTCTCTTGTGAATGCGGATCGGTTTATGGACACACGGACAATTTTTGTCGTGTGTGTGGACCTATGCAGCCAGTATGTGCTTTTCTGTTTGTTTTTATCTATTAAACCCCCAAAGAATCTAAACATGTAAGTACTATATACCCTGTTACTTTGATGTCTCTGTTTACCCTGATGTCTTTGCTATGATACTATGTCAATATCACTATGTATATACGTATTTGTGTTTCAGACAAAAGAATAATATACCCAACTGTATAAACTCCCCTGAAGAAGGAAAGATACATTTCAATGCAATTTTCCAAAACATGTCGGGATATAAGTAACAGCTACCAATCCTAAACTGAACAAAATTTTAATTGAGGCAGTAATTAGGATTGTTAGATTTGGGTGATACAAACTGTATGTCTAAATTTTACATCAACTCATTGATATATTGTCCTTAAGAGTGAACTGTTTTTTTTTTTAAACATCTATTTTTGTACACTAATAAAGTTGGCACTTTTGTGCCTTTTTACATATATTTACTCTCCATTAGTCTTCTTCTGCCCTATAAAGTCCAAGGGGGTGTCCACCCTATATGCACTTTGTTGCAACTTTCTCTATAACACTATTTAGGATGTTGGCAGGCTAGCACACTCTAATGCCCCGTACACTCGGTCGGATTTTCCGATGGAAAATGTCCGATCGGAGCGTGTTGTCGGAAATTCCGACCATGTGTGGGCTCCATCGGACATTTTCCATCGAATTTTCTGACACACAAAGTTGGAGAGCAGGAGATAAAATTTTCCGACAACAAAATCCGTTGTCGGAAATTCCGATCGCGTGTACACAAATCTGACGGACAAAGTGCCACGCATGCTCAGAATAAATAAAGAGATGAAAGCTATTGGCCACTGCCCCGCTTATAGTCCCGACGTACATGTTTTACGTCACCGCGTTTAGAACGATCGGATTTTCTGACAACTTTGTGTGACCGTGTGTATGCAAGACAAGTTTGAGCCAACATCCGTCGGAAAAAATCCTAGGATTTTGTTGTCGGAATGTCCGAACAAAGTCCGACTGTGTGTACGCCCTATAACTCTAATTCTTATATGCCTACCTCTTCTCCAAACTTGTGAATGAGAGTGAAAGGGAGAATATCACTGATTGGTGCAAAATGTGCTTTTTGAAGCTCTGAGAGAACAAAATTCAAATCCTTCTGATCTCTAGAACTAGACCCAGGTATTTCAAGATATGATGAAGTTACAGTGCTAACTTCTGAAGGATTAGGACGTATCCAAACTGCAAGGTGTAGATGGTAGTGGCTGCACTGGATGCAGTAGAACACCTGGAATTGTTCTGCCACAGTAACTGGGGCTGTGATGCCCTGCTCCAGAATACTCACCAGAGCTGCACAGATATCTTATAATCAATGGGGTGGAGCAGGCAGGTTGGAAGTCATGAACCAGGGAGGAGGCTGGGAGCAAAACCTTAGTTTGTAGCACCTGGAAACCACCTCATGCATGCTAACATCTGAGATACAGGATGCCCAAGTGTCCTCAAAGGTGTCTCCCTTGGAAAATCTAGGGCACACTCTCAAGCTGAAGAGAATTTATCTGAGGGCTTGGGGAACCTGAACATCCACGGTTTGTAAGTCTGGCACTGGGAGCCAGACTTTGCTTTGGAAATTGAGGCCTGAGTCCAGTTTCTTTAACTTATGGAGCAATAGCAAAAGACTGCAACTCCTCTAGTGTTTGTTCTCCATTAAGGACTTGAGAGACTGCACATCAGACAGGGCCTTGACTGCTGAAGGTTCAGAAGCCTTTAAAAGAGAATTTTGGGATTTTAAAATAACAAACAATTATAATCGCCTAGGTGGATGAAGAATTGAGCCGATGCTGAATCTGTCCACCTCAGTGAGAACTGAGTGATCAAACACCACTGATCGCTCAGTTCTCCCCCTCCACTCTGAATGCAGAGAGCCGTGACTGTCACTAGAGCGCTGGGCTGTGGAGGGGGTGGGAGGGGCTGGCCCAGGCTCTCAGTGGATCACTGAGAGGCTGAGCCAGTAGCCAGTCCAGGCATCTTGATGGATTCCAGCCATATGGTTGGGATCTTTCCTGAGCCTGGACCAGCTGAGTGACATCAGCTGCCAGCAGGCTTTAGCCTGCTGTTGTCTGAAAACAGGTCACAGGAGTGCGATCCATAGAAGTATAGCCAAAAAAGCTTTGGCCATACTTCTCCTTGAAGGCTGTGAACAGATCCGATAATGATTTTGCAAGGGTAGGCATGGAAGCACATATTCTCTGCATTCAGAGTCAGCATTTAACTGTGCCATTGGGTCCAAAAAAATTCCTCCATGACTACAGTGAAATCCTCTTGGCATAGAGCTAGCCACACCAGACAGAGCTAATATCAGGCCATCTGCATCCCTCAGCCAAGGGGTTCAATTCAGGCATTAGCAGAACCATTAGTAGGGTGTGAGCTGGAGGCAACCGGTACAGCCGGATCATCCCCCATGTGTCTGGGCAAGACATGTTGCACCAAAAGCAGAAGGCAATATAGTTTAGGGTACAAGGCTAGGTACAAACTTGGTTGCTTGGTAGCAGAAGGGAGAGGCAGCCAAAGCAACAAGGTCACTGTAATCAGGTTGTAGCAGAGATGAGTTTACTGCTGCAACCCTTTGCCTCAATTGTCACTGGTTAAGGGTGCTGTGAGCTTCAAAGATGGCAGGCTACTAGAAATCAGTGAAGTTGACAGTGGGCGAAGCCTGATGGGGAAGCTGAGACACTAGTTCCCTATTATGTCCCTCTTAACCTTGTAATTGATAGCAGGTAGTGGCTGAATTCTACAGCTAAAATCAGACTGTTATTTGGCTATGGATCCAGCCATTGCTTGCTGTCAACCAAATGGGGATATATAAATATATATATATATATATATATATATATATATATATATATATATAATTTTTTTTATTTTTATATATATTGAGTTCCCCACATCTTTATCGCATACTGTATATGTACATACATTTATACCTATAGGTGACTGGTCTTATCGTCGTTGGATAGGTCTGAATGTGAAGAATTTAGCTTCACAAAACTTTATCTACATTGTATGTGCTGTTCTTTTACATTACAAAGAATATATACTATCTGAGAGGCTTCTGGATACCGGAGCTACAATTTTATTTTTATTATTATTATTTTTGTTATTACTAGCTATTCTCCATTTGCATGAAAAGTAAAATCAGTCATAATTAGTGATTTTATACTTTTTGGAACTAAACAATATTCTGAAATATTAGTAGTACTGCAAGAAGAAGGTATATAATAGTATCACTGTGGTGGAAGCATGCTGTACTATTGAAAAAGCAGAACTGTTATTAAAATAATTATTAACTATCATTAATCATGAACTATCCATTATTTCTTTTTGCTTTCTCACAAATAAACTGAGAAGAATGTACATCTAATGCTACCGAAAGAGAGTTCCTGGAGCATTGCGTCAACCAGACTATAATGGTATGTAAATTTCTGCATCTTTTTGTAAATATGCCACAATAAATACAAAATCATCACATTTGATTCTTATTGTAGCGATGTTTCTCTTTTTACTAAAACCTGAAGCTACAATCTCAGAATCCAACTGCAGCACCCCCTGCTGGTAGAAAGAGGACTATGGCTTATCTAGTCATATACAACGGTGCTTTATGATATCAGAATTTTAGTCCACTCAGAAATGTAAACAGGGTAATGAAGCATAATATTTACCTAGTCTAATACGTTTTTAAAACCACTGTTCTACAACAAAGTAAAAAAAAAAAAAAATGAATTTGTTCTCAGTCGAGAAAAAATTCTTGACCTCAGCAATGGAAGCAGATTAGTTCTGTTGATAGTTAAAAAAACTGATACGTTTTGCCAAATACAGGTGGAGATGCCATTTGTAGTCAGAAACTAGAGCATCAAGAACCAAGAGCAATACATCCCAACATCTGACTATAGTCAACGTTTGACTGTTTCTGCTCTGGTGACAAAATCTTTTCTTTGGCTATCCACTTGAGTTCCAATAGTGAAAATTATATTTGACAGCTCCTTTTTCTGATTTATGATGAGAAAAATATGTAATATATAGAAGCTTACCAGTCATTTGATGTGGCAGGTGCAAAAGATTTATTTTTTTTCAGACGTTTTTCCTTTTCACCTGGTAATTTTGCAAAAAAAAGAAGAAAAACACTCTTGCTGACTATGACAACAACACTGCATTAATGTACTGTATCTATTGAGGACTGGAGCAGTGTTGTCACCCGAGGCTGACAATATTGTATGTGATTTCCATTTGGTGCCGAGGACATTATTGGATTTTTCTGTACTTGCAGAACACGTACTTAGCCTGAAAAAAGAAACTAAAGCATCCATCACATTTAAGAAATGTTAAGCTACAATATACATTTCTGTTCTTGAGTAGATATACTCTAGAAACATTAACTGGAACTTTTCTAATATGTCTTTATAGTTTGTCTAAAATTACAGTAAAAATCCATAATCTTCATCCCTTTAACTAGTATTGGTAAACAAACTTAAAGTGTTACTAAACCCAGAACCTGCAATCTTTATATCTGGTCACTCACAGTACACAGAACATGGAAATGCATCTATTTTAGTAACTATAAACTGCTAAATACCTTTTTTCATCAGAAGTATATCGCAGTCTTGTGACTTCTATCAGTTCCTAGTTAAGCTTGTTGGTGGAGTTTTCATTTTCCCCGACCCTCTATCTGGACAGTGCTGATTGGCCCTGTGCTGATCACATGCACTCTCCCAAGAAAAAATAAAAACTCTCTCGCAATACACACCAAATTGAGTATGTGCAGCCAGACTCCTAATGCTGTGTTCTATCAGGAAATGGGTTGGAGTCAGTTAAAGAAAAAGAGGATCAGAGAGACAGGATAACACAGCCTTTACACACAATGCAGAGGATTAACCCCTTAGGTTCTACAGTGAGTATAACATACAGTGGTGTGGTATAATACACCTGATGATTATGCTAATTTTATAGCAGCTGTCTGGCACTATTCAGCTGAATTTTTAAAACTCTACTGTATCAATCTCTACCTGTCTGTGATTGAGGAGGGCAGCTTTGACTTTTATCTCTTTTTTTAGGATCCATTTTGCTCTGTGCTTGATGTCCCGTTTAGTTTTCTGAATGATTCCTGCCAAAACAATACCCGTAACATCACTAAAGAGGTGGGGACATACAGTATGTGTGTGTGTTTGTGGGGGATATGCAGAGTTGAATTTTAAAGCACCTTTTATGGAATAATATGAATAATTCTATGCACTTTTGTTCGTATTCTAGTGGTTTGGCTAGCAGACCATATTAAAGTCATACAAAAGCTTTTGTGTTATTTAAAACAGCAGTTTAGATAATGTAGAGATGTCAATCAAAAGAAGCAACATTTTAAGCTTATTTAAAATGATGAACGCATTCTTTGAGTAGGAGACAGATTATTGTGCCTATGAGATTATCTGGGGCCCTTTATTTGAAAAAAAAAATGTTTTTGGTTGAAGGAAATTTTATTTACAGACACTTTTATGTACAGTGGTGAATTCTGGATTAGGCACCCCAGGCTATGGCCTAGGGTGCCACAACCACTAGTGGTGGTACTATGCATCTCAGACTGTTTTTTCTGTACTCCTGCCATCCCACTTATTTATGGAGCCTGCTCACTTATGGAGCCATATCGCTGACAGACCTCCTAACCCCCTTGCCTTTTTTTATATAAGCTTTATTTGTATATGCAGATTGCATGAAAAAACAACATAGTTAGAAAAAGTTTAAAAGAATAAACCAGCTCAAATAAGCAACAACCATGGTATACATCATAAGGTCCGATTGACCGTCCAACATGGAGGGTCCTGAAGCATGGAGAGCAAAATAACCAATACTGTATATATGAACAATATATCAATAATATACTGCTCCGAACCCATCTACATATCTTTGCAGCAACTCTGACCAGATATTAGCCATTGAATACAAGGAATGACAGCCAAGTGAGCAGGCGTAGACAAAGAAGGGACAGGGAGTGAAAAGGAAGAGGGAAGGGGGAATAAGGAAGAGGAACAAGAATACCAAAGGTAGCACTCCATTATAATATTGGTTCTATCTTAAATCACAAAAGAACAAAAGAAGATTCAGTGGATCAGATCAGGCTGTCTCTAATAGTGGAACTCCCAAAGTTCAAGTGGGTCTAGCGGGGTCTTGCCAGTACAGTGAATCTATATGGCCCAAATACTATAGAATTTATCGTAGTGGCCTTTGCATGTCGCCATCCATTCCTCCGCTGCCATTATGTTATTCACCATGAAGATCCAGTCTGCCCGGCTTGGAATTTGGGTCCTCTTCCAGTATACTAGAATAAGTCGTCTAGCCGCATTTAAAAGGTTGGGTAACACCGACTTGCAATAATGGCTAAGAGGGATGGTGGGAACATGAAGCAAAAGCTCCATTGGGGAGTCAGGTAGATCAACATCTAAAATTACTTTTATTTGAGATCTGTTGTCTTGTCAGTAGGGTTGTAGTTTGGGGCACTCCCACCAAATGTGTAGGAATGTACCCCGATGTCCACACTCCCTCCAGCAAGTATCTGATAGATTTGAGCAAGGCTGGAGGGGCAGGATAGCAATTTAAACTCATTTTTTTGCATTTTCGTATCAACAGAGCTAGAGTGGGTGATGCGATATAAATGATCAAGTTGTGTCACAGTGAACTTGTGTTGCAGGTCTTTCTCTCACTCTCTTATATATCAGCTTTCCTTTGAATAATAAAGCCTGCAACATCTCATACAAAACTGAGATGGAATGTGGGATCATGGTAGGGGCCATGCAAAGCTTCTCAAAATGAGTGACGGAGGTGGGTGAGCGAATGGCTTGGGGCAAACTATGAGCAAAATGTTGGAGCTGCCTGTATTGCCAGTCCTCTAAGGGAAAACGGTCATATTGAGGTCTAAGGGCATCTAACAATAGCAGGCCCTGATCTTGGACAAATCTACCACACCTTGCCTCTCAATCTGCCACCCAAGAGTGAAAAAAGAAGATTTGTTCCCATGGAGTGAAGCAAGGGAAGCCTTCCAGGGGGGCTAGGGGCTAACTGAACCAATTTATTTAAGATATCCCACAAGTGCAGGGCATGAGTAGTGGTCAGAGAGGTGAGCTCAGACAACCCTCTATGTTGCCAGGGTAGCCGGGGCACATGGAATAAGTTGTGACCCGCTAGAAATTTTTCTAAAGAGACCCATCATTTAGTGGAAACACTATAATGCCAGTCCAATATCCGTTGCAGGGCACTCGCCTCATAATATTTGCAGATACTGTGTACATCTAAGCCCCCTATTCGCTTAGATCTTTGCAGTGTGCGAAAAGACAAACGTGGGCTCCACCCATGCCATATGTATTTCAGAAATAGGCTATTAAGGGCCGAGAAGAAATACCTGGGTAAAAAGATATGCACCATTTAAGTAAAAAAGAATCCGGGATAAGACATTTATCTTTAAAACACTGACTCGGCCCAACGACGAAAAGGTTAGTTATAGGTGTATAGCTGAGGGCAGTGGGGAGTGAGATGAACCCCTAAGTATTTTAAGGAAGAGTGACACCAGGTAAAGGAGAACGAGGATTGCAGCCGTGTACGTAATTCTGAAGGCATATTCAAAGACAGAATTTCAAACTTGCTGTAATTGATTTTGAAGTTTGAGAGCAAGCTGAAACCTTGCAGCTCTGCCATGATATTGGGAAGAGAGATCAAGGGATCAGCAACACAAAATAGGACATGCAAAAAAACAAGGAAAACAAAGGCGCCTCTGGGTGCAGACTGTAAAAACAATTTTAATTTAAAAAAGGCAACAACATAGTTTGCACTCACATTTAAGATGAAAATATCAAGCGTATAAAAAGTCCCAAGACTATCAAAAGAGGGGCTGTGAAGTCATCTCTCTCTCTGCCATGGATGCATCATGGATCTGGTTAACAAGCGCTGGATGTAATGACGGCCGACAGCGAGGGGAGACACCAGAGCGAGGCTTGGGAAGCAAGCGTTGGTCCAGGCGAGGGCGGATGACGTCACACCATGTGCGACGCGTTTCTTGAGCCGGTTAGCCGTGAATGGCGTGACGGCTGCGCTCTTTCTTCAAGCTGATAGGCAGGGGGCTGGAGATCTTTTATCGTTATCTTTTTCATTTATCCTTTTATTAATTAATTTTTTTATCTATCTTATTCTCTATGCCATCCGTCACTTGTATATTAGTCTTCTTGGCCAGAGTACACTTTCTTTCTCCCCCTGCCGTCATTCCCCGCCCCTCTTTCTTTTCCTCACTCGTTCAGCCATTCCCTCCCCTTTTGTCTATCTCCCGCCCCATCCTCCTCCCATTATCTTCCTATATATTGCTCTCCAGCCCCCTGCCTATCAGCTTGAAGAAAGAGCGCAGCCGTCACGCCATTCACGGCTAGCCGGCTCAAGAAACGCGTCGCACATGGTGTGACGTCATCCGCCCTCACCTGGACCAACGCTTGCTTCCCAAGCCTCGCTCTGGTGTCTCCCCTCGCAGTCGGCCGTCATTACATCCAGTGCTTGTTAACCAGATCGATGATGCATCCATGGCAGAGAGAGATGACTTCACAGCCCCTCTTTTGATAGTCTTGGGACTTTTTACACGCTTAATATTTTCATCTTAAATGTGAATGCAAACTATGTTGTTGCCTTTTTTAAATTAAAATTGTTTTTACAGTCTGCACCCAGAGGCGCCTCTGTTTTCCTTGTTTTTTTGCAGTATCTGTTTGGGACTTCTGTTTTCATTCCCACAGGAAGGCTGCCCTGCATGTGGACTTTACACACCATCTCCATATATCACCACTGGTGTACCACAATATGGACAATTTGACTTGTAACTTTTCATTAACTTTTATTATACTCTGACACCAGGAGTTCTTACTGTGTATAGTGCTATACCATTTGGATTGTGCCTTTAATTCCTTGCGCCTAACACTTGTATTAGAAAATAGGACATCATTTGCATAGGCGGGTAGCTTATGTTCCCCTGTCCCTACACAAAATCCTTTAATGTCAGGATTTAAGCGTACCTTGTTAAGCAATGGTTCGAGGGTGGGCGTGAAAATGAGAGGGGAGAATGGGCATCCTTGTCTTGTTCCATTATAGATGGGGAACATATCGGAAAGGACTCTGTTCACCTTAACCTGAGCCTCCAGAGAGGCATACAGTGACACTATCCAGGAGAGCATGTTGGGGCCAAGGCCTAACCTAGTCAGGACCACTCGAAGGTAAACCCAATCCACCCGGTCAAATGCCTTTTTGGGGTCTGTGGAGAGCAGGAGATAGTGTACTACCCCCTTGCCTTTTAATGAGGACAATGTCTTATAATGTCTACACATGAGCTGTCCACTGCCAAGGCTGCCTAGCCTTTCTTACATTATATGCTTTATATAGTGAATGTTCACCAAAGTATTTCAGGCAAATGTCAGGCTTATTGACAGTTTAACCAGTGATAAATATGTATGTCTGTTGTATTACAGAAAGCAAAGGAAGAACTCAAGCAGACCGCAGAAAATCTCAGTCAGTCTCTCGCAAACTACAGTGTCATTGCTAAAAATGTCCAAAGAGGGAGATTCATTACAGCATTTTTACAGAGTGTGGAAAGAGTTGTGCTCATATCATTTTTGGAGGCACCAAGAAACCAGCATATCAACACCTCTGAATTAGGTAAAGATGATGCACAATGTTGGGCTTAAATTTATGGAATGTTAAGGTCTATTTAGTGGGGGCAGAGCAAGCACAAGTTGGATTTAGGAATATAAGTAGGCCTGTTTTTACAGGCATAGGTGCAACAAGCATTCTCATAAACTGTATTATATTGTGAGTAGTAGTTCAAACACTAGGTGGTAGTTATATTATATTGTTCTCTCTGGTGGAATTACATAGTTATGATATTTTCTGTCTCTGCGCTCCTGTCATTTTCCAATAAAATAAGAGATATGCAGATATGAGTCCAGCACCATGTTGAGTGGTAGGAGTCATATGTTGTATTTGCAGCAACTTTCCAACAAAGGGGATTCAAGAAAAATATCTTGGTCAATATTTGTGCAGTGAAATAACCCTATATATTTGCAAAAAGATTTGTCAGCTCTAATGAAACTCTAAATTATTATTACTATTTTTTTGTAATAACTTTACCGTACTCAGGTGTGGGCATGGAAAAAAATAATTGTTTTTGTGTGATAAAGGTAACTGCATGCAATATGCTGACATTACTTTGTGAACTAGAATCAAGAGTTTAGTCTCTTTTGTTGTCCTGTTCAGCTGTGTTCAAGATAAGTCCTGTGTAAGCTAAAATGTGTAACTGACACAAGGCTATGGACTCCTTGTGTGACAATGTTCATTGGCATACCGTGGAACTTGTGACATCAGAATTCCTGATAATGGGGTCCAAGAGGGTGGCAGAATGGAGGTCGGGACTAATAGTAGTGCACCACCGTTAATGGTGGGTGTGGCATAATTGAGCTAACATTGGGAGGGGCTTAAAACCTGAGCCTACGTACATAGTGCAGGAATCAGAAGTATTTAACGTACATAATGCAGAGGTTTTGGTTGGGTAACATACATACTGCAAGGTTCCAGGTTGAGTAACGTACAGTCAGGGCCATAAATATTGGGACATTGACACAATTGTAATCTTTTTGGCTCTATACACCACCACAATGGATTTGAAATGAAACGAACAAGATGTGCTTTAACTGCAGACTTTCAGCTTTAATTTGAGAGTATTTACATCCAAATCAGGTGAACGGTGTAGGAATTACAACAGTTTGTATATGTGCCTCCCACTTTTTAAGGGACCAAAAGTAATGGGACAATTGGCTGCTCAGCTGTTCCTTGGCCAGGTGTGAGTTATTCCCTCATTATCCCATTTACAAGGAGCAGATAAAAGGTCCAGAGTTCATTTCAAGTGTGCTTTTTGCATTTGGAATCTGTTGCTGTCAACTCTCAATATGAGATCCAAAGAGCTGTCACTATCAGAGCCTCAAAAACAGGAAAGCCAGATTAGAGTTTGCCAAACAACATCTAAAAAAGCCTTCACAGTTCTGGAACAACATCCTATGGACAGATGAGACCAAGATCAACTTGTACCAGAGTGATGGGGAAGAGAAGAGTATGGAGAAGGAAAGGAACTGCTCATGATCCAAAGCATACCACCTCATCAGTGAAGCATGGTGGTGCTAGTGTCATGGCGTGGGAATGTATGGCTGCCAATGGAACTGGTTCTTTTGTATTTATTGATGATGTGACTGCTGACAAAACCAGCAGGATGAATTCTGAAGTGTTTCGGGCAATATTATCTGCTCATATTCAGCAAAATGCTTCAGAACTCATTGGACGGCGCTTCACAGTGCAGATGGACAATGACCCGAAGCATACTGCGAAAGCAACCAAAGAGTTTTTTAAGGGAAAGAAGTGGAATGTTATGCAATGGCCAAGTCAATCACCTGACCTGAATCCGATTGAGCATGCATTTCACTTGCTGAAGACAAAACTGAAGGGAAAATGCCCCAAGAACAAGCAGGAACTAAAGACAGTTGCAGTAGAGGCCTGGCAGAGCATCACCAGGGATGAAACCCAGCATCTGGTGATGTCTGTCTATGCGTTCCAGACTTCAGGCTGTAATTGACTGCAAAGGATTTGCAACCAAGTATTAAAAAGTGAAAGTTTGATGGATGATTGTTAATCTGTCCCATTACTTTTGGTCCCTTAAAAAGTGGGAGGCACATATAAACTGTTGTAATTCCTACACCGTTCACCTGATTTGGATGTAAATACCCTCAAATTAAAGCTGAAAGTCTGCAGTTTAAGCACATCTTGGTCATTTCATTTCAAAGCCATTGTGGTGGTGTATAGAGTCAAAAAGATTAGAATTGTGTCGATGCCCCAATATTTATGGACCTGACTGTACATAGTATTGGGACTTGGGGTGGGTAATGTACAGGGATCAGGTGTGTAATATACAGAGTGTGGCGGTCAGGACTAGCTAAAGCACACAGTGCATTTGCCAGGTGTATATAACATATACAGTGGGGCAAAAAAGTATTTAGTCAGCCACCAATTGTGCAAGTTCTCCCACTTAAAAAGATGAGAGAGGCCTGTAATTGTCATGCAAAAGAACCAATTGCATGCCGGCTGTATGCTGGAAGGATCAATGTCCAAACAGCAATCCCATAATGGTGGGCTCCTATGTAAGACCCTTAGGGTATGTGGGTCCTGTGAGGGGTGCCTTCCCCTGTCAGTGTTGCCAGCAGCCTTGGACATTGATCCATCGGGCATACAGCCGGCATGCAATTGGTTCTTTTGAATGTTTTTGTTCCCTAGTTGGCTCATCTACTATAACTCCTGATACCGGCAACTCTACGTATACACTAGTTTTACATAGCCCTGGTCTGGCATTTACGAAAATCACGGTATTTAACCCCAGGGGCTATGGGTCCTATCTGAACACAGAGTCCTTCCTTTTGGAATTCATGTATGCACAGAATATCCACAGCTCTCTAACCCCTGATGAAGGTACCAGAATACCAGAAACGCGTCGGGTATCGGGGTACATTACCCTTGTGAGAGTACATCTATTTTTTGTCACCCTATACATATTCTCAGTTTTGATTGTATATATACTATGGAATGATTTTCTAGTTTGTATGTTAAAGACGCTTTCACGTCTTTTTTAACCATATTAATAAAATTTATTTTTTTATTACTCAAAGAGTTGGTGGCCTGTTAAAGTCCCAAACATAGGGGGATTTCTTTTTCTATGCATGGAGGAATGGGCCAAAATACCAGCAACAGTGTGTGACAACCTTGTGAAGACTTACAGAAAACTTTTGACCTCTGTCATTGCCAACAACAGATATATAACAAAGTATTGAGATGAACTTTTGATATTGACCAAATACTTATTTTCCACCATAATTTGCAAATAAATTCTTTCAAAAATCAGACAATGTGATTGTCTGGATTTGTTTCAACATTTTGTCTCTCATAGTTGAGGTATACCTATGATGACAATTACAGGCCTCTCATCTTTTTAAGTGGGAGAACTTGCACAATTGGTGGCTGACTAAATACTTTTTTGCCCCACTGTATAGACAGGGGTTGTAGCCTTCCCCTACCCTACTATAGAAATACATTTTAATTCTCTCTGTATTGCTGTTAGAGAGTTCCCTTTACTTTCAGTCTGGTAAAACCATTGTCAAAATCTCTTTACTGGAGCTCTGGATAGCAGTAAACTCTCAACAGGGGTTCCAATCATTCCTCACTTAAAGTTAGACGTACACTTTAACGTGAACCTGTTGGTTTTCTCTAAATGGGCAAAGCGCAGATAAATTTTAACCACCTCTCTACCGGCCACTGTATATATACTTCCTGGTAGGGAGGTGGCTATAACGGGATCATGGCTGAGGTTACAGACACGATACTGGTGTCATTTTTTTCAGCAGGCGATTCTCTTTTTAAGTAAAAGTATTCCCGAGTGGCTAAGCAGCCGCTGGAATACTTTTACAAAGAGCGGAAGGGGGTCACACCCCCTTCCGCTGCCATCACCGGGCTCTTCCAAGCGATCGGGAAGCCCAGGTGGGATCCAACCGGTGGCATCCCTCTCTGGCCACACAGTGAGAGGAACTGAAGCTGTTCCTCCCATTGTGTGACATCAGGACCGGCAAGCATTGACGATGTTGTCCCTTCTGGTTCCGGCTCTTCGTTGCTCTGGGGCTAGGGCAGTAGCTGTTTAGACCAGTCTGTGTCATGATCAGCTCCATTGGAGCTCAAAGGAGAAATGGCGGGTCTAATGGACCCCCCATCTCTCCATAAAGAGTAGCTGTCATTGCTATTGCCGTCAAAGGAATGTTTACATTCCTTTTGACAGCAATAAAAGTGATCAAAAATATATATTTTTTAAAATCACTGCAAAAATAAATAAGATAAAACAAAATAAATAATTAAAAAAAATAAATAATTTTAAAGTGCCCTGCCACCCCGTGCTCTCACACAGCGGCGAATGCATAAACAGTGATCGCAACACACATGTGAGGTATCACCGTGATTGTCGGAGTGAGAGCAATAATTCTAGCACCAGACCTCCTCCCCTTATCATAGTTTGTCGCCATTCCATGAGCGCGCCATGTTAAAGCTTGACATGTTAGGTATCTATTTATTCAGCATAACATCATCTTTCACATTATCCAAAACAATTGGGCTAACTTTACTGTTTTGTTTTGTTTTAATTCATTAACCACTTCAGCCCCGGAAGGATTTCCCCCTTAATGACCAGAGCATTATTTGTGATACGACACTGCGCCGCTTTAACTGACAATTGCACGGTCGTGTGACGCTGTACCCAAACAAAATTGATGTCCTTTTTTTCCCACAAATAGAGTTTTCTTTTGGTGGTATTTGATCACCTCTGCGTTTTTTTTATTTCAAGAGATTTTTATTTTGAGAAAAAGCAGTTATACAAAACAGAATTATACTTTGTCAAGTACAGGCATTAAGGAACAGAGCATTGTCTAAACAGTAAATACTGAAACAGTTGCCTTCAGCATGGACTACCTGTGGTCAAGGTTTCCAGGGCTCAGTAAATAGTCTAGCACAAAAAAGGGTGTCAGAGAAAGCTATATTCTGCCACTCATGTGACATTCCTCTACCCGGCACCCCACATGGGAGCACACTGTGCCCGGGCGAGGAACCCCCAAAGGAACTCGAAGGTCCGAGCTCTCCCTATGAAATCTCATACCCCACTAAGATTACATCTCTGAGAGCCGAGTGGTAAAGTAGAGCTACAGGGGGAAAGGGAATTGAGCAATTCCTTGCTCAACTACTGTGGTTGACACTGAAAATTAAATTAACAAAACTGAGCAAACAAAGTAACCATGTAACTGAAATAATACCAAGGTCTACAGGAGACCTGAAGAAGAGAGAATGGTAGGAAGGAAGAAAGAAAGAAAAGGAGGGAGGGGAGGGGGTGGGGGTGGAACATCACTCGTGCGTTAAGGGTATGCTTTATGTGGGTCTATTAGGAGGACCTAAGGCTACTCCTACCAATCGAGCCCATGGATTCCAGATACCCTCAAATTTCTTCACAGTGTCCTGGACTATACTAGTGAGTTTTTCCTGGGACATTATTCAGGATATTTTTCTTTTGGCTGCTGGGAGAGATACTCAGACATTGTGCCCTTGAGTTGACAACCTCTGAAACAGAGAGGTTCAGCCGTTGGATAGATTGAGGCCAGTCTCGGTGTATAGTACCATCTGGAGATCACTTTCAGGCTGGCCTCCACTAAAGTGGTATTGAGGACACCCTGGAAGGATCTGAAACAGGATCTCTGCCAATCTTCCAAATTCCAATTAAAGCGGAGCTCGGACTCCCAAGCCTCCATAAAAGTCGTTTTTGAGCCTGGCGATGTAAGTGACGAATAGATCACCAAGATCCCACCCCTCTGGTCTCTGGCCTGACCACACCACATTTCCTAGTCAGAAAATTTTGGGGGGAAATCTTTGTTTTTACATAGCGATTGCAAGAAATGGGAGATTTGGCTGAACCGAAAGGTTTCGGATAAGGGCATGTCTAGCGTTTTTGGTGCAGTGCTTTAGAGTGAAGGGGCCTGTGGCTGTGAAAAATTGTCCGATCCTGTACAGGCCTTTATCTACCCACCACTTGAAGGCCATAACATATTTTTTCCCGGAGGGAAGTCTGGGTTATTATAAATATGAGTGAGGGGTTTGTATGCCGAAACTAATGCTTTTGAAGAGCGTAAGGAGTCCCATAGAGCGAAGGAGTGGGAAAGGGTCAGGGCCAGTATAGAGGGTCTGTTTCTTGGGGGTATCCAGAGGAGGATGTCTAGCGTGAAGTTAGGAACTGCCTGTTTTTCTATTGCAACCCAATCAGGTTTTTCGGAACTAAAATAAACTGTTGACATTTGGGCCATTCTGGCAGCTTGGTAGTATTTGTAAAGGTGGGGTAGACCCAGCCCTCCCTTTTTCCTATGTAGGTAAAGAGTTCTTTGGGGAATTCTGTATCCCGCCTTACCCCAGATGAACTTTAGAAGTTTGCTTTGGAAAGATCTAATATGGTCCTTCCGGAGAGGGATGGGTAAGGCGCAAAACAGATATAGCAATCTGGGAAGTAATGTAATTTTAACTGAATTTACCCTCCCCAACCAAGAAATATTATTACGGGACCAGGTGTTTAGGTCTGTTTCCAGCTTACGATACATGGGAGGATAGTTATGGCCATATAGAGTTTCGGTTTTAGCTCTTAAGTTAATACCTAAGTATTTGATGGAGGAATCGCTCCATTTGAAGGGAAAGTTTTGTCGTAAGAGATTAACAGTCTCGGGTGTTAGTGAGATGTTGAGAGCTTGTGACTTTGAGTAATTAACTTCTAAACCGGACAGTTTGGCAAAGGCATCTAAGGTTTTGCATAAATTGGGAAGAGAGGTTACGGGGGAGGTGAGAGAGAGCAGGACGTCATCCGCGTATAGCCCGCATTTGTGAGTTTGGGAGCTGCAAGTAACTCCCTGGATGTTTGGGTTATGACGAATTGCAATAGCAAGCATTTCAATGGCCATTGCAAATATGATCAACGAGAGTGGGCATCCTTGTCTAGTCCCTTTTTTAATTGTGATGGGTTTTGAGTAATATCCTTGCAGGCGAATACTGGCACTGGGGTTGGAGTAAAGCGCCTGTATCAGTCCGAGAAATCTTTGTCCAAAGCCCCATCTCTCCAACATAGCGAAGATATATGGCCAGGAGACAGTCGAAGGCCTTTTGTAGGTCCAATGACAGGAGCATTCCAGATTGTTTAGGACCTCCCGCCCAATTAGTTTGAAGGATGGAGACCAAGTCTATGACCCGCCTGATTTGGTCTGGGCCTTGTCTACCTGGAATAAAACCCACTTGATCCTTATCTATATAAATATTGATGAAGGAAGCCATGCGATTAGCAAGGATCTTAGTCAAAATTTTGACATGACAGTTAATAAGTGATATAGAGTGATAATTTCCAACATCTTCCGGATTCTTGTCCGGTTTAGGGATCGCTGCAATGTATGCAGTATTAAGTTGTGGATCAAGTGGGTTCCCCTGTGTTTTAGAGTTGAAGAAGTGTGTTAGATGTATGGCTAAGGTGTTGGAGAAGGTCTAGTAATAGGTGTTGGACAGACCGTCCATGCCAGGAGCTGAGCCATTTTTTAGTGATTTTATTACTCCAAGTACCTCTCCCTCCATGAAAGGGGCTTCAAGGCTGTCTCTATGTTCCGCTGAAAGTGATGGAAGAGAGAGACCGCCCAGGAAGGAATCCAGTGTGGTATCCTGCGGAGGAGATTTTGACGATTAAAGGTTGCTATAAAAAACCTGGAAGGCCTCTAAGATTTTGGAGGGATCAGCCGTGGAGCCCTGGCCTGGGATCTTTATTTTTGGCATAGTATGTGATTTAATTTGGGGCGGTAATTTGGCGGCCAGCATGGAACCCACCCTATCCCCTTGGGTATAGAATTTGTGTTTGTTCCAGCAAATTTGTTTTTCGGCCTTAGTTGTCAGTGCTAGGCTGAGCTCCAACCTGGCCTTATCTAGCTGGGATATCGAGAAGGGGGAGGGGTTGGATTTGTGAAGTGTCTGAAGTTTGGAGAATTCAGCCTCTAGGATCTTTATGTCAGCCTCTCTTTCCCTCTTAAGTTGGGAATCTAGTCTGATTAGCTCCCCTCTAATAAAGGCTTTGTGGGCAGCCCATAATGTTGCGGGCAATATGCCCTCGGTTTTGTTTAGGAGGAAATATTCTTTTAAAGATTTGTTCAGCATTGTGACATGGATTGGATCTGTGAGAATGGATTTGTTAAGTCTCCATTGTCCCCTGCCCGACCTGCGGTGGTGTGCGTGTATTTCCATGACAACCAAGGAATGATCAAAGGGACGGACTATGTTTTGACGAGGAGGTGATCAATCCTAGCATAGGAGTTGTGTGGGTGGGAGAAGTGGGTATAGTCCCTTTTTAGTAGGGTTCAATTCCCTCCAGACATCTGCTAACCCATAGGCTTGAATGAGTCTAGCTATTTTAAGGCTTTGTTTGGTAGGGCGGGTAAGCCGATCTGCGGGGGGCCTGGATTTATCCAGCCCTTGATCAAAGGCGGTGTTTGAATCACCACCAAAAATAACTGTACCTTCTAGTGCCGGTGAGAGAGCACTCAGAAGGTTCTGAAAAAAAGAAGCTTGGCCCTTATTAGGGGTATAGTAGGAGACTAGGGAGTAGATCTGTCTGTCTATTTTACCCTTAACTAAGAGAAACCTGCCGTGTGGGTCTTTAATTTCTGCAAGTCAGCTAAAGTTGCAAGTTTTGGCAAACGCTATGGCCACCCCTTTGGACTTATTTTTGGCACTGGCCAGATAAAAATTTGGGTAGTGGGAGTGGAGGAACTTGGGACAGTATTTGGCCGGGAAATGAGTTTCCTGCAGTAAAATAATATCCAGATTGGAAGATTTAAAGAAATTAAAAATTTTACGTCTTTTAACGGGTGAATTTAGGCCCTGAACATTGTGGGTGGCAACCCTTACAGTGCTGGGTGTGGGATCAGCCATGAGACCAGAGAGAGTGAGTGCTACAGAGCCCTCCGTCACTTACCAGTGCTAAGACCTTCGGGAGCCGCGCTGAAAGGGGATGCGGTACCTTGACCACGATAGGAGCCTCCGATCGGGGGGATAAACCTCTGAACTGGGCTGAAATGAAAAAAACCTTTAAGTGATGTTTCGTGAGTTGGGTAAGGAAGGGAGGAGTGAATAAAGACGAGAAAAGGAAAGAGAAGAGAAGGAAGAAATGGAAAAGTTCTCTCCCCCTAGAGCCACATAGAGCCCAGGGAGGAAAGAGGACCTCCCCCATCATCTCACTGTAACACGTGAGAGAAATCGTTGTCAAAAGTCCAACCGCAGTTGGACTTCCTATCCCCCAGAAACCCGCGAGTGACTAAGGGATAGGAGGAGGCACATGCAATCCGCCCTAAATCAGGGCGCCCTACAACCTGTGCTGAATGTTAAATATGATGCTAAAACCAAAGAAGCAAGAACAGGTTATAATAATTGAAACAAAAATATGAGGTTTCCAAACCCTAGATATACCCCATCTTGAGTGCGCCGCTCTCCAGTTCTCTACAGAGCAGAGAGTGGAGGCGTAGCAACGGGGACCTGAGTATGAACAATAGAACAAAAAAATTGAAAAAGAAAGGAAAAAAAAAATGATCAAGCTAGGAGAATTTCAATTTTACTATTGTCCCTTAACAGTGGAGGGACATCAGTGAGTAAAATTGTTCCCAAGGAGAGGGAGAGAGTCAATTTCTTCTATCAGGAAGATAGTCAATAGCAATAGAGATCGACATCAGGAGACACAAAGGATGTTGTGGTAATGTGGTCATGGTGGACCATAGTGGGAAGATCTTCTGGATTTGTTCTTGGTCCATAGAGGATTTGGGGATCCGACCGGATGGGGGCACTTATTGGAGCCAGAGGAGGGGGGGGGTGCTTCCGTTTCCATCTCCTGCAAAATTATCTTTAGGTTGAGTAGTAGCCTCTCTCCTGTTATAAAGCTGGAGAAGGAATGGTTCTGTCCTTTGTGAGAGAACTTGACCGCAAACGGAAAGGCCCATTTGTACTTGATGTCCTTCTGAGCCATAGCAGATAGTAGAGGTTTCAGAGCTCTTCTGCGCTGTATGGTGGAGGGGGAGATATCCGTGTAGATTTGCACTATGTGGCCTTGGCAAAAAACTTGGGAGAGGGTCCAGGCCTGTTTCATGACAGCTTCTTTTACTTCAAAATAATGTGGTTTGGAAATAATGTCCCTAGGGGAACCATCTTTCCTGGGGGGCCCTGTGAACCCGGTCCAGTTCCAGACGTGCTGTTGGAAAGTTTGGGATCAGTTCTTTCATAAGGTCCTGCGTGGCCACTGCGACATCTGTAACTGATTCTGGTGGGCCTCTGATCCTAAAGTTCAGCCTCCGAGATCTGTTCTCCAAATCATCTATGCGGGAGTTTGCTGTATCTAATTGGCCTTGGAGGGATTGAATCAGGTCAGAGTTCTGGTGGGAGACTGCAGCAGTCTGTGCAAGCTTTCCTTCAATGGCGTCCATTCTGGAGCCTATATTCTGCAGGTCCGCTTTGATGTCTCCTGTGATTTTAGCTGCCGTGGCCTCTAGACCCCTTTCAAGGAGATTAGAGAAATTAGAGAAAAGGTCTTCCATCATAAGCTGGGTGCTCTGGGTCGATGGGCTGAGGGGGATAGGAGCAGCATAAATAGATGCCATCGGGCCTGCCGGGGAGAAGGCCTGCTCTCCAAATGTGCGGCTGAGAAGGGACTCTGTGGAGGCCGGAGAGGGAGTCTGAGCCTGCAATCCTGCATTGTGAGGGCCAGGGGTGATGTGGAGAAGGGCAGGGGTCAGCACTGGCCTGTGTTCCGGGGTCACTTCATTGAGGGAAGCATGGAGCCGTGCTGCAACAGCGGCCGCGGCGGCCATCTTGGTACAACCGGCGCGGGTGTAGGCAGCGAATTCGGGGATCAGGCTTCTCCTGTCCCCGGATCCAAGCATATGGGGATGTGCTCCGGTGCTTGGGAGGTTCCTGAGCCGTGTCTGTGGCAGTCGTGCGTGGTCAGAAAGGTTCGCTGGGCGCGCCTGAGATGGTGAGGTGCGGAGCTCCTGGCTCAAGCGGCCATCTCGGAACTCTCGTGCATGCGCACTTCCCACCTCTGCGTTTTTTTATTGTCGAATATGTGTGACATAAAATATTTTAATGACTGCCATTTTATTCTCTAGGGTCTCTGCTTAAAAAATATATATAATGGTTGGGGCTTCTAAGTAATTTACTAGTAAAAAAAAGTAGATTTTTACAAGTATATGAGGAATGTCAGAATTGGCCTGGTATTGAGGTTGTTAAAGCGTAACATTCCCCTCTGGGTGATCTATGTACATTGCAAGGATTATAACAGCCTTTGTTACAGATTCCTACCTTTTGTTATTCTGAAGAAATCCATGTGTGTTTCTCTGGGCCTCTGTGCTAAGTGGGTCTAATGGGAGTGGTCTCCTAATTATCAGTCAGCTGTGGCAGCTGCAGGGCACTAATGAGGAAAGCTGTTGGGCCTGCATCCCTTTAGACGTGTTCCTATGGGAAATATCTCACCAAAAATTACATTTTTGTTGCAGGGGATGCCTGAAATCTGACCTTGTATCTTAGGCAGACTTCTGGAAAAATTGGTGAGCCAATCGCACAAGCAGGAAATTATGTTTCTGGGGAGTGGTCAGTACACATTCTGTGTACAGAACAACTCAATGGAGCCATACTACATTGCATTTACAAAATGGAAAATTCCCTCACAGGGTTTATTTAGCAGCCAAGAAAAATATTCAAAATTGATGATTAAAATTCTTTTATTTTATCAAAAAGCAATTAACAATTTCATGAAAGTTGTAAAAAAATGAGCTCTGGCATTTACATGAAAATAGCATACCCATCAATCATAATGAAACTACACATTGGGGTTATTTACTAATGGCAAATTCACTTTGCACTACAAGTGCAAAGTGCACTTGAAATTGCACTGAAAGTGCACTTGGAAGTGCAGTCGCTGTAGATCCGAGGGGGACATGTAAGGAAAATAAAAAACATCTTTTTTGCTTGCACATGATTGAATGATAAAATCAGCAGAGCTTCCCCTCAGATTTACAGCGACTGCACTTCCAAGTGCACTTTCAGTGCCGTTTCAAGTGCATATTGCACTTGTAGTTTGCACTTGTAGTGCAAAGTGGATTTACCTTTTGTAAAACCCCCAATGAATGAAACCCGTTATTAGCATTTTACTGCTACGTGGTCTTCAACATGATACCCCTCTAATTATGGTCTTCTTCAAGGGGGATTTTTTATTCTATGCAGGGAAAGAAAAATATTTTTTCATGTTTCAGTCATCATTTTGTATTTAAACATGTACAATGGAAAGGAAAATGATTAATGTGCTACCTAGAAAGAAAAAACAAAAGCTGCTACAAACCATGTGACTAAAAATGTGTACCAATGTTCAATAAATTGTAGCGCTAAAGAACACATGTGTCATAAGAACAGAATGTCTCTGTAATCGTAAACTAGTGTCCCAATAGTGACGTATAGTCAAAGAAAAAATGTGGTAATCCACAGTGGATAAATATGAACGGTATAACAGTCCCTTCTGCTTCCCAAATCTCAATTCAGATGTCATCAAACTCATGAAAGGATGGGGTACGCTTACCGGAACTGTTGGATTCTACTGCCGTAAGCATAGAATCAATCGAGATGTGTGCCACCCTGGGTAGGTGAGTGTAGTGTTTGAAGACAGATGGAGCCTCTATGAGGCCTGGATGTCACCTCTGGATACACGGGAGATGGGTCAAAACCTGGTTCCAAGGTTGAAGATGTTTTCTCAATTCCCGAAGATATATGGAAAAGAAGAGGGATGCCTCCACATGGTGTAAATCAGGGTAATTTATTTACTAAAAAACCGCTATACATAAAAGTGATCACAAGTATAAAAAGGCAGTGTACAGGGTATAAAAACCGCCCTACGCATTTCAACAGGGGCATAGAAGACCCTCATAACACTGCCCTGATTTATAAAATACTATAAAATTACTAAGTAATTACAGGACCAATCAGCTGTAGGAACATTAACAATAATGAATCTTATTGGACGGGGGGAGGGTCCCATAATGGGATGTGGTCAGCCCTCTCCTGGAGTCCAATCAATGCACACATAATTAAGTATGGTTACAAACTTAAGGATCTGTCCACCAATAGTATCACAAAATTTCATGACCTTACTGCAATCCTAAGTGTGCGTCTCGTGCTGGGAGCCGGGGAAGCCGGCAAACCTGAGCACGTGACGCTAACTTCCGGAAATATGTGTGTCCGGCGTGGGGGTTGCTTAGCAACCCCACACGCTGTGTCGGGAAAGCCTGTGAAACACCCGACACGTGTTTGTGGAGCCATCACATGGCAATCGACTGCTCTCTCATGTGATGACTGACGTCACTCACATGAGGAGAGTGTTGCCAGGTAACGGCGTGCGCCCTATTGGGGCGCGGGGAATCCTCGCGCTACAAGCACTTGGCGCTCAGCTGGTCTCCAACATGACCGCTGACGTCAGTTCAACTAAGGAAGTGTGTCTGCGTGCTAGGAACACTGGCGCACGGCTGATCTTCCATGTGTCAGCCGACGTCAGTTAAACAAAGGGAACATGACAGTGTGTAAGGTCAACACATACATCTTACTGAGAGAACGTAGTGTGATCACCCTGAGTAGAGCACATGATTAGTATCGGAAACCCAATAGATTAAATGAAATAAAAATGAAGAATAAAAAATAAATAAAAAATAAAAATGAAAAAATAAAAATGAAAAAATATAAATAAAAAATAAAAAATAAATAAAAATAAAAAATAAATAAAAAAGGGGGTTGGACAAAGCCAGAATGTAAAAGTACTGTACCACATCGGCCCCCATATTTAATTCTAAAAATGGGATATATTACAAACCTAGAACTGATGATGTGTGGGTAATGGATGGAATAAAGGTGAAAAAATATTATGTGAAAAATGTAAAAAGGAACATAAATAGACCCATTATAGGTCTAGATACTGTACAATGGGGTAAAAAATGGAATGAAAAAAAATACTTAGTAATTTTATAGTATTTTATAAATCAGGGCAGTGTTATGAGGGTCTTCTATGCCCTGTTGAAGGTCTGTTGATCGAAACGCGTAGGGCCGTTTTTATACCTTGTACACTGCCTTTTTATACTTGTGATCACTTTTATGTGTAGCGGTTTTTTAGTAAATAAATTACCCTGATTTACACCATGTGGAGGCATCCCTCTTCTTTTCCATATATCTTCGGGAATTGAGAGAACATCTTCAACCTTGGAACCAGGTTTTGACCCATCTCCCGTGTATCCAGAGGTGACATCCAGGCCTCATAGAGGCTCCATCTGCCTTCAACCACTACACTCACCTGCCCAGGGTGGCACACAGCTCGATTGATTCTATGCTTACGGCAGTAGAATCCAACAGTTCCGGTAAGCGTACCCCATCCTTTCATGAGTTTGATGACATCTGAATTGAGATTTGGGAAGCAGAATGGACTGTTATACCGTTCATATTTATCCACTGCGGATTACCACGTTTTTTCTTTGACTATACGTCACTATTGGGACACTAGTTTACGATTACAGAGACATTCTGTTCTTATGACACATGTGTTCTTTAACGCTACAATTTATTGAACATTGTATTTAAACATACCTCTAGCCACACACAATAGTGTATATTTACCAATTATGGTGGTGGAGAAAGAAAAGACATGTCCTGTAGCCAGAGACCATTCATGTGTCAGCTCTGCTCTCCTTGGGACAGACCCCACCTCCAAAGAACTTACAAGAGACCACTTTTTTGGACTTCCAAGGGGACAAGGAGAAGAGCAAGCAAGCACCTGTGATATATTATGGCAGCCTTAGTGTTTTTACAAATAAACTCAAAAAGATTTTTTAAGAAGAGAGTTTTTAACTGTTGAAAGGTTGCCAAAATGGGAAACCACTAACCAAATGATTGAATCAATAATTTTTTATTTGTTAACTATAGATGATTTTATTTATTGTTAACCCCTGCGGTTTGATGTGTTAATAAGTTATTATATGTTTGTATTACTCTAACAGCAGAGATCATTGTGTGTGTGTATATATATCAGTGAAAAAGTAAAGATTGAATTGGTGTGAGTTGATTGGAATTAAATAAGTGATTGTAGTGAAAAATTAGTATGGGTGTATAAAAAGTTGAAATTAATTGATTGATAATATGTGATGTGCTTAATTATAAATTAATTGAAAAAATGAATAAATAAAATAAAAATAATGTGAAAGATCTTAATATTAAAAAGGGAATGCTCAAACAATATGATCATTGGACTGTGATGGATTGAATATGAAAGATTAGTGTAATGAATTGCACAAATAGGTAATAATAAATCAGTGCAAAAGACCTCCAATTACTTATATTACAATAAAAAATCCCCAGTAATTACCTAAGGCCCCTTTCACACTGGGGCGGTTTGCAGGCGGTATTGCGCTAAAAATACCACCTGCAAACCGCCCCTAAACAGCCTCCGCTGTTTGTTCAGTGTGAAAGCCCGAGGGCTTTCACACTGAAGCGGTGCGCTGGCAGGATGGTAAAAAAAGTCCTGCCAACCGCTTCTTTGGAGCGGTGAAGGAGCGGTGTATTCACCGCTCCTAAACCGCTCCTGCCCATTGAAATCAATGGGACAGCGCGGCTATACCGCGGCTATAGCCGCGCTGTACGAGTGGATTTAACCCTTTTTCGGCCGCCAGCGGGGGTTAAAACCGCACTGCTAGCGGCCGAATACAGCCGCAAAAACGACGGTAAAACAGCGCTAAAAATAGCTCTGTTTTACCGCCGACACCCCCACCGCCCCAGTGTGAAAGGGGCCTTAGGGTATATGAAAGTCAGTCATGACACGCAGTGAAGGTTGTAAAACAAATCTATAATGCGGATGACAGGGTTCAAGTAGATTCCAAACATCCGTATCTGTATTAAGATTAAGTCAGAAAAGAATTTCCGTGTTAATCATTCAAAATATTGAAGATTTTGAAGTTTGGCACACCTCACCCCAGACACTTACTTAATGATGAGATTTGTCCAATATATCTGTGTATCAGCAGCTCTCCTGGGATCACTATAGGATCCACAGGAGCTTGTATCGTTTTATACTCACTTTTAATAAGGACGCGTGCTTGCTCCCCCAGAAACCTCCTCCCCCCCCTGTGTATGTCCTGGCCGCCAGCATGGCGGTCTCCTCGTGGTCTCCCCTGCGTTCTGGAAGGCATTGCCCCTGCCATAATTTCCGTGGCAACCGCATGACGCCACATTGCATTTATAGAAATTTACAATGGCTGCAGATTGAAAAGGAAAGGTAATTTTTAATAACGTTCAATTACAAATAAAGAGAAGGGATATTCAGAAGACTGAAGCCGACTCGATGTGCATAAACCAATGGGCATCCAACCAACATCTGGAAGGATCGTCACGACAGGCTTTTCCCGAACCTCCTGGTAAGAATGGCCAGTGGAAAGCGATCTCTCTCATCGGGATATTATGCAAAAAGAAATGCAAAAAGAAATAAAAACTTCCGCATAGTGCAGATAAAACAGGGATTTTTATTTCTAAAAAAAACATACAAATAAAAGTGATCACTATAAAAACAAGCGGGGGCAGCGTAAAGAACACAATATGACTTATATCGCAATTGTACATGCTATATTATTTTTTCTTTATTTGCAATTTTATTTTCCCCACGAAAGTGGCATTACCCTTTAAGTACAGTAAAGTGAGAAAGGTAATCTAGCTGAGCACATTTTATCTATTGCCAGACATTACCTTGAAGCCTTCCCATGGTATCTGCAGTTCCGGTGTCCAATCCTTCATCTTGGTCTCAGTTAATAACAGTATAGAAGTGCCCTGCAGTCTGGTGTCCGGAGAAAGAGGTAATATAAAATTAGAATGGTTCAGTAGCTGATAATATGATATAAACCAACAAAGACTCCAAACACGCTAGAGTACTGGCAGGACTGGTGTGTGGTCCAAACCACATGTCTGAAATGAAATAAAAATTTTGGGTGACTTAAGTTGCCATACATTGTTTAAACTTTTGCTGTTGCAGCAGTAACTAACCTAAATTTGATCCATGTACGGGTACCCTGGTCATACAAAAGTCGATATATATCGATATACTTCTCTCCAACCATCCTGTTGGGTTTTTCCTGGACGATATACTGTGTATGTGTGTGTGTGTATATATATATATATATATATATATATATATATATATATTCCTTCATCCACGTCAAATGTGCGGATGGGTAAATCGGCACAACCCACTGGTTGAATGAACAAAAGTGTATAATGTGTTATATATGGACTGCCTTAGGCTCCAGTTCATAGCAGTAAGCAGATGCTACTATCTGCTGGTCATTGCAACATTACTTCTCACCAGGGCCTGCATTTTGTGACCCATTTATCAAATGCAGGCTGCTGGAGAAATAACCCTGTGACTAGAAAAGAGGCTGGTCACATGACTTTGACAGGTCACGTGACCAAGCTCTCCTACTGGCCCTTTTTTCCTCCATTCTTATTTATAGCTGTGCTTTATATACTGTTAATGCAGTATGTATTTTTTTAATTGAAAGTAACATGCACCAATATGGTCATACCTCTTTTTTCTACATAAGGTTCTTAGTCTGAGAAAACGCAAGACAAATATCACACAAAATAAAGAACAAGGGGAGGTATCAGCAATTTTGGAATTTCTGGGGTAATCTCTATTGTTTTAGACTTATTTTTCAGTCTAAGGGCCCATTCCATATGGTGATTCAACATGTTATCAAGCCTTAAGGTGTTCAGTGTTCAAGCAGCCCATTTATATTGAGCACCTAAATGCAGAAAAAGACTGACTTGACCCTTTTTTAAATTTGTGCACCACAATGGGCGGTATGCATGTTTTGGTGACTAGCAGCGTGGGTGTGTTTCCTTCTACTGTAGTAGTGCACTGGGCCATCCCACAACACACCACATCGTAGTTCTTACTAACTTAACTTGCATTGCAGTAATTTGCATAAATGTAAAATTTAGATTTTACAACGTTAGTATGAATAGGCCCTTAGTAGTGGAGATAGTTTCTCCAGTAATAATAAATTTGTCAGTACTTTCATATCAGAAATACGGAATACAGATTAGAAGCTTTTAGTCAAATTAGATGTTTATGGGAAGGACCGCATTTAAATGTCCTGTACTAGAGCTACGAGGAAGACTGTTGTGCTTCTGAATTATATTGGTTTTCTATCTCACAATCTTTGTTTCTTTCTTCTTTAGATGGTGCTATTTTGATTACCTACAAAGAGTTTAATTACTTTAATGGAAATTATCCTGGACAGAATAATAAGGCGGTGATCAACTCAAAGGTGGTGACTGGAGCCATCACAAACCCTGATAGCAAAAGTCTGAGATCCCCCGTTACATTAAGACTTTCCCATCTACAGGTCAGTATGTTAAACATAAGGGGAGGTGACACATGGGATTGTTTTTAGCCACCATATATTTAATAAGCTAAACAGTTTTGCCCCGTTAAAGTGTAAAAGCCATTTTTTCAGTTTTGAATCAAGTGGGGAAGGGTTAGACCCTTTGTGAGGTTATTTTTGCTGTGTCCCCTCTGGGAATATTCACCCATCTATTTGTTCTGATGACCATTGTCATTGAGACAAAAACGGAGAGGAGATCCAAGCATTTTGAGTTGCCAACAAAGCAAGAGGTGAGGGGAAATACTCAGAAGGGGTTGCATGCTCCTCTGATATCAATCTAAGATGGCGATTCACTTTGGAGAGAATTTCTACCACTTTCATGTTGCATTTCTAGGACAGGAAATAAAGGGAAATCCCCTTCCTTATTCTATCCATAACTAAGGAACATTTATTTTGGCTTTACATACAATTTTAAGTCGAAGTAGAAGCCTCAGTATCTATTACTGCAATGCAGTCTCTATATCTAGTAGTACATGTGTGTTTCTTTATTACTAAGTGGTGCAAAGCAATATTTAAAGAAAGGCACCGCTTGCATACAACAAATTAAGCATTAAAATACAATGTTTATTATTGTATCCATGATGATATTAAAAAGAATGCATAAAAACAAATGTCTGACATATTGGGGTTGATTTACTAAAACTGGAGAGTGCAAAATCTAGCATAGAGACCAATCAGCTTCCAGGTTTTTTTGTCATAGCTTAATTGCGCAAGCTGAAGTTAGAAGCTGATTGGCTACCAAGCACAGCTGCACCAGATTTTGTACTCTCCAGTTTTAGTAAGTCAACCCCATCATAACTACCTGATACACCAAATCCTTATACAGTCTCCATGTTTTGCACATCAATCTAAATAAATCCACACTGAGTTACAATAATTGTCCATATGGTGGAAGCCCAACACGTTTTGATAATTCTTTGTCAGGTGCAGAAAAATACAAGGGATATAAAATGTAAGGATCTCTATAGCATAGGGTAAAATAGGATTACTTTCCCATTGTAGGGTGTGCTCTCATGCTTACAGGTAGATGGTGAATTAATACTTATCAGGCAAAGTTAAGAACAGTCCTAACCAAATAACCCAGGGAAAACACAGGTAGCCACAGGAGGAGCAGAGTGCACTCAAAAGACCTCCAGGAGATCGGAACCAAATGTAAGAATGCAGAGATATAATTATGAAGAGGGGAATCACTCCTAATCCACTATAACAGACAGCACCAGCACAAGGGACATTTGCATTAAATGTAAGTAACATCCCTTTTGCGGTTTTAACCACTTCAGCCCCGGAAGGATTTACCCCCTTCCTGACCAGAGCACTTTTTACAATTTGGCACTGCGTCGCTTTAACTGCTAATTGCACGGTCATGCAATGCTGTACCTAAACGAAATTTGCGTCCTTTTCTTCCCACAAATAGAGCTTTCTTTTGATGGTATTTGATCACCTCTGCCGTTTTTTTTGTTTGCGCTATAAACGGAAAAAGACCGAAAATTTTGAAAAAAAATGATATTTTCTACTTTTTGTTATAAAAGAAATCCAATAAACTCAATTTTAGTCATACATTTAGGCCAAAATGTATTCGGCCACATGTCTTTGGTAAAAAAAATGTCAATAAGCGTATATTTATTGGTTTGCGCAAAAGTTATAGTGTCTACAAACTAGGGTACATTTTCTGGAATTTACACAGCTTTTATTTTATGACTGCCTATGTCATTTCTTGAGGTGCTAAAATGGCAGGGCAGTACAAACCCCCCCAAATTACCCCATTTTGGAAAGTAGACACCCCAAGGAAATTGCTGAGAGGCATGTTGAACCCATTGAATATTTATTTTTTTTGTCCCAAGTGATTGAATAATGACAAAAAAAAAAAAAAAAAAAAATTACAAAAAGTTGTCACTAAATGATATATTGCTCACACAGGCCATGGGAATATGTGGAATTACACCCCAAAATACATTCTGCTGCTTCTTCTGAGTACGGGGATACCACATGTGTGGGACTTTTTGGGAGCCTAGCCGCATACGGGGCCCCGAAAACCAAGCACCGCCTTCAGGATTTCTAAGGGCATAAATTTTTGATTTCACTCCTCACTAGGGATGAGCCGAACACCCCCCTGTTCGGTTCGCACCAGAACATGCGAACAGGAAAAAGTTCGCTCGAACACGCGAACACCGTTAAAGTCTATGGGACACGAACATGAATAATCAAAAGTGCTAATTTTAAAGGCTTATATGCAAGTTATTGTCATAAAAAGTGTTTGGGAACCCGGGTCCTGCCCCAGGGGACATGGATCAATGCAAAAAAAGTTTTTCAGGAGCAGTGATTTTAATAATGCTTAAAGTCAACCAATAAAAGTGTAATATCCCTTTAAGTTTCGTACCTGCAGCAAATTGACATTTGGAAGGAAAAAACCCATTTAAAACTACCCGCGGCTATTGCATTGCCGACAATACACATAGAAGTTCATTGATAAAAACGGCATGGGAATTCAACACAGGGAAACCCCGAACCAAAATTAAAAAAAAAAAAATGACGTGGGAGTCCCCCTAAATTCCATACCAGGCCCTTCAGGTCTGGTATGGATATTAAGGGGAACCCCGGCCAAAATAAAAAAAAAATGATGTGGGGTTCCCCCTAAATTCCATACCAGACCCTTCAGGTCTGGTATGGATTTTAAGGGGAACCCCGTGCCAAAAAAAAAACGGCGTGGGGTCCCCCCAAAAATCCATACCAGACCCTTATCCGAGCACGCAACCTGGCAGGCCGCAGGAAAAGAGGGGGGAACGAGAGTGCGCCCCCCCTCCTGAACCGTACCAGGCCACATGCCCTCAACATTGGGAGGGTGCTTTGGGGTAGCCCCCCAAAACACCTTGTCCCCATGTTGATGAGGACAAGGGCCTCATCCCCACAACCCTGGCCGGTGGTTGTGGGGGTCTGCAGGCAGGGGGCTTATCGGAATCTGGAATCCCCCTTTAACAAGGGGACCCCCAGATCCCGCCCCCCCCCCCGTGTGAAATGGTAAGGGGGTACTTACCCCTACCATTTCACTAAAAAACTGTCAAAAATGTTAAAAATGACAAGAGACAGTTTTTGACAATTCCTTTATTTAAATGCTTCTTCTTTCTTCTATCTTCCTTCATCTTCTTCTTCTTCTGGTTCTTCTGGCTCTTCTGGTTCTTCCTCCGGCGTTCTCATCCAGCATCTCCTCCGCGGCATCTTCTATCTTCTTCTCCTCGGGCCGCTCCGCACCCATGGCATGGGGGGAGGCTCCCGCTCTTCTCTTCATCTTCTTCTTCATCCTCTTCTCTTCTTCCTTCTTCTCTTCTTCATTTTCTTCTCTGGGCCGCTCCTCACCCATGCTGGCATGGAGGGAGGCTCCCGCTGTGTGACAGAGTCTCCTCGTCTGACGGTTCTTAAATAACGGGGGGCGGGACCACCCAGTGACCCCGCCCCCCCTCTGACGCATGGTGACTTGACGGTACTTCCCTGTGACGTCACGGGGAATGCCACAGGGAAGTCCCGTCATGTCCCCTGCGTCAGAGGGGGCACGGTCACCGGATGGCCCCGCCCCCCGTTATTTAAGAACCTTTAGACGAGACGCCGTCACACAGCGGGAGCCTCCCTCCATGCCAGCATGGATGCGGAGCGGCCCGGAGAAGAAAATGAAGAAGAGAAGAAGAGAAGAAGGAAGAAGAGAAGAGGATGAAGAAGAAGATGAAGAGAAGAGCGGGAGCCTCCCCCCATGCCATGGGTGCGGAGCGGCCCGAGGAGAAGAAGATAGAAGACGCCGCAGAGGAGATGCTGGACGAGAACGCCGGAGGAAGAACCAGAAGAGCCAGAAGGAGATGAAGGAAGATAGAAGAAAGAAGAAGCATTTAAATAAAGGAATTGTCAAAAACTGTCTCTTGTCATTTTTAACATTTTTGACAGTTTTTTTAGTGAAATGGTAGGGGTAAGTACTCCCTTACCATTTCACACAGGGGGGGCGGGATCTGGGGGTTCCCTTGTTAAAGGGGGCTTCCAGATTCCGATAAGCCCCCCGCCCGCAGACCCCCACAACCACCGGCCAGGGTTGTGGGGATGAGGCCCTTGTCCTCATCAACATGGGGACAAGGTGTTTTGGGGGGCTACCCCAAAGCACCCTCCCAATGTTGAGGGCATGTGGCCTGGTACGGTTCAGGAGGGGGGGCGCACTCTCATCCCCCCCTCTTTTCCTGCAGCCTGCCAGGTTGCGTGCTCGGATAAGGGTCTGGAATGGATTTTTGGGGGGACCCCACGCTGTTTTTTTGGGGTTTTTTTGGCGCGGGGTTCCCCTTAAAATTCCATACCAGACCTGAAGGGTCTGGTATGGAATTTAGGGGGAACCCCACATCATTTTTTTTTTTTAAATTTTGGCCGGGGTTCCCCTTAATATCCATACCAGACCTGAAGGGCCTGGTATGGAATTTAGGGGGACTCCCACGTCATTTTTTTTTTTTTTTTTTTGGTTCGGGGTTTCCCTGTGGGGAATTCCCATGCCATTTTTATCAATAAACTTCTATGTGTATTGTCGGCAAAGCAATAGCCGCGGGTAGTTTTAATTGGAATTTTTCCTTCGAAATGTCATTTTGCTGTCAGACTGTTCTAAACTCGGGAAACATGCGCCCCTTTACAGGCATACTATAGACACCCCCAGGTATGAAATTTAAAGGGATATTACACTTTTATTGTTTGACTTTAAGCATTATTAAAATCACTGCTCCTGAAAAAACAGCCGTTTTGAAAACTTTTTTTTGCATTGATCCATGTCCCCTGGGGCAGGACCCGGGTCCCCAAACACTTTTTATGACAATAACTTGCATATAAGCCTTTAAAATTAGCACTTTTGATTTCTCCCATAGACTTTTAAAGGGTGTTCTGCAGCATTTGAATTTGCCGCGAACACCCCAAATTGTTCGCTGTTCGGCGAACTTGCGAACAGCCAATGTTTGAGTCGAACATGAGTTCGACTCGAACTCGAAGCTCATCCCTACTCCTCACTACCTATCACAGTTTTGAAGGCCATAAAATGCCAAGATGGCACAAACCCCCCCTAAATGACCCCATTTTGGAAAGTAGACACCCCAAGCTATTTGCTGAGAGGCATGTTGAGTCCATGGAATATTTTATTTTTTGACACAAGTTGCGGGAAAGTGACAAATTTTTTTTTTTTGCACAAAGTTGTCACTAAATGATATATTGCTCACACAGGCCATGAGCATATGTGGAATTGCACCCCAAAATACATTCTGCTGATTCTCCTGAGTACGGGGATACCACATGTGTGGGACTTTTTGGGAGCCTAGCCGCATACGGGGCCCCGAAAACCCAGCACCGCCTTCAGGATTTCTAAGGGCGTAAAGTTGTGATTTCACTCCTCACTACCTATCACATTTTTGAAGGCCATAAAATGCCCAGATGGCACAAACCCCCCCCAAATGACCCCATTTTGGAAAGTAGACACCCCAAGCTATTTGCTGAGAGGCATGGTGAGTATTTTGCAGCTCTCATTTGTTTTTGAAAATGAAGAAAGACAAGAAAAACTTATTTTTTTTTTCTTTTTTCAATTTTCAAAAGTTTGTGACAAAAAGTGAGGTCTGCAAAATACTCACTATACCTCTCAGCAAATAGCTTTGGGTGTCTATTTTCCAAAATGGGGTCATTTGGGGGGGGTTTGTGCCATCTGGGCATTCCATGGCCTCCGAAACTGTGATAGGCAGTGAAGAGTGAAATCAAAAATTTACGCCCTTAGAAAGCCTGAAGGCGGTGCTTGGATTTCGGGGTCCCGTACGCGGCTAGGCATTTTAACTAGGCAAATTTTAATACACTAAAACACACTATATTGCCCAAATGTTTGATGAAATAAAAAAGATGATCTTAGGCCGAGTACATGGATACCAAACATGACATGCTTTAAAATTGCGCACAAACGTGCAGTGGCGACAAACTAAATACATTTTTAAAAGCCTTTAAAAGCCTTTACAGGTTACCACTTTAGATTTACAGAGGAGGTCTACTGCTAAAATTACTGCCCTAGATCTGACCTTTGCGGTGATACCTCACATGCATGGTGCAATTGCTGTTTACATTTGACGCCAGACCGACGCTTGCGTTTGCCTTAGCGCGAGAGCAGGGGGGGACAGGGGTGCTCTTATTTTTTTGATTTGTTTATCTTATTTTTAAACTGTTCCTTTTATTTTTATTTTTTTTTAATCATTTTTATTGTTATCTCAGGGAATGTAAATATCCCCTATGATAGCAATAGGTAGTGACAGGTACTCTTTTTAGAAAAAATTGGGGTCTATTAGACCCTAGATCTCTCCTCTGCCCTCAAAGCATCTGACCACACCAAGATCGGTGTGATAAAATGCTTTCCCAATTTCCCAATGGCGCTGTTTACATCTGGCGAAATCTAAGTCATGAAATGCTCGTAGCTTCCAGTTTCTTAGGCCATAGAAATGTTTGGAGCCATTCTGGTCTCTGATCAGCTCTATGGTCAGCTGGCTGAATCACCGGCTGCATTCTCAGGTTCCCTGTTGGAACAGGAGAGCCAGAGAAAAACATGGAAGACGTGGGGGGGGGGGGCATTCCCTCCCACTGCTTGTAAAAGCAGTCTAGAGGCTAATTAGCCACTAGGATTGCTTTTACATGAAAGCCGACCGCTGGCTGAAAAGAATGATACCAAGATGATACCTAAACCTGCAGGCATCATTCTGGTATAACCACTCAAAGTCCAGCAACATACCAGTACGTTGCTGGTCCTTGTTGGGCATACATTGTAAACTTTTTTTTCATGCAGCCTGTGGGCTGAACGAAAAAAAGATATTGATCGGTGGGTATGCCCACCATTAGAATACCTTCCTTCATCCACCCACTACTAATGTTATCATACATGCACCGTATATATATGCCGAAGCATGGGGGCATCCTCCCGCAAAAGGCAGGAGCAAATCGCTCCTCCACCCACTGCTGCCCCCATGCTTCGGCATATATGCTGAAGTATGTAACTGTGGTGGTGAAATCACTTCCGACAGCGCTGGAGTCACGGCTTTATGTATCGTGGGAGCAAACGCTGTTGCTGTCAAGATAAATAAATCCGTGCTGCAACTGAATGGCGTACCTGCTAAGCAAATGATGGTTAACAAAAAAACAAAGTAACATTACAGTATAACAGTAATACTTACCATACCTGCAAAGCAAAATACAAAAAAAAACATAGTAAAAAATAAAACATTTAATGCAACCTGTGCCTACCTAAAATATATATATGCCGAAGCATGGGGGCATCCTCCCGCAAAAGGCAGGAACAAATCGCTCCTCCACCCACTGCTGCCCCCACGCTTCGGCATATATGCTGAAGTATGTAACTGTGGTGGTGAAATCACCTCCGACAGCGCTGGAGTCACGGCTTTATGTATCGTGGGAGCAAACGCTGTTGCTGTCAAGATGAATAAATCTGCTCTGCAGCTGAATGGCGTACCTGAAAACAAAAAAGTGGTTAACAATAAAAAAACAAAGTATAAAAAAATTGCATACCTATAAAGCAAACATGATAAAAACATAACAATAAAACATTGCAGTATAGAATGCAGAACAATAGAGAGAGAATAGAGAGAGAACGATAAAACAACAACTATTTTTGTTTTTTTTCTTTTATATATTTTTTTGTGTTTTTTTTTCTTTTTTTTTTTACTTTTTTTTTTGTAACTTTAACTTTTTTAACTGGTACCAGGTTTGGGTCTCTCAAAATGCGACAGCATCTTGGGAGACCCTGTGAAAGTGTGTCCTAGTCTGTGTAGTGCTGTACCCTACGCTAATACTCCACTAATGTATGGTAGCGTTCAAAACATTCACCAATGCAAAGACCAGGATTGCCAGGACAGAGGGGACAATAATACCGGGTGTCACGCCTAAATCCGCGCTTGCTGCAGACACGACATCTTTTTTGGGGGGTTCGTTGGGTAGGGGTACTCGGGAGGGCATAAAGAAAATGCCTCTCATGCAGCCGGCTTACTGCATTTGGTTGGGGAAGGTGAGGTGGAGCACCGTCTGGAAACAGAAGGGCTCTGACGATCTCTTCCTGGAATTTAAGGAAGGATCCAGTCTGTCCTGAAGCTCTGTATAGCACATGAGCGTTCAGCAAAGCCAATTGAAATATATAAATAGACACTTTTTTGTACCAGCATCTGGCCTTACGGCAATTAGGTACGGCGCCAACAACTGGTCGTTGAGGTCCACCCCTCCCATATTAAGGTTATATTTGTGGACACAGAGGGGTTTCTCCACAACACCAGTCGCCGTAGGAATTTGGACCGTCGTGTCTGCATGAAGGGAGGTAAGAACGAAAACATTCTTATTGTCCCTCCACTTCATAGCGAGCAAGTTATTACACTGCAAGCAGGCTCTCTCCCCCAGCCTAAGACGGGAATCTACAAGCCGCTGGGGAAAGCCACAGCGATTAGGTCGCACGGTGCCACATGCTCCAATCTGATGATCAAAAAGGTGGCTAAAAAGTGGCACGCTCGTGTAATAATTGTCCACGTACAAGTGGTACCCCTTTCCGAATAAGAGTGACACCAAGTCCCACACTATCTTGCCAGCGCTTCCTATGTAGTCAGGGCAGTTTGTCGGCTCTACGTGACTATCTTTGCCCTCGTAAACCATAAAACTACATATATAGCCTGTGGCCCTGTCACAGAGCTTATACATCTTGACTCCGTATCTGGCACGCTTGCTGGGAAGGTACTGTTTGAATGACAAGCTGTCAGAAAACTTAACCAGGGACTCATCAACGCAGACAACTTGATGGGGAGTAAACAAGTCTGCAAAACGTTGGTTGAAGTGGTTTACGAGGGGCCGAATTTTGTAGAGCTGATCGTATCCAGAGTCTCCACGAGGACGACAGAGTTCATTGTCGTTGAAGTGCATGAACCGCAAAATCTGCTTGTATCGTGCCCTGGCCATGGAAGCAGAGAACAAGGGCGAATGGTAAATTGGGTCAGTGGACCAATATGACCGCAACTCACTCTTTTTATTCAAGCCCATGAGGAGGGAAAGGCCCAGAAAGATCTTAAATTCGGAAACCGTAATTGGTTTCCAATCTCTGGCAAGGGAGGACTGGGGATTAGTGGCGATGTGTTGACCAGTGTATAAATTGCTTTGGTCCACAATAGATCTATAAAGATCTTCGGTGAAAAACAGTGAATAAAAATCCAGTGGCATAAAGTCAACTGTTTCCACCTGAATTCCGGGTTGGCCAGTGAAAGGGGGACGTACGGGTGCTGCAGAAGTGGTGGGTACCCAATTCGGATTGGCGAATGCAGCAGGAAAGGCACTATGGGCACGATGGGCCTGTGTTCGTCTTCTTGGTGGCAGCGGGACACTACTTGTGCTTGCCACCACGCCAGCTTGAACTGCACTTATGGGACTCGCCACGTCACCAAGTGTTACTGCAGTGCTGGATGTACGACCAGGGTGTACTAGGCCGCTGGTGCTTGCCAGTTCACCAGAAGGAATAGTGGCACTAGTACTTCTCTGCTCCATACGAGAGCCCTGTGGTTCTTGCACTTCAAGGACAGAAGAAGTTCGGGGTCTGGTACGCCTGACCTTAGCAGGGACCACAACTCCGTTGTCAGAGCTATCTGTCATGGAGCCGCTGTCCTCTACAGGATCGTATTCTGAGCCTGAATCTGACAGATGAGTGACTTCCTCTTCACTATCTGTCATGCTCAGAAACGTGTAGGCCTCTTCACTAGTGTACCTTCGATTTGCCATTTTGGGCTCTAAATTTAGGGGTACACTAGTGAGACTCACAGGCAAAAAAGCTCCTGACTGTTAGCGACTGATTCAAAACGCTACCAAAAAACTGTTAGGCCTGATCCCTGCGATCGCTGACTCTGCGAACGCTGCAGTTATGTCTGCTTAGTGTTTTGTAAGTGACAGTTATCGATCGATACTGCACTTGGGTGGGCTGGGCTGGGCTGGGCCGAGGAGCAAAGCGCAGGTGCTAGCAGGTATCTGGGCTGATCCCGCTAACACTGCGATTCAGGGAACCCTAAACTGCTGGGGAGTATAGATCTGATCGGATCAGATATCGATCTGATAAATAATAAATAATAATAATAAACTAACTAACCAGCGTCACCCGTAACAGTTATACGGTGATCGCTGGTGAAAGGGTTAACTAGGGGGCAATCAGGGGGTTAAAACCTTTAGCAGGTAGTATATGGGGGTCCCTGTCGCTCTAAAACACTGACAGCGAACCTATATACTTACCTCCCTAACTAGCGTCACCTGTGTCACTAATACAGCGATCAGAAAAACGATCGCTTAGCGACACTGGTGACGGGGGGTGATCACGGGGTTAACCTTTATTGGGGGGGTTAGGGGGGTACCCTGGACCTAAAGGGGGGTACCCTAGACCTAAAGGGGGCTAACCTAACTGCCCTAACACTTATAACTGTCACAAACTGACACCAATGCAAAAAAAAAAAAAACTGCTATTGGTGTCAGTGTGACAGGGGGTACAGGGGGGTGATCGGGGGGTGAAGGGGGGTGAAAAGTGTGCCTGCGTGTTCTACTGGAAGTGTAGTGTTGGTGCAACTTACTTGGATGTCTTCTCTCCTCAGCGCCGGATCGAAAAGACCGGCTCGAGGAGAGATGACATCACTTCCTCTCCCTCTGTTTACATTACAGAGGGAGAGGAAGCATTTGATTCACTGGGAGCGATCGGGACGGGGTGGCCATCAATGGATGGCCTCCCCCTGACCTCTCATCGCCCGCGAACAAGAGCCGACCGCCTATGGCACCGGGGGGGGTCCGATTGGACCCCCCGCCCGCGGGAAGGCATCACGTATCAGGTAAGTGATTTTGCCTGCCCGTGCCATTCTGCTCATGTATATAGGCGTGAGGCGGTCGGCAAGTGGTTAATAAATTTTTTTTTTTTTTTAACTAAATGTAGGCTTTAAATGAATAGTGTGTAAAGGTGACACGCAAGTCAAAAAACTATTCATCAGCTTTTGACAATGACTCCCAAAAAGAAATCATGTTTTCTCCCACCCTACCCCAGCCATTATACATCTGAAAAAGAATCCATTAAAAGTTATAACCAATCATTTTGCCCGCTTACACTTAGGTATAAACTCCCTTTTCTCATCTGTTTTTCATTATGTGACAAAGTGCCTATATAAGTATAACCCTTTTTGAGGGGCCACGTTCCAAAACACTCTATGTCACCACAAGCTTCCTAATTCATGCCCTCCTCCACCCTTTCCCCAAGAAGGCACATTTTTGGGTATCTTATTTGAGCTTGGCTATGCCGTTATTTATCTGTGAGATTTTGTGTTGTTTTTTTTTTTAATTCTGTATTTATTAAAGGCAAAGTTCCTTGACATACAGTGATCACATCTTTTATACAGACATAATAATCAACAAATTCCGTGAATCAAAAGATATGTTCAAGCACATCCATATCGTTATTAACAGTTCAAGGAATACTTCGTCTATGCGACAACCATTATGAACATAAAAAAACAGAAGGTCTACAATGTTGACAAATTATTATGTTAACAAAACCTAAAGAGTAGATCCATCCAGAGTGTATATCATGCATCATTGTCTCATTATTAGAGATTGTGTAACCTTTAAGGGTCTTATGATCTTTACTTTTATGATATAGCTGTACAGCAGCTGAACGAAATTTGTGTAAAAGGAGGAGAGATAGAGAAAAGAACATGAAAACAAAGAGAGAGTGGGAAGGAGAGGGAGGGAGGGAAGGAGGGGAAGGGAGAGGGAGGGTAAGCATTCCATGCAGGTTATCCAATCTTATTCCCAGTGCGTTAGGATGGGACTCATTTATGTCATAGATTCATCCATGTCTTCCAAGTAGGAGTCTGTGCCTGTAAAGTGTCTCCAGGGCCTCCACTTATCCCTGAATTGTTCCTCTGTGTTATGGAGGGTGACAGTCAGTTCCTCCATGCAGAGTATACAATTGACTTTGGAGTACCACAGGACCCTGGTAGGCGGTTGGGATTGCCTCCAGAGGGCAGGAATACATACTTGCAGCATTGAGGAGTTGCATTGTCAGAGTTTTTTTGTATTTCCTAATGGGTCTCTCCGTCAGATGTAAGAGACAGGCAACCGGGTTGTCTTGCCGGTTCACTGAAGTTAGGCTTTTAATAGTAGTTGTCACCTCCTCCCAGAACAGTCTCAATAGTGGACATGTCCAAAAAATATGGATAATGGTACCAACTGCCATATCGCATCGCCAGCATTTATCCGAGACGTTTGTATTCATCTTATGGAGTATGTAAGGGACTCTATACCATCGGGACATAATTTTGCATCCTATTTCCTGATATTGATTCGCGATGGATGACTTATGTGCCAGAGTTGGATTTTATCTATCTGTTGTGGTGAAAACTGAACCTCCAAGCCTTTTCCCATTTTTGAATGAATGTCAGGGTCGGCTCTTCGGTCTGGGTAGTCAGGAAGTTGTACAGCAAAGAGAGCGTATGTCATACGGGTTCCCCTACCTTACAAAGCGATTCGAAGGGGGTAAGGTCTATAGGAGTGTACAACGACTTCTGCAGAGACTGCAAAAAGTGTCGGAGTTGGTAGGTGCTGAAAGCGTCTAGCGGTGGGTCTGCAAGGTTGGAGATGGTTGACAGAGAGGGGAGCTCCTCCCGCGGCCAAACATCCATCAGACTACATTTCCCTGTCATGGTCAATTGTCTTATACTCCTACTAGTAAGCCCTGGTGCGAAGTCCGGGTTTCCTATTACCGGCGTCATAGGAGAGGGTAGCGGTGAGAGACCAGTGGTGTGAATGGTGGATATAGCTACCTTAAGAGTGGCACCTATCAAAGGGTGATTCCACATGTCTTCTGGTGGTGAGGAAGTAAGCCATGGAGAGGTCAAAAGGGGTATAGAGGCATCTTCAATATACATTCATACCCACTGTTTGGATTCCTTATTACAATGCCAGTCCACAATCCTCGATAAATGGACAGCTCTATAATAGCTGAGGAAATCCGGGAGGCCAATGCCCCCTTTCTCCTTTGGTCTAGTCAGGATTTGCATTTTCGTCCTTGGCGACTTATGTGCCCAAATGAAGTCTCTAACTATCGTCCTGATCTGTTTGAAGAAATACAGCGGAATCTGGATTGGAATAGTTTGGAGTATGTACAAAATCCTTGGCAGAACTGTCATCCGAACCAAGTCAAGGTCAAAGTATGCCAGTTGCGGAGGTCAGCTTTCAGTCTTTGTAGCGGGGTATATAATTAAAGGTATACAAGTGTGCCAAGTCCGGTGTAATATCAATACCTAGATATCGAATAGATTTATCCACCCAATGGAACGCAAAGGCTGAACGCATGCTGTGGGCCTCTGACTCCGGAATCGATATATTTAACACAGCGGACTTGGCACAGTTGACCTTAAAATTTGACAGCTCCCTATATTTCCGAAGAGCTGCTAGTATATTGGAAAGCGATACCCGAGGATTTGAAACGAAGAAAATCAGGTCATCGGCGTAGGCCACGATTTTGTGATGACCCGAGGGCTTCTGCACGCCTGTGATATTTGCGTCCTCCCTTATGTGGCACATATATGGTTCTAGGGTCAGAATGAATATAAGGGGGGACAGGGGGCATCCCTGTCTTCTCCCATTTGCTATTGTAAAAAACTCAGAACGCCATTAGTTTACCCGTACCGCCGCCGACGGTTTGGAATAGAGGGACAGAATCCAGCTAAGCATATTGGGGCCAAGACCAATGTGTGCCAGGGTGGCCCACATAAAATGCCAGGCCACCCTGTCGAAGGCCTTTTCTGCGTCTGTTGAGAGCAGGAGAAAGGGTCATCTAGTTGGGCGAATTGTGTGGATGAGATTAAAAACCCTAGCTGTATTGTCTCTTGCCTCTCTCATCGGCACGAAAACCCACCTAAGTGTATTAAATGTGGAATATGTGATATGAGTCGGTTTGACAGTATCTTAGAAAAGAGCTTTAAATCAATGTTTAGGAGTGCAATTGGGCGATAATTTCCACACTGGGTTAGGTCTTTCCCTTCTTTGGGTATCAAAGATATTTATGCTCTCAGTGAGTCCTCCGGTATGGGGTTTCCCCCTTTTAAGGTGTTGTATGCAGCCACAAAGTGAGATGTCAAAAAAGTCATAAACGATTGGTAATAAGTCAAAGTGAAGCCATCAGGCCCCGGCGCCTTCCGAGGTTTTGTTTGAGCCAAAGCTACTTGAAATTCCTCTGCGGTAATCTCCGATTCCAGAGAGTCTCGAACTTCATCCAGTAATGTGGGCATACTGGAGGCCCTGATGTATTCACTCGCTAACTCAGTCTTGGACTGTAAAATCTCGGAGGACTCTCCAGGGTGCAGATTATACAGTCTCCTATAGTAATCACAGCATTCCTCAGCTATCTCTTTGGAAGTATGTACTTTGGTCCCCAGTCTTGTAGTAACATGGGTGAGATTTTGTTTTGACCTTTCCTTGTTCAGGTGGTCCCATAAAGGGACTCAGATATTTAAGAAAATAAGAATAAGATTAGAGTTTTCTAAATATTATGGTCAATTTCACTGTATATCGACTGTCACTGTTCCTCTAAAGAATTTTTTCATATGTATTGGGCTTAACCTCTCTTGATTCTTTTTGTTCAATTGTACATCTCTGATATTGGAAACTACTAATATTATGTTTTCTCCTTTTTGTGGAAAACTAATAAATATGGTTGAAATAGAAAAGTTATAACCAGTTTAGGTTCTCCTATAATTCTCAATGCCTGATCCTGAGCAGATGAAGCACCGTTGTGCATACTCCACTGTGTCTGTAAAGTATAGATTGATACAGAATGCTATTGGAAGTTTTGTGTTAAAATCTGGAAACAAGGATATTGGCAGTTTACCTATTTATTTTACTTAATATCTGGGATTGCCACTTAAATTGTTTGCCCAGGGAACCTTCTTTTTTAGGTTTTCATAGAGTACAGAAGGATTAGAACCCCTGTCAAATGTAACTGCTTCTGGGGTTCCATTGTCAAAAAACAAAAATTCCAAGCTCACTTACCAGCCAGCCTGCAACAAAGTGAATTAAGCCTTTCTAAGACCCCTTTCACGCTGGAGACGTTTTGGCGCTAAAAATAGAGCCTGTAAAGCACCTGTAAACTGCCTTCCATGCCTCCCCAGTGTGAAAGCCCGAGTGCTTTCACACTGGGGCGGTGCGCTTACAGGACAGAAAAAAAAGTCCTGCAAGCATCGTCTTTGGGGCGGTGCGGGATCAGTGTATACAACGCTCCTAAACCACCCCTGCCATTGAAATCAAGCGTTGCCGAAGCGCCTGCAAAACGTTGCTTTTCAGGCGCTTTTAACCCCTTGTTAACCCCTTTGCTAGAAATACCAGCGCTTTAACGCTAGCGCGGGGCGGTCTTCAGTGTGAAAGGGGTTTTACAGTTAATGTTAATAGCAAATAGCACAATGGCAGCGAAGGTATCCACAGTACGTCCCCTCACCAATTCACCAACAATACAAACAAATGGCAGCCACCCCGACCTATAACTGGCCTTTGCAGCAAGGAGCACATAGAGAAACTGTCAATGAGAACAGTTTCACCACACAGGAAGAGATGGAGAGAAATACAAATGCTTTTTTCCCAGTAGAGTAGAGGAAGGCTGAAACTACTGGCAGATTATTTATGCTGTATGAGCCTGAGCATTGTCACACAGAGCCCAGAAAAGCAAAACCTGACAGGGGTTCTAATAGTTCCCCATCCTATCCACAAACAAACAAAAAAATAACAGTTTGCCAGGACATACAGTGTACTTTAAGATTAAGCCAAGGAGGGAGAAAGGGCTTTATTTATTAAACTCTTTAAAGAGTATGGCTATCTGTCAGTGCTGCCCCTCAGAAACTAATGTGGTCTGCATATGAATGGCTGCAATGAGACAAAACATCTCATTCTTCCATCGGACACCTCCAAGAACAGCATGGCATCACTTTTCCACAAGTCTGAGCAACAAGGAGCTCAAGCCGGTAATGCATTGAATTGAAATTCAGCCGGTTTAGCAGGGATCGGCTGAATTTTGATCCATGTATGGGCAGGCTGGTTGTACAGAAGTCGATCTGCTGGCGGCACTGATCAGTGTATTCTGATGGCGGGGATGTCTCCCCACTGTCAAAATACAAAGGCACAGAGGGAGGATTCCCCTTTTTCTACATCAAACGTGTGAATGGGGGAATCTGTTTTTTTTTTTTTTTTTTTATTCCGCTGGTTGGATGAAAAAAAAATGAATGTACAGTAAGGACTGCCTTACTTTTTGGACAGTGGGCAGATAATCATACATCCATCCTTTATGCCCCTTATGTCCAGATCTTTTTTCTTCTGCACTTATTATGGGAAAAATTACATTATAATACCTCGGCTTATTTAACCAGACCTCACCTTTTACTAGGATGAAACATTTTGAAAGTACTGTAGGTACGAATGACATCACAAAGTCACTCAAATGTATAAATCTTTCAATTGCAGCCATTGCAGCCCCTTTTTAAGTTCATCTGTGTATTTTGGGACCCTGTAAGGGATGGCTGGTCAGATAAAGGTTGTGAGACGGAACAATCCGATGGCACCCACACCAACTGCTCCTGTACCCACCTCTCCAGTTTTGCACTTCTCATGGCACCCCATGAAATACAGGTAATTATAGGGCGTGGGAATGCTGATAGAATGTAATAGTTAAAAAAAGGTCACCTTTCCATGGATAAACTCATCCAATCTGGACTCCAGGCAGATATAAAAATTCCAGAAACACATCTTGTAATAGGTGCTAGGGTGGCTGTGCCCCCAGACTTTAGTTGTGCCTCTCCAGGTCTCTGAGAGTGCACTAATCCATGATCCAGTCTGATGGGGACAATTAATGTAAGGGGGCACTCTGATGGGGGCAGTGATATAAGGGGGCACTGGTGGCACTGATGGGGGCATTTGTTGCAAGGGGCACTCTGATTGCAACAGTTGATATAAGGGGGCACTGTGATGAGGACAACTGATGTAAGGGTGCACTCAGATGGGGACCATGGTGTAAAGGGGGACTCTGATGAGGACCCTGAAGTAAAATGGAACTCTGGTATGGACACAAAGGGGGCAAGGGTTATTTTTGTTCATCCTAGTCTAATGACAAATACATACTAGTGTTCTCTGTTTACTTCTTTCATTGCCTCTGCACTATCAGTCAGAAATTACTGATTTTTTTTTTTTTTTTTTTTTACTGCACCCCCAGATCAGATAGGCTAGATCTGGCACTGCCTTTTAATACCCTGTACAGCAACTATGGGACTGGCAAAGGGAAGGACAGCACTTGCGGCCAGTCAGCATGTGTGCTTGCAAGGAATATGCTGACTGGAGAGCAGAGCAAAGATATAACTTTAATAGTTTGCTGCTGCACCTTTACCGTACAATTATAGATTGGGGCGAGGAGGTAACATACATAGGTGCAAGAGAAAATTACAAATTGCTTAACTACAGCAGAGAAAAGTAAAGCCACCTGGCTTGCTCTGCTGTCGCTCATGGCTAAAAAAAATTCAAGACTGGATGGATAGAAATATAAAATCATCTAGAGGATAAAACTAGCCCCATGTCTTTATTTCAGTGCTTTGTTTATTATTTGCATGTAGTTCAGCTTTGAACGAACAAAAGGGTTGTTCCTATTGAACAGAATAGATTGTAGCATTTTCAATAATTGTATTGTCATCAAATGTTTACCTAATTAGGCTGCTCTACAAAAGGAGTTGAGAATCCTTATAAAAAAATTATGTGCATAATTACTTCAATTATCCAATGATGTGAAAAGCATCTATACACGATCGGGACGGGAATTTACTTTTCATGTGATTGAATATATAATAAGTAAATATTTACCCAATTTTTTGAGTAAAGGTACTCATCTCCTGTAATAGACCAGCCTCCTTGTCTCTATTTGTATAGGAGGATTTTATTCTTACTATTCTCTCCTACCTTGGACTGAGTATATCCCTAGTCTGCCTGTGTCTGTCTCTTCTCACCTTCATCCTGTGTCGGACTCTGAGGAGCGCTCACACCTCCATCCTCTCAGCTCTCTGTGGATGTCTCTTCCTAGGACAACTTTTATTTATGGTGGGCATTCATCAAACCTGGAATAAGGTAAGTGTTCATAGCTGTTCTAAGGACTGAAGTTCTACTGAGTAGTCCATCGAGTCTGCTGTTTTGTCTTTTTTTGTTTTTTTTCGTTAACTTTTTTGTCTGAGTATAGATCTATGTTTGTCCCAAACATTTTTTGGAAGTGTATTCCAGGCATCAATTACTCTTTCAGTAGAATAATGCTTTCTAGAATTAGTTTGAGGTCATGTCCTCATGTTCTTGATTTTGGTTTCATATTGAAATAACTACCCTCCTGCACCTTATTCACCCCCTTGGTGTATTTAAAGGTTTCAATCATGTCTCCCCTTTCCCTTCTTTCCCCCAGACTGTACATATTAAAGTGGAGTTCCACTCAAAAGTGGAACTTCCGCTTATCCGTCTCCTCCCCCCTCCTTTGCCACATTTAGCACCTTTCGGGTGGAGGGGGGAACCGGTACCTGTTTTTGTTTTTTTAATATAGTCAAAAAATTAAATCGAATTAGTCTGACATGATCTGCCCTCAGTAAAGTCATACTGCTTTGCGTCCAACAAGTGGTGTATTTTTAAGTGATCAATGATCCTTCTTTTCAGGAGTGATTCCATTTACTTGACTACAGCAGATGTTAAACTTGCTGGCCTGTAATTGCCACCTTCTATCTTGCTGCCCTTCTTGTGGATAGGTACAATATTAGCTGTCCGCCAGTCATGGGGAACTTCTCCTGTTAGAAGAGATTGATTAAAAAGATCAGTTAATGGTCCAACAACTATATCTCTAAGTTCTCTTAGAACTACGGGATGAATACCATCAGAGCTCATTGCTTTATTCAGCTTTAACCAAGCCAGTTCCTCTGCTACCTCTGTCTCCAAAAATCCTAAAAATTAACCTTACAAGAACCTATTTGGCTCCCCAACTTGTTATTGTTAGTACAATTTATTTCTGAGAAGACTGAACAGAAGTAAAGTGTAAAGCTAATTGGTGACTGATCAGAAATCAGTCTAGTTCTTGGTTAGAATGTACTCATACAGTATACCAGGTGTATAGTCTTCATCATTTTCTTAGGGCCCTGAACATAACATGTGGAAGTATCTGCCTTTTTGCAGTATATAGAAATGATTACTCCACAATGTCTCTGCATTTTACACTTTTATTTATGAAATCTAAAGCATGACGCCTGCTGTATTTTTTGGAGTGTTCTCTGCACAATACTGCAGAAAGGACAGAAGAGAGCCCTGTCACACAACCTCTCAAAATCATGTGAGAGGTTGCACCGCCTGCTGACACTTTTTCCCTTTTTTCTTATGTAGCCATGGTGTTAGCACTACTGACAAACAATCTGCCAAATCACCCCACTGCCAGACTTCATGCATCCTTTCTAGAGACAATGAACAGTGAACAAAAGCTTTGTTTTTGTTGTTTTATTGGGGGTAAAACTTGGATAGGGATTGGGATATGGGATGCCCATAGAATTAATTATTGCCATCATATTTACAGATTTCAGTATACTTTGATCATAGTTAGAGCCTGAAGATAGAATGTGCATACTTGACTAAGTAGAAATCTTCTCCTGCAGCTCCTTGCAGACTGTTACTCCCTCTGCATCTCCATGCAGACTACTGTTAACTTAGAGTTCTCCATCCATCACCGTGTAAGGGACAGAAACATCACTTTATGGTCTTAGATCTCTTCACCTCCTGTCCAAACTTGCTTCCTCTTGCTCAACTGGTTTCCTCCTGCACAACTTGCATTTACATTTGGGATATAACATATCCCATTCTAATGGGTATGAAGAACTCACTCTGAATAAGCCCCTCTACTGGCTCTGGTGACTCGCTGTTTCTAGGCCTGAGGCCTGCAGAACCTCTCCCCGGAGGCGTAGTAGGTTCAAGTCTATCCTCTAATAAATGGACTACTGCTCCTAGCCAGTCCAACTTGCAAACCATGTGCCAGCCGGCCACACTGATTTGACACAACTTCCCACAGTCTCTTCTCTGATCCAGGACTCTTCACCATCCACCGTGTGCATGATAAAGACTGTGCTAGTGACCTGTAGAAGCAGCGTTCCCTTACAGATTCCCTGGCACCTTTAGCCATCCACTGTGGTAACACTCACTGACCCTCCAGCCCTGAGTCCTTGATGAGGAACTTGTCTGGACCATGCGTTCCGACAGCTTCTCCTGCCCCTCTGCTCCAGGAGTTCCCTGCTACCGACCGTGTGGTGACAGAGACATTGCCAATGACCGTGTAGAGGCAATGTTTCCTCACAGTTCTCCCTGGGCCTCCTCCTGCGATCGCTACACCCCCCCCCCAGACGGGGGTGTGCTCCTGCGGCTGTCTAGCACACCATTCCTCACATCACCCAGTCGACTACTCCTCCCCAGCAGCATGTCAGCTCAGCATATATAGGAGGCCCGCACCCTGCCAACGCCAGTTAGGGATTGGTCAGGGCTCCCACATATGCTGCCTGCCACTCCAGCACTAGGCCCAGCCTCCTCTTCCAAAACATTCTCCCTGGAAGCAGGGGAGGCGCCTCAGAACTGAAGTACAGGTACAAGTACACCCACTGCTACTTTAACCACTCCCAGCCCCCAGATCAAAACAGACAGGCCTAGCTTGCGGCATAGGCCTGCCTAAATTTGCCTGTGCTGAACAACCGTGTAAAATAACCCTTACTAGCACCTACCTTCTTGTAGAGGGTGCTACACCACTGCACCTTCACAAAGCAAGTGAAATGGAAAGAAAATTAGTACAGCCACACTGCTGCTTTATAAATCGGCTACTTAGTGTTTGCAACTTTGTCTTATCTAAAAAAAGTAAAAATCAACACAAAAAGTTTATTTATTGCATAGATTCATTGCTCCAGCATGGACCAATGTAAATATGCATATTCTATAGCTGTGGGAGTGCTCTAAAAGCAAGGAATTACTCTATAAAAGTAACATTGAAGCATCGTTTTTTTTTTTTTTCCTTTAAAATAACAAACATACCTACCTGCTATCAATGCTGTATCCTGACCTAGCCCGACAAGGCCCAGGCCTAGGGCAGCACTTTGCAGGGAGGCAGCACGGAAAAAGTCTACGCCAGCTTGCTCTACACTATTAGTTTTAGCGTTAGTGTTAGCGCCAGTCTTATGGGGTGGACTGGGCTGAGAGTCAAATTAGTCTAGCACCCCCATAAAGCGGCCGCACTGCTTCCGGTATGCGGGCGGCCGGAACTCCGCAACTGTGGGGGGGGTGCGGCTTCTAATTTTGACTGTCCTATCATTCTGGACCACAAACCTTCCTCACTGTGCTATATGTTTTCTGCTGCATGATTGGCACGGTTATATCTTCTTAGTCCTCGCCATAAAATTATCAGAAATTTGTGCTTAACCACTTCGCTACCCGGCCATTGTCAAATGACGTCCACAGATGGGATCTCCCATCCTGGGTGGATGTCATATGACGGCCTGGGCTTCCCGGCCGCCTAGGGGGCGCGCGCGCGCCCGCCGCGTTGCTCGGTACCCGGTGTGTGTGCCCGGCGGCTGCGATGTCCCCCGGGCACCCGCGATTGCCTGTTAACCGGGCCGGACCGTGGATCTTTGTGTGTAAACATACAGATCCACATCCTATCAGTTGAGAGGAGACCGATCTGTGTTCCCAGTACAGCGGAACACTGAGCGGTCTCCTCCCCTTGTACGTCCCCTCCCCCTACAGTTAGAATAGTTCCCTAGGAAACATATTTAACCCCTTGTGTCCCCCTAGTGGTTAACCCCTTCACTGCCTGTCACATTTATACAGTAATCAATGCAATTTTATAGCATTGATCGCTGTATAAATGTGAATGGTCCCAAAAATGTGTCAAAAGTGTCCAATGTGTCCGCCATAATGTCGCAGTCATGAAAAAAAATCGCTCTTGCCGCTTTTACTAGTAAAAAAAATAAATAAATATATTTTTTTTAAAAATGCCATAAATCTATCCTGTATTTTGTAGACGCTATAACTTTTGCGCAAACCAATCAATATACGCTTATTGCGATTTTTTTTTTTTTACCAAAAATATGTAGAAGAATACGTATCGGCCAAAACTGAGGAAAAAATTTGTTGTTTTTTTTTTAAATTGGGATATTTATTATAGCAAAAAGTAAAAAATATTGTGTTTTTTTCAAAATTGTCGCTTTTCTTTTGTTTATAGCACAACAAATAAAAACCGCAGAGGTGATCAAATACCACCAAAAGAAAGCTCTATTTGTGGGGAAAAAACGACATCAATTTTTTTTGGGTACAACATCGCACCACGGCGCAATTGTCGTTTAAAATGCGACAGCGCTGAAAACTAAAAATTGGCCTGGGAAGGAAGGGGGTGAAAATGCCCTGTATTGAACCGGTTAAAGTAGAACTATAGGCAGCACTTTTTTTTCATTTTAAATAGAGTAAGGGAGGGTTATAACCCCTGTCAGTTTATTTTTTACCATCCCTGTCCCACTGAAGAGATTTCCCCTCACTTCCTGCCCCATAGCCAAACAGGAAGTGAGAGGAAATCTATGCAAATTAAGGGAATCCATTCCCCCCAGGCCCTCATAACTAGTGTCCCCACTCAAAAATTTCAGGGCAGGTCTTAAACAGCAAGGGGTGTGGCCTTGACAGGAAGGGGGGTGGGTCATATTTAAATTAAGGGGTACATGAGTCTAGGGCAGCACAAAACCTAAACACACTACTGCCTGCTATGTGTATTGGTTTTGCACAGAGCAACCCTGAACCTCCTTTTCAGTGATCTCCCTCCGGTACTCCTGGCTCCTTCTCATCATTTAATGCTCCCATAGGAAGCTCCCATGGGCTATGGCTTTCTCGAATCACCCCACTCTGTAGCATGTTGCAGAGCAGGTCCTTAACCTCCTGGCAATGGACTGGGGAATGTGGTGGTACTGCTCCCAGATGGTTGGAGCTCGCTCTCAAGCTGCCTTATCTGCATCCATTGATACAGAGAGGGCAATTCGGCCCTGCCCCTTGCTCCCTCATCACAGAATTCAATTGGCACTCTATAAATCCCTGTGAGGAGGGACAGACCTGGGAGAGCCGCTGCTCTCATGCACATCGTTGGATCCAGATCAGTCCCAGGTAATATGGGGGGGACATATGCAGCACAGAAGCTTTTTTACCTTAATGCATAGAATGCATTAAGGTTAAAAAAAAAACTTAGGCATTAGAACCACATTAATTTGTGCCACTATAGTGATCACTGGTGTCTTCTGGGCCCTTTGCTGAGTGCTAACCATTATGCCTTACTGCATAGTTAACACAGAAGGTAGTTCATTTGGCCTGGCCAAAATTCACAGAACACCTTGTATTTTTTTCATTATATACAGGGTGTTCTCTGAGTGGACAAGGTGGGGAGGCAGGGTGGTGACATCAAAATCTCCATCTCATCCAGTCAGAGAATATGCATACTTAAATGCTGGACCAACATAACTATGCAAGAAAAACCATACCTGGAGTTCAGCTTTAAATCACTGGACTTTTAAAGCACAATCGTATGTAAATGTAGGCAGGACAGGAGAATTTTAAATAAATTAAACAGTTGTCAAGAACAGTATTTCAAATAAGTATTATGATGTTACATTTTATACAGTAAAAAGAACAATTTTATACGTAGAATCAGAAAACTAGCCTTATATGTATGTTCTTTATCATCTCAGCTCCTGTGTGCTTTCATTGCTGGTGGGCTTCAATTCCTGTTCCTCTGTGCTTTCTGCTGGATGTCTATTGAGAGTGTTCTGCTCTTCATGACTGTCCGAAACCTGAGGGCTGTCAATTATATGGCCTCCCAAAAATCAAACTTCCAAATGATGTGTTTACTGGGGTTTGGGGTTCCATCTGTGATTGTGGGGATCTCAGCAGCTGTTCGTCCACATGAATACAGGACAGAAAAAAAGTAAGTTCTAGTCTTATTATCTGTATTGTTTGAGAGCCATGTATATCTGTTTTGTTTATAGTTTATAATAGTCTAGCTAGGGGTTAAGCCCACCCTTCCCTCACAGCCTTCTGGGACACATCACAGGTCCCACAAGACTGTGGGACCATCACAAAGCACAGGACAGCTTGAGCAATGTGCAGTGGGAAACCAGCTGTGAAGCTGCAAAGCTTCATTGCCAGTTTCCTGGTTACCCTTATTTAAGATGCCAGCGCCTTGACCCAAAGCCGATTGAAGAGGTGTTTAAACAAGCCTAATCTACACCATTGTGGTACATCGAGCATGCATGTAAATGCAACTCAGTAAAACATGAAAAAGCACCGCAAACTTTGCATGTTAACATGCATTTGGAACTGAACAGGGTGGCCATGGTACAGGCAAACTTTTTATTCTCCTTTGTATTATTTGAAATGGTTAGCTATACGGATTAAAGTGAATCTAAGCTAAAATAAAATTGTAACATATTGCATGTTACCCGTCCTTGGATGTGGTAGCTGTATTAGTTTTCTTTTTTTCATTTTTTTTTTCCCGGTGATTCTGCTAGTAACACAATTCCTGTTCTAGGGTGACAAAGCTCACTCAACAGGAAGAGGACTATTGAATCTTTCCCTTTCCTCTTCCCCATAAAATAGTGGGGCGTGGTCTGTAGTCCTCAGAGGTAACTGGAAACAGTGTAACTAATAAGGATGCAGTATAGTCAGAGAGCTTTGTAAGTTATGAGCTGACAAGATTTCTGGCAGGATGAACAGGTATTTTTTCCTTGTCAAAAGAAGTTTATTGAGTATACAATGTTATAAAGATACATAAAGTAAGTTTACAAGGATCTATAAAGTAAGCTCATTGTTTTACAGTAGGGTTTATATAGGTAAATATCATGAAATTTCAAATATTAAACATTGGATTCACGTAAACCTAAATTAAAGATATATATCATTTCCTTAGTTACTTTTGTAGGTATTTAAATGATTTATACCTACTATACATATTGTTTACAAGTAGAGTGTATATAGGTCAAATAAATTCTGATAATGAGCTTTAATCGTAAGGTGGAGAAAAGGAAAGAGAAAGAAGAAAAAGGGTTGAAAGGTAGAGGTATGGTCCACAAGGTTGTCCCGCTCGTCAGTTTATTATTCTTTTTAGTTCTCTTTGAAGCCTTAGAATGGGTGTCTCTGTAAGTCATTTAATCTGTTACCATGGCAACAGGACAGAGTCATTGAAGTTTGACAGGAACTGTTGTTTTATCCAAGGATGCCAAAGTTTTTCAAATTTTGGAATTTGATTTTGATCGATGGCTACCATCTTAGCATGGGACATTGTATTATTCATTCTGTGAATTGTTTCTGCTAGTACCAATGTAGGAGATTTCCATGCCTTGGCCACTGTTTGTTTTGCAGCCGTTATTAGTTGGATCATAAGTTTGAATTGAGAGAGTGTTAACCATTCCGGTTTTAGATTAAGTAAAGTTAAATATGGATCTGGTTGTATTATTTTTTTAAATATTTTAGATGCAATCACGAAGACTTCCTTCCAGAAGGTTTGGATTACTGGGCTCATCCACCATATGTGTAAATATGTGCCTATTTCTGGGCATCCTCGAAAACAAAGAGCTGAGGTATTAGGTGAATATTTTGCCACTCTAGCGGGTACAAGGTACCAGCGAGTTAGGACTTTATAATTTGTCTCCAGTGCTAAGATGTTGGGTGAAGATGACTTAGATGTGAGCCATATGTTAGACCAGTCCGTGTCTTCTAAAGTTCGTCCCAGGTCCTCCTCCCACCTCTGAACGTAAGAGGGTCTATTAAGATTTGCTACTCCATATAATTGATTATAAAGTGATGAAATTGTACCTTTAGCAAATGGATCTTTTGTACAGATTGATTCAAAAATGGATAATTGGGATAATGGTGTATCCCCCTTTAGGAATGGTGTATAGAAATTTTTGATTTGGAGATATCTAAATATCTCAGAGTTTTGTAGATCATATTTTTCTCTCAGCGATAGGAATGAAAGGAATGATTTAGATGCTATGAAGTCATTTAGTGTCTGAATGCCTGATGTTGTCCAAGCTTTAAAAGAATTTGGGTAGATTCATGCCGGATAAAAGGCCGGATTTCTGATAAAAGAAAGGAGAGGATTGTGTGGAGATTGTAACTGATATTTGGTTTTTAGCTTATCCCAGAGAGATAAGAAGTGTTTAGTTATGGGATTATGAATTTTAAAGTGGTCTTTAGGATCAAGCCATAATAAATTTGATATTAATAGAGGGTCATTTTCTGAAGCCTCTATAAATATCCATAATGGGATTTCCTGTTTTGCATGGTATTTGGACAGACTGGCCAAATGTGCTGCTCTGTAGTAGTTAGTAAAATTAGGGTATCCCAGGCCTCTTTTATTTTAGGGAAGATGTAGTGTGTGTATAGGTATACGTGGTTTAGAAGAGCCCCATATAAACGAAGTTGCTCTTTTTTGTACTATTCTCAAAAAATAGGAAGGAATTGGAATAGGGAGGACTCTGAATAGATAAAGCAATTTGGGTAGAATAGTCATTTTGATTGCATTAATCTTCCCTATCCAGGATAAAGGAAGTTGCGACCATTGTTTTATTAGATTTGTGATCTGTCTTAATACAGGAGGATAATTGGTTGAGAATAAGTCAGAATGAGATGCTGTTAAATGAATTCCAAGATATGGGATTGATTTTTCTGCCCATGTGAATGGGAGTGCAGCCCTAGCCGGGATCAATTCCATGTTTGTGAGTGAAATATTAAGCAGTAGGCATTTCTTAGGATTAATCATAAGGCCGGATAGGGCTGCAAATCCATCAAGAGCTGGTATTAAGTTAGGACCAGAGACCTGTGGTGATGATAGAAAAAGTAATATATCGTCTGCAAATATACATAATTTGTGTGTAATACCTCCTACTTCAATGCCAGTTATAGTTTGGTTTGTTCTGATGTATTGGGCCATGGGTTCGAGTATAAGGGCAAATAATAAGGGAGATAATGGGCAACCCTGTCGGGTACCTCTTTCAATATTAAAGGCATCAGATTTGTATCCAGCATATTTTATATAGGCTTTGGGTTTATTATATAATGCTTTGATCCATGTTAAAAAGTGGGATCCAAAACCCCATTTTTGTAATGAATATTGCATATATTGCCAGGATACTGTGTCAAATGCCCTCTTAATATCGAGAGATAGAAAACATAATGGGATTTTCCGTTTTTTAGCAATATGTGCCAATAACACTGCCCTGCGTATATTATCGCCTGCCTGTCTATTTGGCATGAAGCCTACTTGATCTCTATGTATTAATTTTCCTATAATGCTATTGAGGCGTTTTGCTATTATTTTTGCTAATAATTTAATATCGAGGTTTAACAGAGAGATAGGCCGATAATTCACACAGGAAGTATCATCAGAAAGGGGTTTTGGGATCATACAAACAATTGCCATTAGTGTTTCTTGCCGAAAAGAGTGTCCATCTAGAAGTTTGTTAAAAGTTTCAGTGAGAATGGGAGAGAGTATTTCTGAGAATGTTTTATAGTATAAAGCCGAGTAGCCGTCTGGGCCTGGTCTTTTGTTAAGTTTTAGGTCTTTTATGGCGTTAGCAACTTCATCTATAGTTATAGGCTCATCCAAACTGCTTTTTTGATTCTGAGATAACTCAGGTAAGGTTATTTTTGAGAAGAAGGATTCAGCCTCTGTAGGATTAAATTCATTGTTTGTCTTGTATAAAGTTGCGAGATGTGAGTGAAATTTATGGACTATTTTAACTGGATTACAAGTGTAAACATTTTTTGATAATTTCAAACATATTGGTTTGAAAGATTTGTTAGTTGAATTTAATGCCCGAGCCAAATATGTACCTGGTTTGTTTGTATTCATGTAGAAATTGTGCTTGGAGTGTTTGAGGGATTTATCAACTGACTCAGTGAGAAATAGATCGTATTCCAATCTAGATTTTTCCAGATGAGATTTTGTACTCTGAGATGGATTATCTTGAAATGATATGTAGGCTGCATTAAAATTGAGTTCTAGTTTTTTTGCTTAATTGATATGTATTCCTTTAAAGCTTGTTCAATGGCCATCTGATGTAGTGGGTGTTTGAGCATTATGTCCGGTAAGTACCACGTTGGGTCATGCGCTTTTGGTATGGCTGAGGCTATAGTAGTGTATACTGCATTATGGTCAGACCACGGAATCGGAATTATATCTGATGCAATAATTTCTGGTATCATTCCTATTGTTAGAAAAATATGATCTATTCTGGTGAAGGTTTGATGAGGGTGCGAGAAATAAGTGAATTTCTTTTTCATTGGGTTACTTTCTCTCCACGAATCTACCAGATTGTATTTGGAAAGAAGTTGAGAAAAAGGTAATCTAGAGGTTATTTTGGATGGTGTAAAAGGTGATTTATCTAGAAATGGGAGGAGGACCTGGTTCAAATCCCCACACATTATCACTGTTCCTATTTTGTGTGTATTAATCACTTGTAATATATGTGAGAGGAATGGTGTAGGTTGTTTGTTAGGAGCGTAGTAGGAAATCACTGTGATTGCTGTATCCATTATATAACCCATGAGTATCAGGTATCTACCTTCTGGGTCTTTAATTTCTGATGATAAGGTGAATGGTGTGGATCGGTGAAATGCAATTAGAGTTCCCCTTTGCTTGGTACAGGCAGAAGCCGTGTAAATTTGTTGATAAAAAGGAGAAATATATTTTGGAGTAGAATCTTTGGTGAAGTGTGTTTCTTGGAGGCATACTATGTGAGCCTTCTTGTTATGAAAAGTACGGAAGGCTTTGGTCCTTTTTTGAGGGACATTTATTCCCTGAACATTCAGGGAAAGTATATTCAGTGGTGCCATGGCAACAGATCAAATATTTTTGACTTACTTTTTGTTATGCAGAGCTGACTGCGCAGATCAACCTGTGTGGACTGAAGAGATGAATAGATAGCAAAGAAACCAGTGAATTCTGGAGTAAAGAGTAAACAAAAAACATATGAGATTAGATGATACATTGTATAAATTATTTTTTGCAAGTAATCACAATTTACCCGTGAAAGAGAGTAAATATCTCTCTCAGGGGAATAAGTGCCTTCGTCACACTCCCACATAATATGGTTGGGAGAATGAGGAGGGCTAATGGGGGTACACGGATCTTCCGCTTACAGGAGAGAAGTGCTATGTCAAAAGACATCAAAATGATGTTTCATTAATTGGAGTGCAGAATATAGTTTTTGTTGAAATTATTTATTCCAGGGTGGTTGTATATGGTTAGTCTTGCCCTAGGCTAAATAATTCAGTTAGAAAGGTACTGTTAATAACTTTGGTATTGATGAAGATAGTTTGAATTATTTTGGGATTTTAACCCTTTTAGAGTAAACAATTACATATTTTATTCATATGTAACTGTTTAGATATGTTAACTCATAAAATTGAGGTTGTATTGCTTCAGATTAGAATAAACAAAAACATAATTCTAGGAACTAGTTAGGTAATAATATATTTGTTTTAAGAAAAGAAAGAAAAAGCTTCCATTACTTCTGGATTATTGAACATATTTGTCCTAAAAAGTAATAAATCTATTGTTATTACCTGATAATATATAACTGAACAAGAATTTCCTTATTTCACTTATACATTCTAAGGCTATATGAATCAGAAGTAATAAGAAATATAACTGGAATGTAACATGATCCCACACAGTGTGTGACTATCAGAATGCAGTTACATTCAGTTATAAATACAGGTTTTTTATAGAGAACCATCTCTTAGTATAATAAATGAAGAGATATCAGGAATTAGGATGTCAGTCCATTGAATCTTCTTGGTCCATGGATGATGTGGCATAACGGCCTCTTTTGTGAGAATGATGATTCCCATTTTGTTCTGAAATTTTCTGAGTGCTGCCTGAAGGTGAAGATGATGCCATTCTTCTGCGTGTGGGAGAGTTGCTGCTTGTGGGTTCTGTCAGATTTAATTTTAAAAGGGTTTGTTGTAGTTCATCTGCTGATCTGCTTCTGTAAATTGTACCTTGGTAGTTAAATCTGACTGAAAAGGGGAAGCCCCATTGATACATAATGTTGTGGCGTTGCAGTTCCATTAGTTGGGGTTTCATGGATCGTCTTTTAGTAATAGTAAGTTGGGATAGGTCAGCAAAAATTTGATAATTGTGTCCTTGAAAATTAAGTTCCTTTTTTTCTCTTGCAGCAATTAGTATTTGTTCTTTCGTTCTGTAATAATGAAATTTTGTGATTATATCACGTGGGGGTCCATCTTTCTTTTTGGTTGTGAGGGCTCTGTGTACTCTGTCCAGTTCTAAACATTCAATAGGGATATCTGGCTTTAGTTCTTGTAATAGAGCAGTAATAGTAGATTGCAGGTCTGTCACAGTTTCAGGTATTCCCCTTATGCGCAAGTTTGAACGTCTGGCTCTATTTTCGTAATCTTCAAGCTTAGTTTGAAGTATTAAATTCTCTTCTTTTAATTGTTCCAATTCTGTTATATTTACTTGGGTTGTAATTTCAATTTCATCCATTTTTATTTCTAAGGCTGCGGTGCGGTTTCCCAGCTCTCTTATTTCTTTGGTTAGGCTTTTTGTTATTTGGTCTGAGGTTTGTTTTAAAGCCTTATGAAGCATCTTTTCAAATTGTAATAATATTACTGGGGATGCTGAGGAGGCTTGTGGAGAAGTTTGTGAGAGGATTTGTTCTGTATCTGACTCAAATGGAGAGTCTTGCTGTGACATTTTCTGTCTGTGAGAGCACCCTGATGCTGTATCTTGTGAGGTGACTGGAGCTGCTTTAGTTGCAGTGAGTGCCTGTGAGCTCTTTGTGAGGTGATTTTTATTTCTGCCACGGTTTCCTCCCAGTACCATATTTCCTGCCCAAACTTTCACAGTTTGTTCCCTGGGGCAAAAAGGTTCAAATGGATACCTTTTGAGCCTGCAGGCTCCGCTTTGTCCTTCTCTTCTCTCCTCAGCGGTGCGGAGCTCTAACAATGCATGTCTGCTCCGCTAGGCTCCGCCCATCTCCCCCCGAACAGGTATTTTTTCAATTGTCAAACAAATATGACAAAATGCTTTTGTTAACCCCCCTAGCGTTATTCCCGAGTCTGGCTCGGGGTGGATTTTCAGTACCAAAAGCGGTAACCCCGAGCCAGACTCGGGATCGCATCGTAGGATCCATGTAGAGGTTACTTACCTTGTCCCCTGGATCCTGCGATGTCTCCCCGCTGTGATCTGCGAGCTGCCATTTCTCGCTCGATTCACAGTGCTGAGCTCCATTCCCTGCGAGCGTTGCGACGCACGGGGACAGAGTTCGGCGCCAAATTCAAAAAGTAAAACACACAGTATAGATACAGTATAATGTAATCTTACAGATTACAGTACTGTATCAAATAATTACACATCCCCTTTGTCCCTAGTGATCTGTCCAGTGTCGTGCATGCAGTTTTATATTATAAAAACTGTTCTTTCTGCCTGGAAACTGGAGATTGTCCATAGCAACCAAAACCGTTCCTTTACATCAAAAGTGGTTTTAGACCAGCTAGAAAACAGCAATAATAAATTAGAATCACTCGCAGAATTCAGCGATAGTGATTTGTGGGGAGATCCGTCATCAAACACTGAAAAGTAATGACAGCGACAATTCTACAACTGAGCAAATTTCAGTGTTTTTGATTTGATTACTTTATTGAATAATTTTTATTATTATTATATTGTTATTTGGTATAATTATTTATAGTTATTTATTATATTATAATTTATGATTTTGTTTTTCAAACTTTATCATACCGAGGATATCTACTAGACTATGGTTTGGACAGATTTAAGTGAATTATTCCTAAGAATTACTGGCCTACAATATAAAACGCCAAATTTCCATGCAAAATAATTGTACCGCTTTCAGCACCTAAAATCTGAAATAATCATACCGCCAGGGAGGTTAATATATGATACAATAATATATTTTGTTAATATATTTAACAGACCAAAAAGGAGCAGATAAGAGAAGCTCATTATTAGGGTTTGCATGCAATGGGGGTTATTTACGAAAGGCAAATCCACTTTGCACTACAAGAGCAAACTAATAGTGCAAAGTGCACTTGGAAGTGCAGTCGCTGTAAATCCGAGGGGGACATGCAAGGAAAATAAAAAACAGCATATTAGCTTGCACATGATTGGATGATAAAATCAGCAAAGCTTCCCCTTATTTCAGATCTACCCCTCAGATTTACAGCGACTGCACTTCCAAGTGCACTTTGCACTTGTAGTTTGCTCTTGTAGTGCAAAGTGGATTTGCCTTTCGTAAATAACCCCCAGTGCCTTGAAAAAGCATTCATGTTACAACCAAAAACATAAATGTATTTTATTGAGATTTTATGCGATAGACCAATACAAAGTGGCACATAATTGTGAAGTGGAAGGAAAATGATAAATTGTTTTCAAAATCTTTTACAAATAAATATCTGAAAAGTGTGGCGTGCATTTGTATTCAGCCCCCTTTACTCTGATATCCCTAACTAGAGGAACCAATTGCCTTCAGAAGTCACCTAATTAGTGAATATAGTCCACCTGTGTTGTAATTTAATCTCAGTATAAATACAACTGTTCTGTGAAGCCCTCGGAGGTTTGTTAGAGAGCCTTGGTGAACAAACAGCATCATGAAGGCCAAGGAACACGCCAGAAAGGTCAGAGATAAAGTTGTGGAGAAGTTTAAAGCAGGGTTAGGTTATAAAAAAATATCCTCAGCCTTGAACATCTCATGGAGCACTGTTCAATCTATCATACAAAAATGGAAAGAGTATGGCACAACTGCAAACCTACCAAGACTTGGTTGTCCACCTACACTGACAGGCCGGGCAAGGAGAGCATTCATCAGAGAAGCAGCCAAGTGGCACATGGTAACTCTGGAGAAGCTGCAGAAATCCACAGCTCAGGTGGGAGAATCTGTCCACAGGACAACTATTAGTCGTGCACTCCACAAATCTGGCCTTTATGGAAGAGTGGAAAGAAGAAAGCCATTGTTAAAAGAAAGCCATAAGAAGTCTCGTTTGCAGTTTGTGAGAAGCCATGTGGGGGACAAAGCAAACATGTGGAAGAAGGTGCTTTGGTCAGGTGAAACCAAAATTCAACATTATAGAAAAAGTAAATTCTATCAGTGTTGTGCAAAGTGTTGGCGCTATATAAATCCTGTATAGTGACAATTTACTATGCATCTTGCTGAAATTGTGTTATACACTGTTTCAGCACCATGGGCAGAAGTTGTCACCCAAAAGATTTGCCTAAACATAGCCGCTAGTATACCATAAAAATGTATGCCATGTAAAAATGAAATCCAACAAGATTTGCCCAACCAATGCCATATAATACATAGATGCATTCTTTTTATCTTATCGCAAATTCCTTCAGGCCCAGGCCCGGATTTACTCCCTTTGCCGCCCCAAGGCCGGGTCCTTCAATGCTGCCCCCCACACACACACACACACACACACACCACCATTCTCGTCCTTTATCGATGACTGCTACAATAGATCAATTAAAAACATATCTCCACACACGAGAACACTGAAAACAACTGGCTTTAATTGTACTTCAGGGTAAGCGCGCGGGGTAACAATTTTTCAGGGCAATTTTTCAGGGCAATTGCTGGTGTTAGTGCCTCAATCATCCCCGGCACCATGGTTGGTATGGTGTCAGGATGATTGAAACACATTATTTCTATCATTACATTGTAATATAAAATGAAATAGTTCAACTCACCATAATGCAGAATCATTGGGAGCCCTGAGCATGTCACTTGCCACCATCGCTTGTCACTTGACACTATGCCTGCCACCAGATGGAGATGTGACTTGCCACACTGCCTGGCTGCCACCAGATGGAGATGTGACTTGCCACACTGCCTGGCTGCCACCAGATGGAGATGTCACTTGCCACACTGCCTGGCTGCCACCAGATGGGGATGTCACTTGCCACGCTGCCACCAGATGGGGATGTCACTTGCCACGCTGCCACCAGATGGAGATGTCACTTGCCACACTGCCTGGCTGCCACCAGATGGGGATGTCACTTGCCACGCTGCCACCAGATGGGGATGTCACTTGCCACGCTGCCACCAGATGGGGATGTCACTTGCCACGCTGCCACCAGATGGAGATGTCACTTGCCACTCTGCCTGCCACCAGATGGGGATGTCACTTGCCATGCTGCCACCAGATGGAGATGTCACTTGCCACACTGCCTGGCTGCCACCAGATGGAGATGTCACTTGCCATGCTGCCACCAGATGGAGATGTCACTTGCCACGCTGCCACCAGATGGAGATGTCACTTGCCACGCTGCCACCAGATGGAGATGTCACTTGCCACACTGCCTGGCTGCCACCAGATGGGGATGTCACTTGCCATGCTGCCACCAGATGGGGATGTCACTTGCCATGCTGCCACCAGATGTTGATGTCACTTGCCACGCTGCCACCAGATGGAGACGTCACTTGCCACACTGCCACCAGATGTTGATGTCACTTGCCACGCTGCCACCAGATGTTGATGTCACTTGCCACGCTGCCACCAGATGGGGATGTCACTTGCCACGCTGCCACCAGATGTTGATGTCACTTGCCACGCTGCCACCAGATGGGAATGTCACTTGCCACGCTGCCACCAGATGTGGATGTCACTTGCCATGCTGCCACCAGATGTGGATGTCACTTGCCATGCTGCCTGTCTGCCACCAGATGAAGGAGGGCGGAACAGCGGTGCTGGCAATGAGAGATGTCATCTCTCTCCCCCCGCCGCTGCACCGCTGACATTACTTCTTAATCTTTTAAAAAATGGCGCCGGGCGGCGAAATCACGCTACTGCGCATGCGCCGCCCGGCCGAGCGCATACGAGTTTTCCCGAGCCCGGCCGCTTCAGAACTGCGCATGCGCAGTAGTGGGCGGCTCGCGGCCAACTTTTCTAAGGGCACCGGTGCCCTTAATCATCTTTAACGAGCAGCCCGAAAGGGGGGGGCGGCCGCGAAGTCGCCGCAGGAGCGGCGCCGCCCCTGCACCACTGCCGCCCCAAGGCCTGGCCTCGGTGGCCTTATGGCAAATCCGGCCCTGTTCAGGCCCCACTTCCAGTCACTCTACAAATCTTGCTCCCTTCACTTCCGTAACATTTCCAAATTTCTTCTCTTCAGTCTATCATAAATATTACTGCAAGACTCATCCACCGTACATTTTGTGTCTGCCACTCCTCTCAGCCAATACCTTCACTAACTTTCAGTAACCAAACATATAGAATTCAAAATATTAACAACAATCTACAGATATAGTACATCACCAACCTCATCTCAAATTGTCAAACCACCCCCTTTGCTCTTCCCAGGATTACCACCTCTCTAGCTCCTTCCTCACAACCTCCCACATTTGCCTCTATAGCCTCTCCTGTTTTCTGGAACTCCCTACCCCTATCTGCACCTCATACCATATTTCTACTTTCTCCAGCAGCTTATACTTTTTTTAAACACTTACCCCTCCCTTTTATGTTGTAAGCTTTCACAAGTGGGCCTCGTAACCTTCAAATATTGAACTGTATTGTAACTGTACTGTACTTTGTAAAGTGCTGCACAAACTGTTGGCAATATATACTGTAAATCCTGTATAATAATAATAATTCATTAAGTTTATCCCATTATTTTTGTAAGCCATTATTGTTTGTTTGCCATTTAAGCTCATTAGAGTACTGCTGTCACTGTTACATATTTTAGAAAAAGTACTGGTTTGTCTTGTGTTATATCCTTTTGTGTTCTAATCATATTGTACAGTATATGGTAGATGTGAACTATATTTTATTGTTCTTTTGATCAGTTGCTGGCTCGGTCATGGTATTGTGTGGAGCTTTCTAGGTCCAGTCTGTGCATTTATCACAGTAAGTACAGCAAATTATTCATACATTTTCATAGTTGTTAAATTACTGTGGATCTGATTTATCCATGTCCAATGAATGAATGAGCTTTCAATCAATACATCCGTTTTATTGTCATCAACTTGACACTGTTTATTTTTTGGTCAGAGTTGAGAGCAATGCCTTTACATTTAACCTCCCTATAACCATAGATGTGCAAAGCCTATTGCATTAGGGTGTGCACCCCAAAGCTCAAACACATATGCGTGTGTGTGCATGTGTATATATACTGATGGTGTAAGTAGAGCACACCTAGTGCACATGCCTATGCCTATAACCCTCACATGAAATCTATCTGTAGCCTCACACCAACTCTCTCTGTAACAGGGACTTTTTATACTAACCCTCCTTGATATTTCAACAGCTAAACTAACTCTCCCTATGGTAAATTTAAAGGAAAAGTCCCAGTCTGAGCTTATTCAGCTGAGCTTCTTCTATGGGTCACAGGTGTGCAACTAGTTTTGCACTCCTGTGACCCGTTTTCAGCAGAGAGCAGTCTGAAGTCTGCTCTCTGCTGACGTCACACAGATCAGTCCAGGCACCGTGTCATCGCGACTTCGGAAGTCTGGATCCGCCAGGTGCCTGGACTGATGGCAGTCTTAGCCTCTCAGCGAGCCGCTGAGATGCTCGCTCCTCGCCCCTCCACAGTTCAGTGCTACAACAAGCGTGGAGGAGCAGAGCAGGAGAGCTGCTGTCTGGCAGGTAGCAGCTCTCCTCTCAGGGAGGTGAGAGAACCGAGCCATTGACGGTGTTCATGGGCTCGGTTCTCAGTGAAGAGGCGGCGGGGGGACAGATGCCGCATCCACCTAGGTAAGTATGATCATTGGATGAAAAAAAAATTCCATACTTCTCTTTTAAGGTAAAATCTTGATAGCTAAGCTATCTCTCTCTCACCATGAGAAGTAGCAGTGGGTCTTAGGTGTGCCAACACCATCTGTCTTGAGGGGGCGGAATGCTGCCAGACCAGACTGTACCCAATTGAGGAAGTTTTCAGGATGGATGGCGTGTCCCTGGACTTTGATTTGTGTGAAAACTGTGCACTTGCTCAATTAACTAAATAAATAAGATCATGAGTGAAAAACGAAAAATAACTGACAAAATTGTATAATAAGTCCAGAAAAGGATGAAAAAGTAATTTATAAAGTCCAAGTGCAAACGATGATATATAAACAACTGCTCAATCCGTATCTTGATTAAACACATCCATTGAAAACAAAAGGTGAAAGACAGCAACCACAGCCACCTATAGATGAAATGGCTGCTCATCTCAGGGAATGACCATGAGGTCAAACAAAGCTTTAACTCCCAAAGAAATGGCTGCTAGGATCCACGCTGCACATCTCCAAAAATGCTTGCTTAAACATTCTGGTTCCTCACCATTCGATCGACAATCACTCCTTAGATGTGGAATTTGCCAGGCTCCATTTTGTGAGAATGTGCCGTTATGTGACATGTGAAGTCTTGTCCTCCTGGAGGAGGACAGAATAATGGGGGAAGCTTTGTCAATGCTCCCTGTTATGGTCTTCTGCAGGGCAGACATCAGAAATTGTGGGGCCCCTTATACAGCTTTAGGCCTGGCCCCCACCAGAGCCTGACCACAAACATTCCCAAGGGTCCCGCCCACTGGCCGTCCCACTGAATCTGCCCATTAGCCATCCCACCAAGTCCTTCAATGCCTCAGCCCCCCTCACACCTGTACACTCTCAGCCCCCTCACACCTCTACGCTCTCAGCCCCCCTCCCACACCTGTACGCTCTCAGCCCCCCTCACACCTGTACGCTCTCAGCCCCCTCACACCTGTACGCTCTCAGCCCCCCCCACACCTGTTCACTCTCAGCCCCCTCACACCTGTACACTCTCAGCCCCCTCACACCTGTAGGCTCTCAGCCCCCCTCACACCTGTACGCTCTCAGCCTCCCTCACACCTGTACGCTCTCAGCCTCCCTCACAACTGTACGCTCTCAGCCTCCCTCACACCTGTACGCTCTCAGCCCCCCCACACCTGTAGGCTCTCAGCCCCCCTCACACCTGTACGCTCTCAGCCTCCCTCACACCTGTACGCTCTCAGCCTCCCTCACAACTGTACGCTCTCAGCCTCCCTCACACCTGTACATTCTCAGCCCCCCCTCACACCAGCACGCTCTTAGCCCCCCTCACACTTGTACGTTCTCAGCTACCCCTCTCACACCTGTACGCTTTCAGCCCCCCTCACACCTGTACGCTTTCAGCCCCCCTCACACCTGTACGCTTTCAGCCCCCCCCACACCTGTAGGCTCTCAGCCCCCCTCACACCTGTACGCTCTCAGCCCCCTCACACCTGTACACTCTCAGCCCCCTAACACCTGTACGTTCTCAGCCAGCCCCCTCACACCTGTACGTTCTCAGCCAGCCCCCTCACACCTGTACGTTCTCAGCCACCCCCCCTCACACCTGTACATTCTCAGCCACTCCCCTCACAACTGTACATTCTCAGTCCCCCCACACCTGTACGTTCTCAGCCACCCCCCTCACACCTGTACACTCCCAGCACCACTCACATGTGTATATATGACATGCATGTACACACACACACACACAGGCATATATACACACACAAGACATGTACACATACAGAGACATATACACACACAGGCATGTATACACACAGAGACATGTACACACTCACAGGCATGTATACACACAGGCATGTACACACACAAGACATGCACACACACAGAGACATGTACACACACAGAGACATACACACAAGACATGTACACACAGAGACATGTACACACAGGCCATACTTACCAACTGTCCTGGATCTCCCGGGACATTCCCGGGATTTAGACTCTTTTCCCGATTTTTATTGTTTCCCGGGAAATGTCCAGAGAAATCCTGTTTTTCACGATTTTTTGCCGCGCCGCCGCTAGAGGTCTCAGCCGGCCGCCATTTTTAAGAAGACCAGGAACACGGCTGGGGGGCTAGACAGAGCCGCCCACCCTCCGCCCCGCCTCCCCCTGCCTACCCCCCCGCCCCGCTGGAGCAAGCGCACCATTTTCACATGTAGCGGTACCCCGTGAGGGCTGCTAATTGACTCTATACCCCACTGGCTACCCCGACTCTTCAGATCCTCTGACACCTTGGGTTCCATTATGCAATGTGACGTTAACAATAAGAAACTCACATGATATTACTGAACCACTCAGAAAGGTTTACTGAGATAAGTAATGGAACACAATAAAGAGCATGAATAAAGTTATGATTGACAATAATTAACACTTTATGCACATATACAGAACATATAAGCTTTTAATCACCTTCAAGGGGTACATGTGAACAGATTCACAGTGGGTTAAGTACTCAAGATCTTCAAAACATATATTAAATACCTTCCCACTGAGACCTCCACACAAACAGACCAAAATGAAGTCTATAAACTCTACATTCAGTAACAAAGTGTAAAATTGAACATCTACACAAATGGCTCCCCCTAGGTTATAATTCAGAGATCAACTAGTAAGTAGAGCAACAATGCTTAGTAAAAAAAGAAGATGGTGAAAGTTCTTTAACTCCAGATATCTTCAGCTAGCCTGATGTTTAAACTGCAGTATGATGTTGTAATTTGAAATCCACAGAGACAAAGAGAAAGAAATAACTGTAGAACAAAAGATGTACCAATGATGGCTTAACTGAAGAAATATCACCACTTGTAGATTCCTCTTTACATGTGAGTGCAATACAGTACTGACCTTACAGCGCAGGGGAGAAGGACAAGGCCCCAAAGTTCAGCTGTATGATACCTGTGAAGAAGTAGATTCACCTCCGTGGAACTACATGTCTCACCAGCAGTCTGTAGAAAGAACTCACTCAGCAATACTGTAATCTCTACTGGAATGGGCAGGTGCCCTCTCACCACAATAGACCCCAATGGCTGTGAGGCTCTGTCCAGAATCCCCTCCCGTTGTCTCTGTCTGGTGAAGATGTGCTGCAACTCCCGATGGACTGAACTATACCTGTGGTAACATAACAGCTCAGTGGGAGAAATCGCTGTACTAACTTTGAATCATTAGCACAGCGGCTCCAACTGGAGCTGTCAGTTTTTATTCATTCAACTCACTGGGTTGAACAAAAAAAACTAGTAGTGTGTGCCAGGCATAACACAGACTGGAACCTGAAATCTCCTAGACATCCCTCCATTGAGTGCTGGAACATACTGGGGCATTACCAGGGGTGTACCTAGAGCATGTGGCATCCGGGGCTGGTCTTTTATCTGGCACCCCCTCATCTGGCACCCCCCTTCACTAGTTATGCCTGTACACACTCAGCCCCCTCACACCTGTACACACTCAGCCCCCTTCATACCTGTACACACTCAACCCCCTTCATACTTGTACACACTCAGCCCCTTCGTCATACCTGTACGCACTCAGCCCCCTCATACCTGTACGCACTCAGCCCTATATCACACCTCTATGCACTCAGCCCCCCTCACACCTCTAGGCACTCAGCCCCTTCGTCACACCTTTACGCACTCAGCCTCCTCATACCTGTACTGATACAGCCCCCCTCACACCTGTACACACTCAGCCCCCCTTCATACCTGTACGCACTCAGCCCCTTCATCACACCTCTACACACTCATCCTCCTCATACCTGTACGCGTTCAGCCCCCCTCACACCTGTACACACTTAGCCCACCCACACACATGTAGACACTCAGCCCACCCTCACACCAGTAGACACTCAGCCCCCCCTTACAACAGTTGACATTCAGCCCCCCTCACAGATGTAGCCAATAAACTACCCTCCCCCTTCACACCTGTACACACTAAGCTGCCCCCTCACACTGTACACACTCAGCTGCCCCCTCACACCTATAGACACTCAGCCGCTCCCACCTCACACCTGTAGACACTCTGCTGTCCCCCCTCACACCTGTACACACTCAGGTGCCCCCTCACACCTGTACACACTCAGCTGTCCCCCCTCACACCTGTACACACTCAGCTGTCCCCCCTCACACCTGTACACACTCAGCTTTCCCCCCTCACACCTGTACACACACAGCTGCCCCCTCACACCTGTGCACACTCAGCTGCCCCCTTCACACCTGTACACACTTAGCTGCCCCCCTCACACCTGTACATACTCAGCTGCTCCCTCACACCTGTACACACTAAGCTGCCCCCTCACACATATAGACTCTCAGCCGCTCCCCCCTTACACCTGTAGACATTCTGCTATCCCCCTCACACCTGTACATACTCAGCTGTCCCCCCTCACACTTGTACACACTCAGCTGCCCCCTCACACCTGGATGCACTCAGCTGCCCCCTCACACCTGTGCACACTCAGCTGCCCCCTTACACCTGTGCACACTCAGCTACCCCTCCTTCACACCTGTACACACTCAGCTGTCCCCCCTCACACCTGTACACACTCATCCCCCCTCACACCTGTACACACTCATCCCCCCTCATACCGGTACACATTCAGCCCACCCACACGCCTGTAGACACTCACACCAGTAGACACTCAGCCCCCCCTTACACCAGTTGACATTCAGCCCCCCCCACAGATGTAGACACTCAACTACTCTCCCCTTCACACCTGTACACACTCAGCTGCCCCCTTCCTTCCGTACACACTCAGCTGCCCCCTCACACCTGTACATACTCAGCTCCACCCCTCACACCTGTACACACTCAGCTTCTCCCTCACACCTGTACACACTCAGCTGCCCCCTCACACCTGTAGACACTCAGCTGCTCCCCCCTCACACCTATAGACACTCAGTTGCTCCCCTCACACCTATACACACACTGAGCTGTCTGCCCCCTCACAGCTGTACACACTCAGCTGTCTCCCATCATAACTGTACACACTCAGCTGCCCCCTCACACCTGGACACACTCAGCTGCCCCCCTAACACTTGTACACACTCAGCTGCCCCCTCACACCTGGACATACTCAGCTGCCCCTCACACCTGTGCACACTCAGCTGCCCCCTCACACCTGTACACACTCAGCTGCCCCCTCACACAGCTGTCCCCCTCACACCTATAGACACTCAGCTGTCCCCCTCACACCTGTACACACTCAGCTGTCCCCTCACACCTATACACACTCAGCTGTCCCCCATTACACCTGTACACACTCAGCTGCCCCCTCACACCTATACACACTCAGTTTTCCCCAAGCACACTTGTACACACTCAGCTGCCCCCTCAAACCTGGACACACTCAGCTGCCCACCTCACACCTGTACACACTCAGCTGCCCCCTCACACCTGTACACATGTACACACTCAGATGCCCCCCTCACACCTGTATACACTCAGCCTCCTCACACCAGTACACGCTCAGCCCCCTTCATACCTGTACGCACTCAGCCCCCTCATACCTGTAGGTACTCAGCCCACCCACACACCTGTAGACTCTCACACCAGTAGACACTCAGCCCCCCCTCACACCAGTTGACATTCAGCCCCCTCACAGATTTAGACACTGAACTACCCTCCCCCTTCACACCTGTACACACTCAGCTACCCCCCTTCCTTCTGCACACACTCAGCTGCCCCCCTCACACCTGTACATACTCAGCTTCTCCCTCACACCTGTACACACTCAGCTCCCCCCTCACACCTATAGACACTTAGTTGCTCCCCTCACACCTATACACACACTCAGCTGCCTGCCCCCTCACAGCCGTACACACTCAGCTGTCCCCCATCATAACTGTACACACTCAGCTGCCCTCTCACACCTGTACACACTCAGATGCCCCCTCACACCTGTACACACTCAGCTGCCCCCTCACACCTGGACATACTCAGCTGCCCCTCACACCTGTACACACTCAGCTGCCCCCCTCACACCTGTGCACACTCAGCTGCCCCCTCACACAGCTGTCCCCCTCACACAGCTGTCCCCCTCACACCTATAGACACTCAGCTGTCCCCCTCACACCTGTACACACTCAGCTGCCCCCTCACACCTATACACACTCAGCTGCCACCATTACACCTGTACACACTCAGCTGCCCCCTAACACCTGGACACACTCAGCTTTCCCCCTCACACCTGTACACACTCAGCTGCCCCCTAACACCTGGACACACTCAGCTGCCCCCTCACACCTGTACACACTCAGCTGCCCCCTAACACCTGTACACACTCAGCTGTCCCCCTCACACCTGTACACACTCAGCTGCCCCCTCACACCTATACACACTCAGCTGCCCCCTAACACCTGGACACACTCAGCTGCCCCCTAACACCTGGACACACTCAGCTGCCCCCCTCACACCTGTACACACTCAGCTGCCCCCTCACACCTGTACACATGTACACACTCAGATGCCCCCCTCACACCTGTACACACTCAGCCTCCTCACACCAGTACAAGCTCAGCCCCCTTCATACCTGTACACACTCAGCCCCCCTATACCTGTACGCACTCAGCCCCCTCATACCTGTAGGTACTCAGCCCACCCACACACCTGTAGACACTCACACCAGTTGACATTCAGCCCCTCACAGATTTAGACACTGAACTACCCTCCCCCTTCACACCTGTACACACTCAGCTACCCCCTACCTTCTGTACACACTCAGCTGCTCCCTCACATCTGTACATACTCAGCTGCTCCCTCACACCTGTACACACTCAGCTGCCCCCTCACACCTGTAGACACTCAGCTGCTCCCCCTCACACCTATAGACTCTCAGCTGCTCCCCTCACACCTATACACACTCAGCTGCCCCCCTCGCAGCTGTACACACTCAGCTGCCCCATCACACCTGTAGACACTCAGCTCCCCCTCACACCTGAAAACACTCAGCCCACCCTCACACCTGTAGAAACTCAGCTGCCCCCTCACACCTATACACACTCAGCTGTCCCCCATCACACCTGTACACACTAAGCTGTCCCCTCACACCTGGAGGCACTCAGCTGCCCCCTCACACCTGTAGACACTCAGCTGCCCCCTAATACCTAGACACACTCAGCTGCCCCCTCACACCTGTACACACTCAGCTGCCCCCTAACACCTGTACACACTCAGCTGTCCCCCTCACACCTGTACACACTCAGCTGCCCCCTCACACCTATACACACTCAGCTGCCCCCTAACACCTGGACACACTCAGCTGCCCCCTAACACCTGGACACACTCAGCTGCCCCCCTCACACCTGTACACACTCAGCTGCCCCCTCACACCTGTACACATGTACACACTCAGATGCCCCCCTCACACCTGTACACACTCAGCCTCCTCACACCAGTACAAGCTCAGCCCCCTTCATGCCTGTACACACTCAGCCCCCCTATACCTGTACGCACTCAGCCCCCTCATACCTGTAGGTACTCAGCCCACCCACACACCTGTAGACACTCACACCAGTTGACATTCAGCCCCTCACAGATTTAGACACTGAGCTACCCTCCCCCTTCACACCTGTACACACTCAGCTACCCCCTACCTTCTGTACACACTCAGCTGCTCCCTCACACCTGTACATACTCAGCTGCTCCCTCACACCTGTACACACTCAGCTGCCCCCTCACACCTGTAGACACTCAGCTGCTCCCCCTCACACCTATAGACTCTCAGCTGCTCCCCTCACACCTATACACACTCAGCTGCCCCCCTCGCAGCTGTACACACTCAGCTGCCCCATCACACCTGTAGACACTCAGCTCCCCCCTCACACCTGAAAACACTCAGCCCACCCTCACACCTGTAGAAACTCAGCTGCCCCCTCACACCTATACACACTCAGCTGTCCCCCATCACACCTGTACACACTAAGCTGTCCCCTCACACCTGGACGCACTCAGCTGCCCCCTCACACCTGTAGACACTCAGCTTCCCCCTGACACCTGGAAACACTCAGCCCACCCTCACACCTGTCGACACTCAGCTGCCCCCTCACACCTTTACACACTCAGCTGCCCCCTCACACCTATAAACACTCAGTTTTCCCCAAGCACACTTGTACACACTGAGCTGCCCCCTCACACCAGGACACACTCAGCTGCCCACCTCACACCTGTACACACTCAGCTGCCCCCTCACACCTGCACACATGTACACACTCAGCTGCCCCCCTCACACCTGTACACACTCAGCCTCCGCATACCAGTACACACTCAGCCCCCCTCACACCTGTACACACTCAGCCCCATTCATACCTGTGCTCTCTCAGCCCTCCCACACACCTGTAGACACTCACATCAGTAGACACTCAGACCCCTTACACCAGTTGACATTCAGCTCCCCTCACAGATGTAGACACTCAACTACCCTCCCCCCTCACACCTGTACACACTCAGCTGCCCCCCTTCCTTCTGTACACACTTAGCTGCCCCCCTCACGCCTGTACATACACAGCTCCCCCCCTCACACCTGTACACACTCAGCTGCTCCTTAACACCTGTACACACACAGCCCCCCTCACACTTGTAGACACTCAGCTGCTCCCCTCTCACACCTATAGACACTCAGCTGCTCCCCACCCACACCTATAGACACTCAGCTGCCCCTTCACACCTGGACACACTCAGCTGCCCCCTCACACCTGTACACACTCAGCTGCCCCTCACACCTGTACACACTCGGCTTCCCCCTCAAACCTGTACACACTCAGATGCCCCCCTCACACCAGTACACACTCAGCCCACTTCATACCTGTACACACTCAGCCCCCCATACCTGTATGCACTCAGCCCCCCATACCTGTATGCACTCAGCCCCCTCATACCTGTAGGTACTCAGCCCACCCACACACCTGTAGATACTCACACCAGTAGACACTCAGCCCCCCCTCACACCAGTGGACACTCAGCCCCCTCACAGATTTAGACACTGAACTACCCTCTCCCTTCAAACCTGTACACACTCAGTTGCCCCCCTTCCTTCTGTACACACACAGCTGCCCCTCTCACACCTGTACATACTCAGCTGCTCCCCTCACACCTATACACACTCAGCTGCCTGTCCCCCTCACAGCTGTACACAGTCAGCTGCCCCCTCACACCTGTAGACACTCAGCTCCCCCCTCACACCTGAAAACATTCAGCCCACCCTCACACCTGTAGAAACTCAGCTGCCCCCCTCACACCTGTACACACTCAGCCCCCCTCACATCTGTACACGCTCAGCTGCCCCCTCACGCTTGTACACACTCAGCTGCCCCTCTCACACCTGTACACACTCAGCTGCCCCCCATCTGTGTATATGTCAGGCCCTCTGACACACACATAAGTAAACACATGCACAGCTCTGCCCCCCCCCACACACACACAAACAGCCTCCTCCCTTCACTTGGACTCACAGCCCCCACTTGTAAGGTGGTCTTCCTTTTCCCAGGTCTTGTTTCTACATGTACACACTCAGCTGCCCCCTCACACCAGTAGACACTAAGCCCCCCCTCACACAAGTAGACACTCGTCCCCCCCTCACACCAGCTGACATTCAGCCCCCCCTCACACCTGTACACACCCAGCTGACATTCAGCCCTCCTCACAGATGTAGACACTCAACTACCCTCCCCCTTCACACCTGTACACACTCAGCTGCCCCCTTACTTCTGTACACACTCAGCTGCCCCCCTCACACCTGTACATACACAGCTCCCCCTCACACCTGTACACACTCAGCTGCCCCCTCACACTTGTAGACACTCAGCTGCTCCCCACTCACACCTATAGACACTCAGCTGCTCCCCTCACACCTATACACACTCAGCTGCCTGCCCCCCTCACAGCTGTACACAGTCAGCTCCCCCCTCACACCTGAAAACACTCAGCCCACCCTCAAACCTGTAGAAACTCAGCTGCCCCCCTCACACCTGTACACACTCAGCCCCCTTCATATCTGTACACACTCAGCTGCCCCTCACACCTGTACACACTCTGCTGCCCCTCTCACACCTGTACACACTCAGCTGCCCCCCCATCTGTGTATATGTCAGGCCCTCACACACACACACACATAAGTAAACATACGCACAGCTCTGCCCCCCTACACAAACAGCCTCTTCCCTTCACTTGGACTCACAGCCCCCACTTGTAAGGTGGTCTTCCTTTTCCCAGGTCTTGTTTCTACCCCCTCACACCAGTAGACACTCAGCCCCCCTCACACCAGTAGACACTCAGCCCCCCCTCACACCAGTAGACACTCAGCCCCCCTCACATCAGTATACACTCAGCCCCCCTCACACCAGTAGACACTCAGCCCCCCTCACACCAGCTGACATTCAGCCCCCCCTCATAGATGTAGACACTCAGCTCCCCTTCCCCCTTACACCTGTACATACTCAGCTCCCCCTCACACCTGTACACACTCAGTTTTCCCCCCTCACACCTGTAGACACTCACCTGCTCCCCTCACACCTGTAGACACTCAGATGCCCACTCACACCTGTACACACTCAGCTGCGCCCCCTTCACATCTGTACACACTCAGCTGCCCCCTCACACCTGTACACACTCAGCTGCCCCCTCACACCTGTACACACTCAGCTGCCCCCTCACACATGTACACACTCAGCTGCCCCTCACACCTGTACACATTCAGCTGCCCCCTTCACACCTGTACACACTGAGCTGCCCCCTCACACCTGTACACACTCAGCTGCCCCCTCACACCTGTACACATTCAGCTGCCCCCTTCACACCTGTACACACTGAGCTGCCCCCTCACACCTGTACACACTCAGCTGCCCCCTCACACCTGTACACACTCAGCTGCCCCCTCACACCTGTACACACTCAGCTGCCCCTCACACCTGTACACATTCAGCTGCCCCCTCACACCTGTACACATTCAGCTGCCCCCTCACACCTGTACACACTGAGCTGCCCCCTTCACACCTGTACACACTGAGCTGCCCCCTCACACCTGTACACAATGAGCTGCCCCCTCACACCTGTACACAATGAGCTGCCCCCTTCACACCTGTACACACTGAGCTGCCCCCTCACATCTATACACACTCAGCTGCCCCTCACACCTGTACACACTCAGCTGCCCCCTCACACCTGTACACACTCAGCTGCCCCCTCACACCTGTACACACTCAGCTGCCCCTCACACCTGTACACATTCAGCTGCCTCCTTCACATCTGTACACACTCAGCTGCCCCCTTCACATCTGTACACACTCAGCTGCCCCCTTCACATCTGTACACACTCAGCTGCCCCCTTCACATCTGTACACACTCAGCTGCCCCTTCACACCTGTACACATTCAGCTGCCCCCTCACACTTGTACACACTCAGCTGCCCCCTCACACATGTACACACTCAGCTGCCCCCTCACATCTGTACACATGTACACACTCAGATGTCCTTCTCACACCTGTACACACAGCCGCTCCCCCCTTGCGCATCTACCTGTTCGCGGGCAATCGTGGGTTGCGCTTTCATTTTCTCCTGTAACTCTCTCCTAACTGGGCCAGCCTTCATTCCAACCACGAGCTGGTTCCTCAGTAGGTGATCTGAGGTGGTTATATCAGCACAGCCATGCACATCCCTCTTCTCTAAGCATTTCCAGAGGTTCTGGAGTGCTACCGCAAAGTGGGTGAGGCTTTCTTTCTCAAAAGAACCTCCTTAATATGATCAACACTACCTATTATTATGCTTTTCTCTGCATTATTTATGTATTATATTTTATAATACATTAGATAATTTGTTCTATAATTGAATTTAACTTATTGGATTTATTATTCAGCAATTTCCTTTTGATTATTTAGATCTCCCCTTCAGGAACTGTGACAGCCAGGGCTTTTTTTCAAGAGGAACTTGGTGGAACTCAGTTCCACCACGTTCCACCACCTCTGGCTCAGACCCTTTGGTGCCTGCTCACCACAATCACTTGTAAACACAGAAGTCTGGTTTCTGTGTTTACAAGTGACAGCTCTGCACTCTGTATGTAATGCAATCCTGGTATTTAATGCCCCTTTAGGACCCTCCTACTGTTTTAGTGAAATTTGACTGAACACACCCACTATTTGATGTGATTTGGAGGGTGTGTGTGTGGGGAGGGGTTTTGTGGGGCAGTGGTTAAGTTCCAGCACCTATTGTTTCAGAAAAAAAGCCCTGGTGACAGCTAACCTATTTTAGGTATCCTAGATAAATTTATACACATATCCATGCCTCATATAAAGTCCCAAAACCCATTCTCTTTTTCTTCTAAGGTCAGCTCAGATAAAATGTTGGCTCTGATTATTTTCAATGTACACAAAATCATATGTGCTAGAAGAGTTGTTTTTTAATGGATTATGCTGAGGTTTATACATGCCTGTGAGACACTTACTTGTGGCACAGCAAAGTAAAATTATTTTATGGACACAAGAACGCTTTTGTTTTCTTTAACAATTCCCCTTCCACTATTAACACAATTTGGCCACACCCACTCTTCACTGTGGCGCGTTGCATGCGCCACATTATTACTCTCCTTGGGGCACCCAAAGGTGTCCCAGATCTTTTACAATCCTATAGTGTATACTACAGGAAAAAAATCCTGTGCATCGCTAAAGTGTTCAGGTTTGGCCTGGAGAAAAGGTGGCAACCCCAGGAAGAGCGAAGAAGTTACCAAAATAATACAGTAAACAAGTTGTAGTGGCCCAAAACTACCACTAGATGTTACCATACTGAAGAACAACAATAATCTCATGCAGTTCAAATACAATACAAAAAAAATACATAAAAGTGGTACAGAACAAAACTGCACTCTGAAAGCATACCTCCCAACTTTTTGAGATGGGAATGAGGGACACCTACTAGCAAAAACATGTAGGCATAGGACATGCCACGCCTCCTTAAAGGAGAATTAAACTAAAAAAAAGGATTAGTTAAACCCACAAGGGCTTTTTTTTTTACCACTACTATTCCTTTATATTGGCTTTTGAAATTTACAAATGCAGCAATTTAGATTTTGGATGAAAGGTTTAGCACATTTTAGTGCATTTTATATACAACTATATAGATCAGACCAAAATGAGGGACAAATGTGGAGGAAAGAGGGACAGTGGGACATTGCTCCAAATCAGGGACAGTCCCTCCAAATCAGGGACAGTTGGGAGTTATGTGACATGGAGTGAAGCATAACCTCCTGCCACCTCCTGGAGTTCTCTCTTTATAATTTACTGTTTCACTGAGTGCTGATAGTATAGCCATCGATATACTTCAAGCGATCCAACACTCCAGCTACTGGTTCCCTACACAGCAGCCACATTATTGTTTTCAGCTGCACTGCCTGCCCCTCTCCCCCTGGCCAGTCACAGAATGCTTTGCATTCTGTGAACCCATTAACATAATATAAAGCTTTATTTGTATGGGCAAAGGAAGAAGAGGAGCAAGTAGAGCGACTACTGTGTAGGAGAGCCATAGCTCTCCTCTTTCTGTACACACATGAAAAATCTCTCTATTAAACTTTTCTCAAGGATTAAACCATACAGGTGAATTTGAATACCAGCATGTTGTATGGTGCCAAGATCAAATGTGCAGAGCAGCCATAGCCAGTACTTATGCTAGCGTCAGTGGCGTCTCCAGCTTTCATATTTAGCGGGGGCACATGGGGGGACAGGGACAAAAGTAGGGGGCAACTATAAAATGCAAATATATATATATATATATATATATATATATATATATATATATAAAAAATCCAAACAAGGGATTGCTGCACAAACCGTATTTTATTTTGAAATCTTCAAAAGGACATCACCACGACATCCATAAAATCAGGCATCCATATTAAACGTTTTCGGGCTATTGTAGATAACGCCCTTCATCAGAAGATCATGATCCCTTGTTTGGATTTTTTCTATGTCGAAGCCTGTGGGAGGGCGTGATTGCTAAGCACGGCCATCTGAGACTGTAGTGCACCTCACCCTTCTGACTATATATATATATATATATATATATATATATATATCCTGGGGACCTTCACATGTTCTGCAGTGAGCTCCCTTCCCACTGTATTGGGCCCCCCCCAGGGTGGCAGAAAACAAGAGATATATGTCACCAGCATACCAAGAAAATAAAAGGGTCCAAAGCAGTGAGAGAACTATCAGGGTTGCAAAGGTTGTCTTGCCTCCGGGCCCTGGTGTTCTGCCACTGTGGGGTTCCCCAGCCTCCTCTTGCTGTCCTGCCCCTGCTATTGACAGCGCTGGTCTGGCATCTCTTAGAATTTACAGGCTGGTTCTCCTGTCCTAAGGATAGGAGAAATCAGTCTGTTTTTTCAGTAACTGAGAGTCCTGGTGGATTCTTTCCTGCAACTCGCTCTTCTCCCTGCCAATGAGGATGCAGGGGAAGGAGCAGATCGGGCAGCCGTGGTTGTGTGAGTGCTCGTATTATGCAGTGTCAGCGAGCAGAGGGAGGGGGGGAGGAATCACCAGCAGGAGCTGACTGGGGACGCTCTCCCTCTTAGACATTGCCTTTTTGTAAAAAAAAAAAAAAATTTTAATGGGGGGAACATGGTGGGGCACAGCATAATGTTGGGGGGGGGGGGCAGGGCCCCCACTGCCCCCCCTAGGGTCGCCATTGGCTAGCGTTATCGATTGCATGGATTCAGAAAATATATGCATTGACACACTGTACAATACATTGTAGTTTTGCTTTTTGTTGCTACTGTGCTATCAAAAACTGCTAATCCATTGAACCTGGACTTTGAGATGAATTGCAAACATTTAGTTATGATCATTTATGTAAGTGCAAGCTCTTGTGCTGTTAGTTAATTCAACAATTTTACTTTATTTCTATTTTAATCTTACCTTTTAATAGATAAACATGATTCTATTGGTGCTCACTTTTTGGCTTTTGAAGAAGAGGATGGCGTCTCTTAACACCAACGTGTCTACCCTAAAGAATACTCGGTAAGCATTAATTGAAATACTCTGAATTATTTGCTCTGCATTTAGAGGCTCTGCCCACCCAAAACACAAAGTTCAGTTTGTGGGTGGACACTAGTGTTTAATCAATCACTACTTATATTTCTTAAGGTATCCAGCATGAGGGAGCCTTCCCTGAGGTCTTGGCTATGCTTCTTGGCTAATGCACGCTAATGTACTTCTATTAAAGTCAGTCAATCAAGAGTGTTTTGTACATATTTTCCTTATCATGAGAACTAAAACAAAGTCTATAGTTCACATGTTTTCCATGTTATCTTTAACTGCTTCTATTAAAATCAGCATGACTTTTACAGACCTCATTAGCTCAAGCTCAAATTTTTACACAAAACTAGATGAATCAGAGGAGGGACTCCTCTCTCCATTTCCCACCCCCACTTCCTGTTCAGAGAATTGTGCAGAGTTTTAATCAGAGCAATAAAAAGTCAATGAACCAACAGGTTCTGCTGTGATCTTTTTAGAAACCAATAACATTCTGTGAATAAAGTTCAACAGCTAAGTGGCTCTTTGGAAAAAAAAAGACCATAAAAAAGCAATAACTTAAAAAAATATCACATTTTTGAAATGTGCCCCAAATAATGTAGGTAACAAAACAAACATGGGAAAAAAGATATCCGGTCTGCTGAGAACAAAAACTGTATTTTTGTACTAATGGTAAAATGTGTTTCTTGAGTTTATTAAGGTGCACCGGATTCAGGAGGATTTGGACACTTGCAAACTAAAAAGCCACTGGTCGACTAGGTATAACCCCTTTCCATCCCAGCAATAGTAGGGGTAGATCACAAGCACAGAGGGGTGGGACCTCTGCCATTTAATTACCTCCATGGTAATTACAAAAATCATGCTTTCTTTCTAGTTCATTTAGAGTAGAGCTGCACGATTAATCGTCAAGAATCCTTATCGCGATCTTGACTAAAGTGTATCCCGATTCTTTCTATGGAAAGAATTCTCTCTGCTCTTCTGAAGCTACAGCCCTCAAAAGAAAGCAAGTAAAAAACTGGACAGTCTGCCACTAATGAAAACATTCTTTATCAGTTTTATCAGAACTAAGTGTAAACATTGTAACAATTTGTCAATAGAATAGACTTCAGTGTACTTGAAAAAAGTTTAACCACTTAAACACTAAACCTTTTTCTGGCATTTGTTGGTTTCGAGTTTGTCACGGAATGTCCCACACTCCGCTTGAGTGCTTCCGTCATATACCACTTCCTCCCAGTCTGTATACAGATATCCCAACCTCTCTGAGCACAAACAAGGCGACACTTGCTTGTTGCTACCAAGAACTCACTTTATTTAGAATCAAAATTACAAGACTTTATATGCCGTTGGAATCTCCTCTAACAATACAACTGTAACTTAATTAACATGAGCTAATTATCTAATCCTTTATACAGCCTAGGTGACTGAGACATGACCTTTCGCCCAGACTTGTGGTCACCGAGCTTCACACAGTTATATCAACACAATAGCAGTCGTCATGTCTCCTACATTGTATAGAGGACAATGTCATTAGCTCATTCAATTAACATAAACACAGGTAGTTGGAATTGATGACACCAGCATCTCCTCACAGGATGTGTCCCAACAGAATGAATCAGTCTTATCAGCAGGGGGCTGCTGGAGGAATCCCCCCTCCCTCTTCAGGGACACAAATCTACAGTAAGGAGTCCCTATACAATATATACATATATAAACGACTGCGTCCGATTAGTACAGTTCAGCCTGGATTTCTCATTCACCTCACAAAGAGTATTGTTCCATTGAAAATCCAGGGCCCATAATCAAAAGGCAACAGGCTTGCATACAGTCCTCTCCAACAGCCTCTGTTCTGGCTAGGTCTGTCACATTTCTTCCCTTTCGGCAGGAGACTAACACAGGAGGAGACCCCAGACGGGTTGACTCCGAAGTTAGTCCATAGTTCCAGTCCTCTACTGCCTGTACCCACACAGTACCACAAACAAATTATTCCAAACAGAGTATTACTCACCCAGCCATCCTCTGCCTCTCTCAGAGAACATATCCGCCGCTGGGGAGAGGCCCGGACTGGCCCTTCTCCCTGGAATCCTTTCTGCCGCTGGAGAGAAGACAGGGGGACTGAGCTCACTCCATCCTGCTGTTGGGGATCTGGGCCGACTGCCCAGCATCCCTGGGGTATACAGGTGGGGACTGAAGCCCCATCAACCGACACCAGATCAAGCTGCAGTTGTGAGGTGATGACTGCATTCTCTCCTTGGATCCTGATCTGCAGCTCGCGATAGACTGCCACCTCCTCACCTTGGGCCTCCACAATTGCTGCAGGTGTGGGGCAGAGATCTTGGACCCTCTGTCCGGTTGCCAGCACTTCTGCTGGGGGTTTGCCAGGTGGTTCCTCCTCTACAGAAACGTCTATTAAATCCCCAGTCTCTGGAAGTGGTAAAAGTGTGGGACAGAGGTCTTGGACCCTCTGTTCAGTTACCAGATCTTCAGCTGGAGAAGTTTGTTTTAACTCCATAGATGCTGCTGGCAGAAAATCACATGTCCCTGTCAGTGTTGTGGGAGAAAGGCCGACTACCTCTTCTCTCAAGAAGGCCGAAGCCACTGTTGGTGCTGGGCAGAACACAGTGAACTTTGGCCCTGATAGCAGCTCTTCTGCTGGAGGCTCATCAGGTTGTTTTTCCTCAGCAGAAAAGTCTATCAAGTCCCATTTCTCTGCAACTGATGTCTGGGGATAGAGGTTCACCATCTCCTGTCCATGGAACCCAGAAGATGCTATAATTTCTGGGCAGAGGTTAGCAGAGCTCTGCCCTGTTGTCAGCACTTCAGGTTTGGGGACGGCAATCTCCGGATTTTCCACTGCCGATTCTCTGGCATGCTGCTGAACTTGTTCTAGCAGTTTCCTGTATGCCCTTTCCAGATGCTGTTCCTTCCTTAGCAAATGGTCCAGATCAGGTTTGAGCTCTGAGACCCCTGCAAGACCGAGCATAGACTCTCTATATTCTCTCAGGTCCTCAAGGTCAGGTTCCCCTTCATCGCCAAACATAAAAAGATCTGTAAGGTTCTCCCACAGCAATCTAGGGCCGCCAAAGTCATATCCCTCTGGAGAGCATTCTGTCATCTCCCCTAAATATCCCTCCTCTGCGTGCCATTGCAGAGCCCGATAACGATTGTCCAGCTCTATCTCCTGCTGGACCAACCTGTTCAACTCAGTCACCCATTGCTCCTGGGGCTGCTCTCCCAGGAATGCCATCCGCAATGCCCGTTGGTCACTGGTCCGTTGCTCTTGGGTTGGAAAGCACTTGCCCTGTTTTATACCAGCGAGACGGAGGGCTGCAATCCAGAGCTCCACCCGAATTTGCTGCCTAAGCTCCAGGTATTCATCCTCAGACACAGTCCTGGTGTATGTTGAAAGGATGATTCACAGCAGCCCTGGGAATTCTGATGCCAGGTCCATATCTCCGCTGGGGTGACTGAAATCTGCTATCCTGATCTTGGATCCAGGTGGAGGTTTAAATTTCCCAGACTGCAGGAAGCTTTCCCGCTGCTTGCCACCAATGTCACGGAACGTCCCACACTCCGCTAGAGTGCTTCCGTCATATACCACTTCCTCCCAGTCTGTATACAGATATCCCAACCTCTCTGAGCACAAACAAGGCGACACTTGTTTGTTGCTACCAAGAACTCACTTTATTTAGAATCAAAATTACAAGACTTTATATGCCTTTGGAACCTCCTCTAACAATACAACTGTAACTTAATTAACATGAGCTAATTATCTAATCCTTTATACAGCCTAGGTGACTGAGACATGACCTTTCGCCCAGACTTGTGGTCACCGAGCTTCACACAGTTATATCAACACAATAGCAGTCGTCCCGTCTCCTACATTGTATAGAGGACAATGTCATTAGCTCATTCAATTAACATAAACACAGGTAGTTGGAATTGATGACACCAGCATCTCCTCACAGGATGTGTCCCAACAGAATGAATCAGTCTTATCAGCAGGGGGCTGCTGGAGGAATCCCCCCTCCCTCTTCAGGGACACAAATCTACAGTAAGGAGTCCCCATACAATATATACATATATACACGACTAAGTCCGATTAGTACAGTTCAGCCTGGATTTCTCATTCACCTCAGAGAAAATTGAGTACTGTCCGTGATACTTTTTTTATTTGCACTAACATACAATTTTTCAGGACAAGCTTTTGTCCATGATACTTTTTTTATTTGCACTAACATACAATTTTTCAGGACAAGCTTTTGGGGTATGTCCCCTTCTTCAAGGTCCAAGCAGTACTGATTCACAAATTTTTAAGCAGAATGTTAAAGAAGAAAAAAAAAAAAAATAAAAAAAAAAAAAAGAGAAAACCAAACACATACAAATCAATGGTAATAAAGATAGCAGCAGAGTTAGTGAGATAAGACAGAGGGAGAGCTAGGGGGGAATGCAAGGGTTGTCATTCACCTCACAAAGAGTACTGTTCCATTGAAAATCCAGGGCCCATAATCAAAAGGCAACAGGCTTGCATACAGTCCTCTCCAACAGCCTCTGTTCTGGCTAGGTCTGTCACAGAGTTAAAATCTTTTTTTTTTTTTGCTAGAAAATTACTTAGAACCCTTACTTAATGAATAGCCTCAGGCTGGCTATAGACGGATCAAAATCTGATGGTTCAGCAGGGATCAGTCGAATTGCGATCAGTTTGTATGTCCGTCCCTGCTCCACAGATGTCGCTCATTTGATTGATCTATTGATTGACTTCTGCTGAAGGAGATTATTGGGGCAGAAACCCAATATGTCTTGGGCCTTGTTTTATTCTGGCCAAATCCACCAGACAGAATCTTTGGCTAGACTTGAAAAGTACTGTTCACTGACAGTCACTAGCCAACCTGACAGGGCTAGAGCAATGTTCCAAGAGAATGAGCCAAATTGTGGGGATTAGTAGGGCTGGCAGGGATCTATTCCAAAAACTCACATCTATAATTGCAGCCAAAGCTTGTTCTACAAAGTATTGACTCAGGAGCTGAATATTTATGCAAAAAACCTTTACTTTATGTTAATAAGCATTATTGTCACAGCTATAAGGCCTCGTGCACACTGGACGTTATAATCATTTTATAAAAACGCCAGTAGCTTTGCAGTCAGTTCTTCAAAATTTTTTAACGTTTTTGCAATAGTGTTTTTTAACGTTTTTAAGCGTTTTCTTCTTCAATGAGATCAAAAACGTTAAAAAACACTGGTGAGCCGTGTCTTTGAGCGTTTATCAGTGTTTTCTGTGTTTTTTGACGTTAGAGCGTTTTTACAGCTGAAAAACTCCTCTCAGGACCCATTAGTTTGGGGGTTTTTTTACAACCAAAAAACGCCTCAGCCAAAAAAATAGTTGATAACAGCCTATGCTGGAGAGTTTATTGACTGTAGAAACAAACATCTGAAGCCAAAAACAGCAGCTGTAACAACGTTCAAAAACATCCAGTGTGCATGAGGCCTAAGAAATTCCAAAAACAGTGTTCATGGGTGCTTCATACACACCAGCTTTAGACTGTGCTGAACACTCAGCAGTCATATTCACTTTACATCTATCTTCTGCTCCTTGCTTCAGGTTAATGTCATTCAAAGCTGTGGCCCAGCTCTTCATCCTTGGTTGTACCTGGGGCATTGGCTACTTCCAGTTTGGACCTCAGTCTCTGGTCATTTCTTATCTCTTCACCATCTGTAATAGCCTCCAAGGGGTGTACATCTTCCTTGTACACTGTCTGCTCAACCAACAGGTATTCTTTTCCTTTTCCTCTTACTATATTTATATCAACAAAACTTAAATATGGAAAAAATTTTTTTAGAAACGTATTAATTTGTAACCTTGCTTTGAATGAAGGCTGAGACAATTGCAGGTTGGGGGTTGCTGGACAGCTAGTCAGGAATGAGGGAGTTTGGCATTTTTAGTAAGGGTGAGGATTGTGGATAGAATCATAGAAGTAACAGAAAACATCAAAGTGAAAACTAAAAGTACAGATCCAGGGGAGGTAGAAATTCACAGTGTAGGTTAAAGGATCCATTCACCTAATTAAAAACCCCTAACCTCCATCCATTGCCCCCAGACTATCCCAAGCTGAAACGCCCCATCCCAATGAAGCTTCTCTGATTGCAGCAGCCTTCTGTCTTTACATCTTGTCCTGCAAAAGTGTGGTGCTTCCTGTGCCTGCACATTAAACCACATTTCATGGAATCCTAAAGTACTTTGTGTCCTAAGGACGTATTGCTAGGCAAACCCCTTACTGTACAGCAGAGGTAGACACAGGAAATGAGGTGTGCAAAAGTAAGACTGTAGAATGATGGGAGCAAGAACTACAAAAGACATATATATATAGACAGACAAAATAAGAGATATAACAGCTAGACATTGATGGGGAGTATGATGAGTTGTTGGGGGGGGGGCGGTATAAGTGGACCAATTAATGTACTATAGATTTTTTCATGTTCCCTCCCATTCATAAATGATTTTTCAGGTCAGAGAAGAATACCGCAAATTGCTCTATAAACTTTGTACACAGAATAAGCAGAAACAGGATACAACCACCACCAGTACACTTCAAAGTACCTCTAAACGAGTAAGTTAAAAAAGTCACTTTTTTCTATTTATAAGAATTCTGGTTCAAGGGGTCCCAACTACCACTATGTTTTGAAAGGATGAGCAGGGTCTCGTAGCAATAGAAAATTAATTGTATATATTATGTGTGAGCGGCTAATTAGCCTCTTAAAGTTTTGTGTTACATGATGCAGATCAGAAGTTCCAAAATTGAATAAATACTGATTTGTTGGAGAGTATTGAAAGCAGGTACAGTGAGGGGAAAAAAGTATTTTATCCCCTAACGATCAGCAAGATTTCTGGCTCACAGCTGTCTTCTATACAGGTAACGAGCTGAGATTAGGAGCACTCTCTTAGAGGGAGTGCTCTTAATCTCTGCTTTTTACCTATATGAAAGACACCTGTCCACAGAAGCAGGACTGAAATCCTGCGGTGCCCACTAGGTCCCCCTGCTCAAGAAAGCACATGTACAGGTCAGTCTGAAGTTTGCTAATGAACATCTGAATAAATCAGAGGAGAACTAGGTGAATGTGTTATGGTCAGATGAGACCAAAATCTAGCTCTTTGTCATCAACTCAACTCATCGTGTTTGGAGGAGGTGGAATGCTGTCTATGACCCCAAGAACACCATCCCCACCATCAAACATGGAGGTGGAAACATTATGCTTTGGGGGTGTTTTTATGCTAAGGGGACAGGACAACTTCACTGCATCAAAGGGACGATGGACGGGGTCATGTACCGTCAAATCTTGGGTGAGAACCTCCTTTCCTCAGCCAGGGCATTGAAAATGGGTCAATTCCAGCACGACAATGACCCAAAACACACGGCCAAGGCAATAAAAGAGTGGCTCGAGAAGAAGCACATTAAGGTCTTGGAGTGGTTTAGCCAGTCTCCAGACCTTAATCCCATAGAAAATATGCAGATGGTGCTGAAGGTTCTAGTTACCAAATGTCAGCCTCAAAACCTTAAAGCGGGGGTCCACCTATCTATCGTTTTTTTTTTTTGGAGTTCATTCACAAACTTTTCTTCTCATGATTATCTACTCACATGTTCTGTGTAATAAGTCCGCCTGTGTTCGATTTCGTTGTAAAGAATAACTTATAAAATTCACTGAAGGCGTTTTCCATCTTCATTGTGGGCATTTGAAGCCCACAAGCATGTATTTCCTGGATGCGGTGAATGCTGGGAGCAGAGATGTTGTGATGACGCTTTTGCACAATGCATGCTGGGAAGCCTGAGACTAGCTCCCAGGGGACTGTGGGAGGTCTGGGAGAGGCTAGAAACACGCCTACTCCCATGGGAGGAAAACCAGGAAGTGCTAAGAAGATTAGAAAAAAAAAAGTAATTACGGCGATTTAAATTTTTTTACACAGCATGTCAGCATCTAGGCAAGGAAGAGAATGCATAGAGATAATGTTCAAAATTTGGGTGGAACCCCGCTTTAATGAATTGGAGAGGATCTGCAAGGGGGAGTGGGACAAAATCCCTCCTGGGATGTGTGCAAACCTGGTGGCCAACTACAGGAAACATCTGACCCCTGTGATTGCCGACAAGGGTTTTGCCACTAAGTACTAAATCATGTTTTGCAAAGGGGTCAAATACTTATTTCACTCATTGAAATGCAAATCCGTTTATAACTTTTTTGAAATGCATTTTTGTTGTTATTCTGACTCTCACTGTTAAAATATACCTACCATTAAAGTTATAGTCCCCTTTCACACAGACGGATAGAATGGTGCTTTTAGCTGCGGATTTCCTAGTTTTCTACTGCAGCTAAAAGCACACAATGCTTTCCTATGGCCCCATTCACACACTGCGTTTAGCTGCGATTTCGTTACATGCGGTTCTGTGTGGATAGAAAGAATAGAATTGACTGCGTCCAGGAGCGATTTAGCGCAGCTATCCGCACATAACCGCAGGTAATCGCAGTGCACTGTGTTAGCTGCGGATACTAGCACCGAGCTGCTCATCGGAAAAAGAAAAATGTTTTTTCCTTTCCCAATGAGCGACAAGCATGGGGAATCCGACTTGGATCCCCGCCAGTGCCCGGCAAATTTTAAATAAAAAACTGGCATGGGTTCCCCCTCCAAGAGCATGCCAGGCCCTTCGATCTGGTATGGATTTTAAAGGGAACCCCCCCAACACCGAAAAAACGGCGTGGGGTCCCCCCCAAAATCCATACCAGACCCTTATCCAAGCACGCAGCCCAGTCGGTCAGGAAAGGGGGTGGGGACGGGCGAGCGCCCCCCCCCTCCTGAACCGTACCAGGCCGCATGCCCTCAAAATGGGGGGGTTTGGTGCTTTGAGGCAAGGGGGGGCGCCCTGCGGGCCCCCCCACCCCAAAGCACCTCATCCCCATGTTGATGAGGACAAGGGCCTCTTCTTGACAACCCTGGCCGTTGGTTGTCGGGGTCTGCGGGCGGGGGGCTTATCGGAATCCGGGAGCCCCCTTTAATAAGGGGGCCCCCAGATCCCGGCCCCCCACCCTATGTGAATGAGTTTGGGGTACATGGTACCCCTACCCATTCACCTAGGAAAAAAGTGTCAATTAAAAAAAACACAGTAGACAGGTTTTTAAAGTGATTTATTAGGCAGCTCCGGGGGTCTTCTTCCGACTTCGGTGGTCTTCTTCTTCTGAATTCAGGGGTTTTTCTCCCTCTCTCTGGTGTCGTCTCCGCGCTCTCTGGTTCTTCTCCGGTGCCTTCTTCCTTCTGCAGGGCTCCTCTGCTATCTTCTGCTCTTTTGGTCTCCCGAGAGGTCTTCTTTCCTCTTCTCTTCCTGAGATGTTGACACGACGCTCCCTCTCGCTGTAATGCCGTGAGCGAGGTCCGCTACCAATTATATAGGCATGGGGCGTGGCCACCGGGTGATGTCACCGATGACCCCGCCCCTTATGTCGTCACAGTCATGACAGTCATGATTGGGCATGATTGGACTGTGACAACATAAGGGGTGGGGTCACTGGGTGACATCACCAGGTGGCCACGCCCCATGCCTATATAATTATGAGGGCATACACAATACAAGCAAAGGCTCTGGGTCTCTGGGTTACATGATTGAGCTTCTGACCATATTTGGTCAATGACATTAATGGGATTCCTATGATGTGATTGACCAAATATGATCATGTGCTAACAACCAAGAAGAAGCGCTAAAATTTTGCAGTAGTAATAAAACAGCTTCTAAATATTTGCTTCACAGTGCAGTTTTATTCAGTCGAACACCCATTCGTTCGCCTGTTTGTACATACCATATATACTCGAGTATAAGCCGACCCAAATATAAGCCAAGGCACCTAATTTTACCACAAAAAACTGGGAAACCATATTGACTCGAGTATATGCCTAGGGTGGGAAATGCAGCAGCTACTGTAAGTGGAAAAGAGGGTCAATAATGCCCATCTGCAGCCTCACTGTGCCCATTTGCAGCCTCACTGTGCCATCTTCATGCCCCACTGTGCCATCTGCAGGCCACACTGTGCCATCTCCATGCCTCACTGTGCCATCTCCGTGCCTCACTGTGCCATCTGCATGCCCCACTGTGCCATCTCCATGCCTCACTGTGCCATCTGCATGCCCCACTGTGCCATCTGCATGCCCCACTGTGCCATCTCCATGCCCCACTGTGCCATCTCCATGCCCCACTGTGCCATCTCCATGCCTCACTGTGCCATCTCCATGCCCTACTGTGCCATCTTCATGCCCCACTGTGCCATCTGCATGCCCCACTGTGCCATCTGCATGCCCCACTGTGCCATCTCCCTGCCTCACTGTGTCCATCTGCAGCCACATGTACCTGATCTCCTGATGTCCCGGCGCTGTGACATACAATCTAGTCGGCGGCCGTGCAGTGTAACAAAGCCCTGCCTCCTCCTCGTCCGTGATGGAACACTGATTCAGTTTCCCAGCAGTGAGTCAGTGTCCGCCTATCACGGACGAGGACAAGGAGAAGGCGGGGCTTTGTTACACTGCACGGTCGCCGACTAGACTGCATGTCACAGCGCTGGGAGATCAGGCGCATGAGGCTGCAGATGGGCACAGTGACTTGATTATTATACTCGAGTATATATGGTAGATGTACACAGTGCAGAATTCTCCCTGGTATTATTTCCCCTGCAGGTCGAATAGTGTTAAGCTATTTTCTCTATCGGTGAATGTTAACTCTCTTGGTCAAATGTTTTTATAGCTATTTTTCTGTTAAGACTGAAGGCTAGGGTATGTTATATTTGCTTGGTGAAAGGCAACAAAAGGACACAAGTACACACATATTACAAATATTACGGATATTATTCTTTACGCCTTCACAAATGTTGAGACATTCACAAAATACATTTTTTTACAAAAAGACCCCCTTTTGTCAATCAACAGACAGAGTCTTTATTTGGTGGGGCAGAACTTGGCTCCACCCAAGTGCAACTAAATTGTTTTACACGGGTAACCAAGAGAGAAGATTGTATGCCATTTGTGGGCCAAATTAGGAATGGCTTAAATATTGCAAGATGCGATCTGGTCCACCAGATTACATGGAAAAAAACAGAGCAGTTCTTAATGTTTCGAAAAAAAAATAGCAGTTATTGCAAGGGAACCTTATATTTCAATATTACATGGACTTGCATTCCCTAGGTCTGGGTCATTTATTGCCATCTTCTAAGGTCACTTTGCTTACATTTAATTTTCACATGTTTTTGCAGCCATTAGCCACCTCCTCTGACTGTCATGCTGATTGTGCCCTGACAAATCCAATGGTCTTCAGTAAGGATGCGGCCAGTACAGACAATTCTCCAGCTGAGAAGAAAGAGCAGAGCGTGTAGCTGAATTGGTGGATTTGTGAGGAAATTCATATTGTGAAAAGAAGATGACTGCGACAATCTGAAACAAGCAAATAACCTCACTAGGGTTGACGTATAAAAGCCGGGGACATCTAAAAATGTAGCTGGTTTCTAAAACAAATAACCTTGTGGTGGCATATAGTTACAGTGCCTTGTAAAAGTATTCATACCCCTTGAAATTTTCCACATTTTTATCATGCTACAACCAAAAACCTAAATGTATTTTAATGGGATTTTATGTGATAGACCAACACAAAGTGGCACATAATTGTGAAGTGGAAGAAAAATGATAAACGAGTTTCACATTTTTTACCAAATAAATATGTGAAAAGTGTGGCGTGCATTTGTTTTCAATACTCAAGTCAATACTTTGTAGAAACACCTTTCGCTGCAATTACAACTGCAAGTCTTTTTGGGGATGTCTCTACCAGCTTTGCACAATCTGAAAAGCTCTGTCAGATTGGATGGAGAGCATATGTGAACAGCAATTTTAAAGTCTTGCCACAGATTCTCAATTAGATTTAGGTCTGGACTTTGACTGGACCATTCAAACACATGAATATGCTTTGATCAAAACCATTCCATTGTAGCTCTGGCTGTATGTTTAGGGTTGTTGTCCTGATGGAAGGTGAACCTCCACCCCAGTCTCAAGTCTTTTGCAGACTCTAAGGCCGTGTACACACGAGCGGACTTTTTGGCAACAAAAGTCCGACAGCCATTCCGGCGGACTTTCATCAGACTTTTGACGGACTTCCGACGGACTTTTGAACGAACGGACTTGCCTACACATGGTCACACCAAAGTCCGATGGATTTGTATGTTATGACGTACGACCGGACTAAAATAACGGAGTTGATAGCCAGTAGCCAATAGCTGCCCTAGCATGGGTTTTCGTCCGTCGGACTAGCATAAAGACGAGCGGATTTTTCGACCGGACTCGAGTCCATCGGAAAGATTTGAAGCATGTTTCAAATCTAAATTCCGTCAGATTTTCAACTGAAAAAGTCCGCTGAAGGTCTGATGAAGCCCACACACGATCGGATTGTCCGCCGGACTCGGTAAGTGTACGCTGCATAACAGGTTTTCTTCTAAGATTGCCCTGTATTTGGCCCCATCCATTTTCCCATCAACTCTGACCAGCTGTCCCAGCTGTCCCAGCTGTCTCATGTTTCACAGTGGGGATGGAGTGTTCAGGAGTGTTCAGGGTGATGTGCAGTGTTAGTTTTCCAAAAAAATACAAAATAAAAAACAGGCTGAACAAATATCTGTGCTAACTAAAAGGAACAAGAAAAGCAGTCAGCATAGTTTGTTGATTTCATCAAACACAAATATAAAAATACAAAAAGCAGCACCTCAGTGAAACAAATTTATAAAAATATGTGATAGTCCATAGAAGATCAATATAGGATAGAGATGACGTGGAGCCTCCACCAAACTTCAATGTACAAAGGAAAGGCACACCACACCCACGTGCTATCAAGCTGCTTACCAGAAAGATATGAAAACAAGCGATGTAATCATATGATGCAAGAGGTTAATAGTAGATCTGAATGGCACACTCCATACTTGACAGGCAGGTCATAGAAATATCCAGGTTATCAAATATCTAAAGGACATCAGGACTCACATAAGGAGATGGATAAATTGTGCAATCACCAGCAGGGTAAAACCCAGTAAGGAAAAGAGCAACAATAGTGAAGCCGTAAAGGTAAAACACACATATTTATTGTAGTCTACTTACAGGTAAAAAGGTACATAATCATAAAAAAGAGGACAATCCTCGGCTCACAACGTACTTGCACCGGCCAGCCTGACATGTTTCATCCTATGTGGATATCATCAGAGGCGCCACTTTAACCACTTCAGCCCAGGAAGATTTTACCCCCTTCCTGACAAGAGCACTTTTTACAATTTGGCACTGCGTCACTTTAACTGACAATTGCGCGGTACAATGCTGTATCCAAACAAAATTTGCATCCTTTTTTCCCTACAAATAGAGCATTCTTTTGGTGGTATTTGATCACCTCTGTGGTTTTTATTTCTTGCACTATAAAAAAAAAAAAAAAAAAGAGCAACAATTTTGAAAAAAATATTATATTTTTTACTTTTTTACTTTTATTTAATTAATTTATTTTTTTACTAGTATTGGCGGTGATCTGCGATTTTTAACGGTACTGCGACATTGCGACGGACAGATCAGACACTTTTGACACATTTTTGGGACCATTGACCGTTATACAGCGATCAGTGCTATAAATATGCACTGATTACTATGTAAATGTCACTGGTAGGGAAGGGGTTAACACTAGAGGGCAATCAAGGGGTTAAATGTGTGTTCCCTAGATGTGTTCTAACCAGGGCTTTTTTTCAGGGGGAACTTGGTGGAACTCAGTTCCACCACCTCTGGCTCAGACCCTTTTGTGCCTGCTCACCACAATCACTTGTAAACACAGAAGTCTGGTTTCTGTGTTTACAAGTGAAAGCTCTGCACTCCGTGTGTAACCCCCATGAACTCTGCACTCTGTATGTAATGCAATCCTAATATTTAATGCCCCTTTAAGACCCTTCTACTGTTTGTGAAATATGACCACATCCACTATTTGATGTGATTTGGAGGGTGTGTGTGGGGGGGAGGGGTTTTGGGGGGGTCGTGGTTGAGTTCCAGCACCTATTGTTTGAGAAAAAAAGCCCTGGTTCTAACTGTATGGGGATAGGACTGACTGGCGGAGGAGACATATCATTGTTTCTACTTAGTAGGAACAAACAATATGTCTCCTCTCCCCTGACAGAACAGCTCTCGTGCACACAATCGCGCGTGGGTGGCGGCGATCGTGCCCGCTGGCCACATGCATTGGGTCCCCTGCGGTGTGTGCGCTCGCTCTGGTGGCTCCCAGAGGGGACCCTGTACACCTACATGCCATTGTGTCGCAGTGTAAGTACGTGAGCTGGTCGGGAACCAGTTAAACTTCTGCATAACTCCCTGACCTGTTTGGTGTGTTTCTTGGCCTTCATGATGCAGATTGTTCACTAAGCTTGTCTTACAAACCTCTAAGGGCTTCACAGAACAACTGTTATTTATACTGAGATTAAATCACACACAGGTGGACTCTATTTACTAATTAGGTGAATTCTGAAGGCAATTGGTTCCACTAGAATTTAGTTAGGGGTATCAGAGTAAAGGGGGCTGAATACAAATGCACGCCGCAGTTTTCAGATATTTATTTGTAAAAAAAAATTGAAAACCATTTATCGTTTTCCTTCCACTTCACAAGCATGTGCCACTTTGTGTTGGTCTATCACATAAATTCCCAATAAATGACAATTCCCAATAAATACGATTTTGGTTTTAACATGACAAAATGAGGAAAACTCACTGTACATAGTTACATAGTAGGTAAGGTTGAATAAGGACAATAGTCCATCCAGTTCAACCTGTGTTGGTGTATGTGTGTCAGTGTCGAAAATAATTTCTCATATCCCTGTATATTGTGTTTACTAAGATGCATGTCCAGGAGTCTTTTAAAAATATCACCACCAATTGTGGAAGAGAGTTCCACTTCCTTATCGCCCTGACAGTGAAAAACCCCCTACGCAGCTTTAGGTTAAACCTCTTCTCCAATCTCATTGTGTGGCCCCATGTCCTCTTACACTCCCTGAGACTGAATAGGTTTTTTCCTACGCTGGGATCACCATTAAGGTATTTGTAAATCGCTATCATATCCCCTCTCAAGCGTTTCTTCTCCAGCGTGAATAACTTTATTGCTTGTAGTCGTTCCTCGTAATTGAGGTCTTCCAATCCCCGTATTACTTTTGTTTTTTGTTTCATAAATTTTATTGTGTATCAAAAAAGCATACATCATATATATATATATATATATATATATATATATATATATATATATATATATATATATATATATATATATATATGCAACAGTAGAACAGATTGAACTGAAGTATAATATGCGCGTATTCAAAATGTGAATTTTGTGATACAAGGCATATAGCATGTTGTACACATACAGTAAACATCTAATCTTTGAAGATATATGTAACATTTATATTTTCAAAGTTATAATAATCTGTTTGACCAATTTCAATTAGCTACTGGTATTAGATTTAAATGGGAAATAATACAGGGGGAAATAAATTTTTTTTTTAAAAAAGGTGGCGGGGGGAGCAGTTGTGCTTTATTATTTCCTGCTCTCTCCTTTTCATTACATTTTCCCTTCTCTTTCTGTTGCCTTTTTCAAGTTACATTGCTGCTTCATTGGCAGTAGTAGATTTAAATTGGATCCAGTTATACCAGGTTGAAGTGAACTTTGAGATGTTCTCTTGTGATATGCTGATAAGTCCCTCTATTTTCTCAATGTGGTTATTTCTACGAAACCATTCTTTTTTTGAAGGAATATTTTTTGAACGCCAGTGGTACGGTATACAATGTCTTGCGGCATTTATCATAAACATAGGTAAAGACTTGAGATAACGTTTCTTAGAGATTGTAGTATGGTGCAAGAGATATTGCCCTGGATTGTAGCTTAAATTTTCTGATGTGACTGAAAGAATGGTGTCATGGACCATTTTCCAGAATGACTGGACCATGGGACACGACCACCAAATGTGAATCATGGAGCCTTCTTCATTTCCGCATCTCCAACATCTACTAGAGACTTGGGGATAGAATTTATTTAGTAGGGTGGGTGTTCTCTACCAACCTGTAATAATTTTGAATCCGCATTCTTGAGTTTCTACTTTAAGGGATCCTTTGTGAGCATACAGGAAGATTGTTACCCATTCTGTTGATGTCAGATGGGTATTGAGGTCTGGTTCCCATGCATGCCATGACGTACTGGAGAAATCAGTTATTTCCCCAAAAAGAGATATGTATATGATTGAAATGATATGTCTTTGTGGGGTTTTTTGGAGCAAAGATTTTCTATAGTAGTGAGAGGTCTTGTCCATGTATGTGATGCCTCATGTCTGGTCAAGCAATGTTTGATTTGTATGTAGTTCCATTGTGATATGGAGTTCAGGGTAATTTCTCTATTAATATCCTCTCTTGATATGAGAGTGTTCCCTCTAAAGAAATGCTTAGTCAGAATGTCTTTATGGGTTCAGTCTTTCAAGAGGAAGTTTTGTTCTAGTCCTGGGGGAAATCTGGATTACTCCTCAGCGGGGTCAGAGGGCCCAGCCAAGGTGTTGGATTGCTGGTTTTTGAGACTTCGCAAAAAATTTCCAAAGTAGGACCATTAGAGGGTGGCATTTAGCTGCTGATGGATGATGTTTTGAGTGTACCCAAGGTAGGGCTTTTAAGGGTTGTGGAATTTGTATGTGTTCTAGTGAAACCCAGTCTTTAACCTGTTGGTGTATATTCCAATCCACAATTCTTGCTAGGTGAGAGGCCTGGTAGTATTTCCGTAGGTCAGGAAGGGCAATACCTTCTTTAGATTTAGATAGATTTAGTCATGTAAATTTGATTCTGGGATGCTTGCCTCTCCATATTAAGGCTGAGCAAGCATGGCGAAAGGATGTAAAAAATGATATTGGTACTCAAGTGGGAATTGTTTGCATGGCATAGAGGAAACAGGAGCGAATCGTCATCTTAATTAGAGATGCTCTACCAAACCAGGATATATTTAGAGAGTTCCAACATTTTAAATCATCATATGTTTCCTTTAGGATAGGAATGTAATTAAGTTTTAAGAGATCTGACATATTGGTAGGAATTTGAATTCCAAGATAGGTTATAGCATCTTTGGACCAAGGGGAAGTTTTTTTGGCATAGTGACACTGAGTCTGGTGATAAAGAGATATTGAGAGCGTTTGATTTGGAGTGATTCATTTTAAGTTTGATAGAGATTTGAAAAGTTCCAGGTCTTGGATGAGATTAGGGAGCGCTATGTGTGGTTCTGACATAAATAGAAGCATATCATCTGCAAAAGCTGCAAATTTGTAGGTTTGATTGTGTATTGTAATGCCTTTTATATCTGGCTTTTGTCGTATTTTATTGAACAAAGGTTCTAACGTTAGGACGAAAAATAATGGGGATAGAGGGCAGCCCTGTCCCGTCCCATTGCGAAAATTAAAGGCATTCGACAGGTAGCCATTAACTTGTACTCTTGCAGTTGGATTTGAATATAATGCACGGATGTAGGCTCTCATTTGGGGTAAGATGCCTATAGAGCACAACACTGCATCCATGTAGTCCCAGGCCACTCTGTCAAACGCCTTTTCAGCATCTAGTGAGAGAAAGAAGCCCTGTTTTTTATTGGATGTCAGGCAATGATGAAAATTAAGTGCTTTTATTGTGTTGTCACGTCCTTCCTGACTTGGTCTAAGGATATAATGGATGTGAGTAGTGGTATGAGTCTATTTGCCAATACCTTGGCATACATTTTTATGTCCACGTTTTTGAGTGAGATTGGTCAATAGTTTGTGACCTGGTTTTCGTCTTTTCCATCTTTAGGGATTACCGCTATGTGTGCTTCTAATGCCGCGTACACACGGGCGGACTTTTCGACCGGACTGGTCCGACTGACTTTCCGACGGACTTTCAATGTACTTCCAACTGACTTTAGAACGAATGGACTTGCCTACATACGATCACACCAAAGTCCAACGGATTCGTACTTGATGACGTACGACCCGACTAAAATAAGGAAGTTGATATCCGGTAGCCAATAGCTACCCTAGCGTGGGTTTTCGAATTTATAGGTACATTACCCACTTGCCGACCAGCCGCCGCAGTTTTACTGCGGCAAAATGGCAAGGCTGGGTGACTAGGGACACGCGCTCTGCTCGCCCCCGGAGCCGATGCAAGTGCCCGGCAGTTGCCCCCACGATCGCTAGTGAAACACCGAGAATCAGGATCTGTGTGAGTAAAAACATACTTTCTGGTTCTCTGAGGGGAGAAGAGACTGATCGTCTGTTCATACAAAGCATGAACAGCGATTTGTCATCTCCCCTAGACAGTCCCCTCCCCCCTTCAGTTAGAACACAGAGAGGGAACACAATCCCTTGATCACCCCCTAGTTTTAACCCCTTCCCTGCCAGTGAAAAAGGGGGGGGTTTATAAGTGTACCAGAGGTAGGATTAGACCTGCTAATCTACCTTATTTTTTAGAGTAATTTATTCTCTTCCCTACTCTTACTCTCTAGCAGGGAGATCAGGAAGAAAGCAATAAAACTTGCCTAAAGATAAAAGATCCGAAATGTTCAGAGGGTATATAAAAGAATCTCCCACTGTTGGGGAATGTGTTCTAGTAGCTCAACTGTAGTACCAAATCCTGCCACCGGAGGGCAGCATACTACTGATAAAGTAAATGATTGTAGGGCTATGAATGAATAAATGTATATGTGGGAAAGGGTTGTCCCAGATCGAGTGTAATTAGACTTAAACTTAGGTTATTCTTAGTAAATTCCATCTATTTAGTTTAACGATTTGTCATAATGAATAAGTAACCGCTAACCAAACCATTAGAATAGGTAAACATTTGCAATCGTTATTTGCTTCTCTAGATTCTTATACAATTCATGTTAAAGATGTAGTACAATTAAATTTTGATTATATAAACCATTTAGAACTAAACCAACTAGAAAAGCCATAGAGCTAAAAAATTTGTATGTGATCCATTCTGGTGATCATGAGGGTCTGGTATAAGTTTTTAGGGGGGACGTCATGCAGTTTTTTTGTGTGTTTGCGGGGTTCCCCATTAACAGCTATACCAGACTCTCATCTTAGATAAGGGTCCAGTATAGTTTGAATGGAAAGGAGATGCCGCTCACAAAGCCTCCTGACCTTGAACATCTGCTCCAGCCCTACTTGATTCAGGTGCTGGCTCTGCACAAGTTAAATGAAAACGAAAAGGTGCTGGACTGCCGCACTCAGAAAAAAAAGGCATCTTTATTGTAAAGCATAAACAATCCAATATACAGTCACATAGATGGAGACAAAACAGCGAACAATCACTAACACGTTTCACATCATTAGATGCTTACTCATAGCTATGAGTAAGCATCTAATGATGTAAAAGCGTTAGCGAGGGTCTAGTATTGATTAAGAAAATCCCTATCTACCCCATCTATTGGCAGTTTAAAGGCCAATTCCATCTTTAGCAGCATGTTATGCCCGTATTTAGGGTGTAACATGTAACATTGCTAAGCAATTCTTCTCATCCCCAGAGCCCCCTTCCTGTGGGGAAGGGGGGGGAGTTCTTCTCCTCCACAGCTGCTGTCACCTTTAAAATTAGTGCAGCTGTGCTTGCTCCTATGAAAAAAAAATAAAATGCACTTTTTTTTTCCTGCAAAAATATGTGTATTTACTATTTTTTTCTTAAAGGCGGACTTATCCTTTAAATGGCATTTTTTCTTTGTAAATGTCAGTTTTGCTGTAATAGGTTGTATACATTGTACATATGCAAATTTAAAGGAATCCTGCATTTTTTATATTGGTCTTCAATTATTATTAAAATCATTGTTCCCCAACTAATAGAATAATTTAAAAATGTCTTTTTGCTTTTGTACATTTTTTCCAGGGCAGTGGCTTAACCACTTCAGCCCCGGAAGAATTTACCCCCTTCCTGACCGGGCCATTTTTTGCGTCATGGCACTGCATCGCTTTAACTGACAATTGCGTGGTTGTGCGACGTTGTACTCAAACAAAATTGATGTCCTTTTTTTCCCACAAATAAAGCTTTCTTTTGGTGGTATTTGATCACCTCTGCAGTTTTTATTTTTTGCCCTATAAACAAAGAAACAGCGACAGTTTTTTAAAAAAAAAAAAATTTTTTATTGTTTGCTATAATAAATATCCCAATTAAAAAAATAAATAAATACATTTTTTTCCTCAGTTTAGGCCGATATGTAATCTTCTACATATTTTTGGTAAAAAAAAAAATCACAATAAGCGTATATAGATTGATTGGTTTTTGCGCAAAAGTTATAGCGCCTACAAAATAGGCTATTGATTTATGTCATTTTTATTATTTATTTTTTTACTAGTAATGGCGGCGATCTGTAATTTTTATCGGGACTGCGACATTGCGGGGGACAGATCGGACACATTTGATACTTTTTTGAAACCACTGACATTTATACAGCGATCAGTGCTATAAATAGCAGTATAATTGTCACTGGCAGGGAAGGGGTTAACACTAGGGGGCGATCAAGGGGTTAACTGTGTTTCCTCACTGTGTGTTCTAACTGTGGGGGGGGTGGGACTGACTGGGGGAGGAGACCGATCCATATTCCTATATACCAGGAACACACAATTTGTCTCCTCTCCCCTGACAGGACATAGATTTGTGTGTTTACATATATAGATCCCCGTTCCCGCTCTGTCACGAGCGATCGCGAGTGCCCGGAGGACATCATGGCCGCCAGACATGCGCATTGGCTTTTCAGTGACGCGGCGGGCACGCCCGCCCCTTATACCCTATAAAGAGGCCGCCGCACAACTGCGCCAATTTGCGCAGGGGAGCCATTCTGCCGCTGGCGGGTGGTCGGCATGTGGTTAAAACAGGTAAATAGTACAGTCATATGCAGGGCTTTTTTTCAGTGGAAACATGGGGGAACGCAGGAGGTGTGCTGAAGGGATTATTGATGCTGTCTGCTGGGGGATATATTGTCACTGGAGGGGATCTGTTTTTGCATGGGGGTCTATTGTTGCTGGGAGAAATCTATTGTTGAGGGAGAGGTCTATTGATGCTGGCTGCTAGGAGATCTGTTGTTGCTGGGGTGGTGTTTTGTGCAGGGGTCCATTGCTGCTGGGGGGGGGGGGGGAATTAGTGTTGTGAGGAGGATCTGTTGGTGGAGAGGGCTACTATTGTTGGGGGGGTGTCTATTGTCGCTAAGGAGGATCTATTGGTGCTTGCAGGGGTCTATTGTTGCTGGGGGGTATCTATTATTGCTGGCAGCAGGGGATCTATTTTATTCCTTGGGGGTGGAGACAAGGGGTGACTCAGAAGGGGGGAGTTCCTGCACCTGTCCTTTGGGGAAAAGAGCCCCGGTCATATGTCATCAGATAAATGTACAAATGTTTCATATTTGCTGGAAAAAAATAGTGTTGGTATGACCAATAATGATGTATTTGTGTGCTTGACCATGCAGCTGAGTTTTGTAATAAAAAGGAACAAGTGCTCATGAAATTTAAGCATATATGTGGATGTATATGGTTTTTCCTTTGTGCCTTCCCAAGAAATATCTATCTATTAGAGATCTATGGGTGATAAGGGTTGTGGGATCCAGTCCTGGGATTGACAACCACAGATTCTGTAATTTTATAAGTTGTTGGGGTTTACCCCTGTGTAAGTTTTACCCTATAAGGTTACATTCACTAGGTTCTGCCAGAGTGGGGGTGTCAGGGAATTCAATAATAAATGTTCTGTCATTTTTAAACTATTCTTTTCTGTCATATATATGTTTTCATTTTTTTGGTTTAAAAAAATTCTTAGTATGTAAACCCTACCAATAAACTCTTTTTTGCTTCCTTTTGGTTTGTTAAATATACTATTGAAAACATGTTTTAATCAGTTGTAGCCAAGGGTTTGCTACTATAGTTATTATAGTTGAATAGTTTGTTGTTGTTTCAAATGAGTTTGGCTCCCTCTAGTGGCTGCTGGGCTTTGTTAGGATTTTTTCCTATTCTTTGAGAAGGATTGCAGCAAAGTATTGTGGGAGATGTAGTTTTGAGGAGGAAGTGACTCTGTTAGCTGGATCAGTCCTGACCTACATGACAGACAATGCAAAGCACGCAGCTTTGCCTGCTGGGAGGAGTGATAAAAGGAGAGGCGTGGCCTGTTTTCAGCCTCTCTGGACGCCATTCAACACTTGCCAGCATGAGGTCTGTCTGTGACCAGGAGTGAGAGACTGTGGCCTATACAGCGGAGAGCCGGATCGTCCGCCTCTGAGGGATCTCGGAGTACAGCCTTGCCATCCTAGCAAGTGGACCGACCTGTGCTTCAGAGCAACTGGAAGCCCCTGCACTTCAGCCCATTGGAAGTTGCAGCACAGCGCGGCGGCACCATCTTCACCAGATGGAGACACCAGGAGGGGATTCCTGGATGGAGCCTCACAGCCATTTAAGTCTATTGTGGTGAGAGGGTACCTGCCCATTCCAGTAGAGATTACAGTATTCCTAAGTGAGTTCTTTATACAGACTGCTGGTGAGACTTGTAGATCCACAGAAGTGAATCTACTTCTTCACAGGCATCATGCAGCTGGACTTTGGGGCCTTGTCTTTCTCCCCTGCGCTGTAAGGTCAGTACTGTATTGCACTCACATGTAAGGAGGAATCTACAAGTGGTGATATTTCTTCAGTTCAACTGCCATCAGCATATCGTTTGCTCTACAGTCATTTCTTTTCCTTTTGTGCTTATTGATTACAAATACTGCAGTTTAAACATCAGGCTAGCTGAAGATATCCGGAGTTGAAAGAACTTTTATAATCTTCCTCTTTTACCAAGCATTGCTGCTACACTCATAAATTCAACTCTGAATTACAACCTAGGGGGAGCCATAGAGAATATGCTAGATTTTTGCTCTACAGTCATTTATTTTCCTTTGTGCTTGTGGATTACAAATACCGCAGTTTAAACATCAGGCTGGCTGAAGATATCCGGAGTTGAAAGAACTTTCATCTTCTTCCTCTTTTACCAAGCATTGCTGCTACACTCAAAAGTTGAACTCTGAATTACAACCTAGGGGGAGCCATAGAGTATATGCTAGATTTTACACTGTGTTCTTGAATGTAAAGAATATATACTGGATTTTGGTCTGTGTGTTGAAGCCTCAGTGGGAAGGTATTTAATATATGTTTTAAAGATATTGAGTACCTATTCCTCTGTGCACCTGTTCACATATACTCCTTAAAGTGATTATAAGGTTGTATGTTCTGTATATGTGCATTCAGTGATAACACTTGCCAATCATAATTTGTGTTCATTCATGTCCTTCATTGTGTTTCATTAATTATTTAATAAACTTTTCTGAGTGGTTCAGTGATATTGTGTGAGTTTCTTATTGCTAACGTCACATTGCAGAATGGAACCCAGGGTGTCAGAGGTAAGAGAGGATCTGCAGAGTCAGGGTAGCCAGTGGGGTATAGAGTCAATCAGCAGCCCTCACTGGGGTACCGCTACACAGTCTTGCAAATAATACCCGTTGATCGTGTTAGAAGTTCAGAGCTGTTCTGTACACACTTCCTGTGTTATCTTATAGAGCATGTAAACCCAACATTTCATATTCCTGATATGTGCCTGCTGTAGCATGTACTTGTATGAGAAAGTATCCTGTTCTCTTTGTATTGCTTTCTTTATGTGAAATCCCTGGTGTTAGTGCCAGTCCCTCTGCTTTCCTATTAAAAACTAAAAACACTGAATTCTTTATCTATACTGGGAAATCAAAACTCAGTGTGCTCTCCTTCAATATCAGACTTGTCCTGACACGACCTCCACCTCCCACACAGCCGTTCACTGCAAAGATCAGTGCACTGCTGTTTCTCCTCCCCCAGCTCTTATGCAGCTAAGAACAGAGAATATGTTATTCCATGTAAAAAAGGGGAAAAAAGGTATTTATGATTTTTTTTATATCTATACACAAATGTTTTGACTTTCATTTCTACTTTAAACTGGATGGGTTGTTTTACACGATGAGGGTCTACATACACTTTAACCACTAACCAGCCATCGTCTTTATACGGCAGCAGGTTGACTCTCCTGGGCAAATCGCCGTAGCTGTACAGCAGCCCTTTAAATAGCCTTAGCAAGTGCGCACACCACCACGTGACGTAGGAGTCGATGCGTGTGGTCGCAATGTCCGCCAAGCACCCAGGATCGCTCCTGAGAGAGACAGAACAGGGGATCTGTCAATGTAAACTGACAGATCCCCATTCTGTCAGGGAGAAGAGAGAGATCTGCTGTTCCCAGTGATTAGGAACAGTGATGTCTCTCTACTCCCTGTCAGTACACTGACCCCACAGTTGGAAACACCTCCCTAGGACACATTTAACCCCTTGATCGCCCCCTAGTGTTAACCTGTTCCCTGCCAGTGACATGTATACAGTAATCAGTGGCTATTTTTAGCTCTGATTGCTGTATAAATGCCAATGGTCCCAAAAAAAATGTCAAAAGTGTCTGAACTGTCTGCCACAATGTCGCAGTCCTGCTAAAAATCGCAGATCGCTTAGTAGTAGTAAAAAAAAAAAGGATAAAAATGCCATAAATATATCCCCTATTTCGTAGACCTTTTAACTTTTGTGTAAACCAATCAGTATACACTTATTGCAATTTTTTTAACCAAAAATATGAAGTAGAATATATATTGGCCTAAACTGATTTAAAAATTTAAAAAAAGGACATCAATTTTGTTTGGGTACTACTTGGCAAAATTGTCAGTTAAAGCGAAGCAATTCCGTATTGCAAAAAATAGCCTGGTCATTAACCACTTGCCGACCAGCCGCCATCATTGTACTGTGGCAGGTCGGCACGATCCCGCGAACCGTGGTAGCTGTATGTCGGCTCCTTTAAGCGGGATAGCAGGCGTGTGAACCCGCTGCATTGCGGGGGTGCAAGTGCTCATGGCCGCGTGCGGGCACGAGAGGCAGAACAGGGACATGTTGTGTGTAAAGGAGGAGGAGAGGCAGATTGTGAGTTCCTAATAGCTAGGAACCACGATCTGTCATCTTCTATAGTCAGTCCCCTCCCCCTACAGTTAGAACACACAGTGAAGGAACACAGTTAACCCCTTGGTCGCCCCCTAGTGTTAACCCCTTCCCTGCCAGTGACATTTATACAGCAATCAGTGCATTTTTATAGCACTGATCGCTGTATAATTGTCAATGGTTTAAAAAATGTGTCAAAAGTGTCTGATTTGTCTGCCATAATGTTGCAGTCCCGATAAAAATCGCAGATCGCCGCCATTACTAGTAAAAAAATAAATAATAAAAATGCCATAAATCTATCCCCTATTTTGTAGACGCTATAACGTTTGCGCAAACAAATTAATATACGCTTATTGCAATTTTTATTACCAAAAATATGTAGAAGACTACATATCGGCCTAAACTGAGAAAAAATTTGCTTTTTTTTTTTTAAAAATGGGGATATTTATTATAGCAAAAAGTACAAAATATTGTGTTTTTTTTTTTTCAAAATGTACGCTCTTTTTTTGTTTATAGCGCAAAAAATAAAAACTGCAGAGATGATCAAATACCACCAAAAGAAAGCTCTATTTGTGGGAAAAAGGTACATCAATTTTGTTTGGGTACAGCGTTGCACAACTGCGCAATTGTCAGTTAAAGTGACAGTGCCGATTTGCAAAAAATGGCCTGGTCATTCAGTAGCCAAATCTTCCGGGGCTGAAGTGGTTAAGTTCTTACTTTGGACAACTGAACAATTAATCTCTATGTAGTGAAAATGAGGAGCGGGGTGGATGTGGGGAGGCTCAGTAGTTAAGAAGATAACTGGGCAGGGCTGATACCAGAAATTTTATTCTAGAAAAAGATCTGTGGTGATATTTCCAGAAGGATCAACAGCTATTGTTGTGTACTTGTGTGGTATTTAAAGGTCTTAAACATGTAGAAATGTGCACGTAATGAAATTCTGTCCTGGCATATGCTTTAACCAAGTGTGTTACTTAAAGTGGTCCTAAATTCAGAAGGTTTTTTTTTTTTTTATCTTAATGCAATAAGATAAAAAGCCTTTTGTGTGCAGCAGCCCCCCCCCCCGCTAATACTTACCTGAGCCCCACCTTGATCCAGCAATGTTGCATTAGAGATTCCGCTGATTGGCTGAGACACACAGTGGGCGCCATTGGCTCCCACTGCTGTCAATGAAAGTCAGTGAGCCAATGAGGAGAGAGAGGGGGCGGGGCGAGCCGCGGGTTTGTGTCTGAATGGATACACAGAGCAGCGGCTTGGCTAGGGTGCCCCCATAGCAAACTGCTTGCTGTGGGGGCACTCGGCAAGAAGGAGGGGCCAGGAGAGCCAGCAGGGGTACCCGAGAAGAGGAGGATCAGGGATGGTCTGTACAAAACCACTGCACAGAGCAGGTAAGTATAACATGTTTGTTATTTTAATGTAAAAAAAAACCCCAAAGGTTTAGTAACACTTTAAATGTAACATGTTCCTAGAGGGATTTCATCTCTGTGTGTGCTTAACTGCAAATTCCCATTTTTCCACCACATCAACGCTACCTGCATTTGCAGCAGGGTTGCCAACTTTCAAACAACAGTTTGTAAAATCTGTAATTCTGTCCATGAATGTCCATTATGGACATGCAGTCTGTATATCCATAATGGACATTCACGGACAGATGCAGATTTTACAAATTGTTCGTAAATTTACTGAGAGTTGGCAACCCTGATTTGCAGTGGGCACACAACATTACCAGTTCTTGTCAAACAAGCAAAATCCACATTTGAACACCCAAACAGACTAAGTTTGATCCAAATCTGGGTTCAGATTGAACCCTGAGTTCATCTCTATCAGTGACCATTATGTTTCACTTTCTTAAAATGAAGTATAAAAGGTGTTCACCAATTCGGTACATTTAATGAAAAGATCATTTAAAATGCACTTGCAAAATGATAACTTGTTCAGGTGAAAATGCCAGAGCCAGCCAGTGAGTTTTTATTTAAACACCTTTTTTCTTTTCAAATAAAACAAGCTTTATTGTTCATTGAGGATAACATATTACATCAGACTGAACTCCCCTTCAGTGTTTTTGGCATTTGAAACTTCCAGGAGTGTTAGATGCCCAATGTGCACTGTGGGTCCATCCTGACATAGGGACTTGAGGAAGGTACCAGCGAAGAGGGGGACACAGACATCTAACTCTTTTGAAAGTGTCAAATGGCAAAACATTGACTAAGGGCTGCTGCACTGGAATGGAGGTAACGTAAGACACGTGGGCTGCGGGAGAGGAGAGTACAAGAGCTCTTCTCTTGCAGGTTACCATTATTTCAAATATTTGATCCCTGCAGGGCTGGTGCAAGGATTTTTGAGACCCTAGGCGAAAGCTCATTTTGCCGCCCCCCTCCCTTGGCTCTACCCCCCGACTCCACCCCCTTTGCCCTGCCCATGTAAACCCCACCTTTTGCGCAAATCAAATGCAGCCTCACCAGCGCCCATCAAATGCAGCCTCACTAGCACCCATCAAATGCAGCCTCACCAGCGCCCATCAATGCAGCCTCACCAGCGCCCATCAATGCAGCCTCACCAGCGCCCATCAATGAATGTTTGCTTGCTTCTATTCATTCGGGAGTCGGGACACAGACATAGTCCTCTGCCACCACTGCGCCTCTGACACTATGTGCAAACTGAGTGGCGGCTGCCTTCTGATGCTGAGGCTTCGTTGCTTGCTGCAGAGAGAAGAGAGTAGAAACACCAGTGGCTGGGTGCCTCCTAGGCAGCAGTGCACCCTAGGAGGCTGCCTAGCTTGCCTAGTGGTAACACCGGCCCTGATTCCCTGACAAGGTTATTTTAATTCAGTAGCTGACTGACAATTGTTTTGTCTCTCCCGGTCATGATTTAGTAAGGGGAGCCACTGGGACTGCGTACTTTTCTGCCAAGCTTTGTCCTTTTGTTTCCATCAGAAAGCTCTTCCATTCTATAAGGCATTGTTCTCTTGCTCTCCACAACGTCTCTCTCTAACTTGTCTATTTTAGTTTTTTTCTTGGAAAGCAAGATCTGTAACAGCATGGCCACATGGGAAGAGTTGGCTTCAAATACACTATATTACCAAAAATATTGGGACACCAGTCTTTACACACACATGAACTTTAATGGCATCCCAGTCTTAGTCCCTAGTAGGGATGAGCTTCGTGTTCGAGTCGAACCCATGTTCGACTCGAACATCGGCTGTTCGATCGTTCGCCGAATTGCGAACGTTATGGGCCGTTCGCGCTAAATTCGTGTGGCGCGTCACGGCCCATAATTCACTGCGGCATCGCAGTGCATTGCTGGCTGATGATTGGCCAAGCATGCACTATGACCCGCATGCTTGGCCAATCACAGCGCCGTCAGTAGAGAGAGCTGTAATTGGCCAAAGCCAGGGTGGCTTTGGCCAATTATGGCTCAGGGGATTTAGTACACACCCCACACTATATAAGGCCGCCTGCACGGCGGCCCTGTGTAGTGTGTGTTCCGGTGTGCTGAGAGATAGAGAGAGAGAGAGACAGTGTCATTTGATTTGAGTTAGATAGATTAGGCAGAACAGTCAGTCAGTTAGCTGCACTTACAGTGTATTGTGTATATATATGCATCCCAGGTGTTGCATATATATATATACACTGTATTCAGTTTAGCTAGATCCGTTCCTGTTATCTTCTATCTAGACTATTTACATTTAATGCAGTGCGTCCTGCTCACAGTGTTCAGCTAGATCCGTTCCTGCTATTTACATTTAGTGCAGTGCGTCCTGCTCACAGTGTTCAGCTAGATCCGTTCCTGTTATCTTCTAGACTATTTACATTTAGTGCAGTGCGTCCTGCTCACAGTGTTCAGCTAGATCCGTTCCTGCAATTTACATTTAGTGCAGTGCGTCCTGCTCACAGTGTTCAGCTAGATCCGTTCCTGTTATCTTCCTACTGACAGGCAGGCTTGTCTGGTTACAGTATATAAAGCTACCTGAAGAAAATTACAGGTGTTCTATTTGATCCTATTAGTACCACGGTCAGGCAGCTAGACTATTTACATTTAGTACAGTGCGTCCTGCTCACAGTGTACAGCTAGATCCGTTCCTGTTATCTTCCTACTGACAGGCAGGCTTGTCTGGTTACAGTATATAAAGCTACCTGAAGAAAATTACAGGTGTTCTATTTGATCCTATTAGTACCACGGTCAGGCAGCTAGACTATTTACATTTAGTACAGTGCGTCCTGCTCACAGTGTTCAGCTAGATCCGTTCCTGTTATCTTCCTACTGACAGGCAGGCTTGTCTGGTTACAGTATATAAAGCTACTTGAAGAAAATTACAGGTGTTCTATCCCAGCTTAGTGCAGCTACAGGCCATTAGTATGTCTGGAAGGCCAAGAAGGAGAGGGACAAAAAAGTGAGGTGAAATCTTCTGAAGAGGAGGAAAGACAGCAAAACAAATGTCACGGGGGTGATAACCCTTCCCTATGTTTTCCAAAAAGCTTAGAAAAGATTTTTTGGCTGGAGCTAAACACGTTAAAAATGTTCAAAATTACAAACAGATTCTACTTAACAACAAACCTACAGTCCCTGTCTTGTTTGCACCGCCTGTATACTGCTGTTCAGAGTATATAGGGCCTGGTGGCCCCACACCTTTCCTTATTTTAATTTGGGTGCGGGGTTCCCCTTAATATCCATACAAGACCCAAAGGGCCTGGTAATGGACTGGGGGGTACCCATGCCGTTTGTCTCACTGATTTTCATCCATATTGCCATGACCCGACATGACATTAAACCCGCAAGCAGTTTTAAATGAGATTTTTTCCTTTAAAAATGACATTTGGTGCAGGGACTGTTCTAAACATGGGAAACACGCGCCACTCTACAGGCATACTATAGACACCCCCCAGGTACGATATTTAAAGGAATATTTCACTTTTTTTTTTTTTACTTTAAGCATCATTAAAATCACTGCTCCCGAAAAAACGGCCGTTTTTAAAAGTTTTTTTTGCATTGATACATGTCCCCTGGGGTAGGACCCGGGTCCCCAAACCCTTTTTAGGACAATACCATGCAAATTAGCCTTTAAAATGAGCACTTTTGATTTCGAACGTTCGAGTCCCATAGACGTCAATGGGGTTCTAACGTTCGTGCGAACTTTCGGTCCGTTCGCGGGTTCTGGTGCGAACCGAACCGGGGGGTGTTCGGCTCATCCCTAGTCCCTAGGGTTCAATATTGTGTTGGCCCACCCTTGGGTGGGATAGGAATGCCTAATCCACAGAGTGCAGGGGTCAGGGGTGTGCAATATAAAAGTAGTAGGGGACAGGCGTATGCAATGCACTAAATGTGCTGAAAGGAGAGTTTTGGAAAGGGGGGGGGTTGTGCTGGGTACATGCACAGTTCAGGGGTCAGAAGTGTGTAATGCACAGAGAGAAATACAAAGTTAAGGGGTCAGGAGTATGTAATGCACAAAGTGCAGGGTTCAAGGGTGTGTTACACACATAGTTCAGGTGTCAGGAGTATGTAACACACAGAATACAGGGGTTAGTTGTGTGTCAGGGGAGTGCAAAATTTCCCTTTCTCCTCCCACCAAAAAGCAAAACAAACCCTTAGCTTACTAAAAAATCCAACATTAATCTGCATGCTCACCCCCAGCATAAAATAAAATGACTAAACAAAAATAAAAAAATTCCCTCCTCCTGCCAGGTAAAATCTCCTCTCTCTGCTGCAACAACCCCCAGCCCAAATCTCCCTACCTCTTCAATAATCTACTCTCAGCACAAGTCTTCATTCTACCCCCTCCAATTTCTCCTCCCGCCAGAAATCTTTCTTCCCACTTCTGCTCAGGTTATTATGGCCCCCATCATAATTTCCCTAATTCTCAGGTAAATTTTTTGATGTGACAGTGGACCATGCCTGTGTAATTTGTGCTGAAACAGCTCCATTAGAAGCATGACAGGGTGACAACACCTAAGCACAAAAGGGAGAAAGGGACAGAGCGCTGTGACCCTAAAACATAAAATTATTTGATTTTCAAAAATAAATCCAGGAACAGCCTACTGACCACACACACTTTTAAACCACATAAAGACAGGCTCCTATTGTATCCACCCCCAGTGCTGTGTTTTGGCCTAGGCTAACAAGGCCCAGGCCTAGGGCGGCACTTTGGGGGGGGCGGCAAAAAAGCCGCCACCCTCCCCACCAAAATGGCATCCGTGCCCTCCTCCCGGCTCCCGCACAGCAGGGCACATCAGCAGAGTAAAGCTCAGCAGTGCAGTGGCGTCGGGGCTGCAGATGGGGCCAGAAATCAGTGTAAGCAGGAGCCGTCATTCTCTCTCTCCGATTGGTCCTCTGCTGTGGCCAATCATGGGGAGGGAAACAGTGGTCAGGAAGCTGGGCGGCGGCACGGCAAAACCAATTAGAGCCGCTCTCTCTCTTTCTTCTCTCTTCTCCCTTCGGCTGACAGAAAGGGGAGGGGGGGCGAGCTGGGGAGTTCTCTGGTAAATGGAGCATCAGCGTTGTGACAGGGAGAGGAGAGATGCAGGCTGTCTGTGTATCTCCCCCGCTTGCCCCCCTCCCCTTTCTGTCAGCCGAAGAGATAAGAGAGAGAAAGCGGCTCTAATTGGTTTCACCGTGCCGCCCAGCTTCCTGACCGCTGTTTCCCTCCCCATAATTGGCCACAGCAGAGGGCCAATCAGAAGACTCTGGGGGCATCATAAGAAAAGTAGTCCCTGAAGAATAGCGGCCCCTGTGTGTGTCCACAGACATCATGCTACAGCCCCCAGCATGCATGCACTCTGCTGAGGGGTGTTACAGCAGGAGAAAAAGAATACTGTGCTGGGGGAAGCCAGATAGGGAGCCACACTGTACCCGCACCACCAGAGCCACGCTGTACCCGCACCACCAGAGCCACGCTGTACCCACACCATCAGAGAGCCATGCTGTACCCGCACCACCAGAGCCGCGCTGTACCCGCACCACCAGAGCCACGCTGTACCCACACCACCAGAGCCACGCTGTACCCACACAATCAGAGAGCCATGCTGTACCCGCACCACCAGAGCCACGCTGTACCCGCACCACCAGAGCCACGCTGTACCCGCACCACCAGAGCCACGCTGTACCCGCACCACCAGAGCCACGCTGTACCCACACCACCAGAGCCATGCTGTACGCACACCACCAGAGCCACGCTGTACCCGCACCACTAGAGCAACGCTGTACCCGCACCACCAGAGCCACGCTGTACCCGCACCACCAGAGCCACACTGTACCCGCACCACCAGAGCCACGCTGTACCCGCACCACCAGAGCCACGCTGTACCCGCACCACCAGAGCCACGCTGTACCCGCACCACCAGAGCCACGCTGTACCCACACCACCAGAGCCACGCTGTATGCACACCACCAGAGCCACGCTGTATGCACACCACCAGAGCCACACTGTACCCGCACCACCAGAGCCACACTGTACCCGCATCACCAGAGCCACACTGTACCCGCACCACCAGGGCCACACTGTACCCGCACCACCAGAGAGCAACGCTGCACGCACACCACCAGAGCCACGCTGTACCCGCACCACTAGAGCCACGCTGTACACGCACCACCAAAGAGCCACGCTGTACCCGCACCACCAGAGAGCCACGCTGTACCCGCACCGCCAGAGAGCCACGCTGTACCCGCACCGCCAGAGAGCCACGCTGTACCCACACCACCAGAGAGCCACACTGTACCCGCACCACCAGAGAGCCAACTGTACCCGCACCACCAGAGCCACGCTGTACCCGCACCACCAGAGAGCCACGCTGTACACGCACCACCAGAGAGCCACGCTGTACCTGCACCACCAAAGAGAGCCATGCTGTACCCGCACCACCAGAGGAGGAGAAAGATGAAGCCACTGCCAGGGTAGAGACATGCTACACTACTGACTAGAGTCGGCCTTGGTAACCCAGAGTGAGCGACCGTCTAGCCAGAGGGATCACTGTTGCGGTTTCATCGGGTCTGGTAAGAGAGCCTGTTGGCCATTATCCATTACTGTTCCCAGGGACTGAGCCATTAGGAAGTGCCTAACCTGATATCCTGTAGGCCAACCCTAGTGACGCCACTGTCCCAGAGCCCACAAGTTCCGGCACTGAGTTTTGGTAACTGGCCAGACAGGGATGCACCAGCGTGGACACCCAGGACATTTGCCGCCCGGAGTCCCACAAGCGGCGATGGGCTTTCCGTGGCAGCCGACACCTCTCTCCCCACTGTCAGCCACACACACTCCTCGGCTCCTCCTCCCTTCTCCTTCTCGGCTCCAATGTTCTAGTGTACACAGCCAGGAGGAGGAGGAGCCACAGAGGAGGAACACGACTTCAGTGCAAGAGCCTCCCAAAGCACCCAGCACATATCCCCTTACCCCCCAAATGAAAAGATGCCGCATCCCTCACTGTCCCCCTCCCGCGGTGTCCCTCTGTCCTCCCATGAAAATGACAGGGCGGATCTTAAAAAGGAAGGGGTGTGGCCTTGACAGGAAGGGGTGGGTCATAGTTAAATTAGGGGGTGCGCGAGCTTAGTCAGGCCTAGGGCAGCACAAAACCTAAATACACCACTGTCCACCCCCCCAAAAAAAAAAATCATTCACCCAATGTTAACATTCTGCAGGCAGCTCCAACTGAGATTTTGGATTAAAGTGACTGAAAGCCTTTATTTTTGTTCGTTAAAATTAAAAAAACATGTTATACTTACCTGCTCTGTTCAATGGTTTTCCCATACCTCCCAACTTTTTGAGATGGGAACGGGGGAAACCTATTAGCAAAAGTATGTAGGCCACACCCCCTGCCACGCCCTCTCAAAGGAGAATTATACCAAAAAAGGGTAATTAAATCCACAAGTTCTTTTTTAACCACTACTATTCCTTTATACTGGCTTTGAAATTTGCAAATGCAGCAATTTAGAAATTGGGTGAAAGGTTTAGCACAGTAAAACACTTTTTGAAAGATAAATATTGCATTACTTATACAACTATATAGATCAGACCAAAATGAGGGACAAGTAAGGGAGGAAAGAGGGACAGAGGGACATTTGGGGGCCAGTGGTGGCCCGTCCATAAGGGGTGCACGGGCGCCACCCCCTATCCATAAGTCTGGCGCCTAAACTACATGCAAGGCGCCAGATGCATGGATTCCAATAGAGGGGGGGTTTAAGCACGCGATCAGACCCAGAGGCTTCACAATAGGATGGGCTCAGGGTGCAGAGCACTGCACTAGAAGCCCATCCAGTTGTGTGACACTAGCGAATGAATATTCGCTAGTGTCACACTAATTTTTCTCCGGGCCAATGAGGAAGCGGGTCCTGAGACCCATTTCCCAATTGACCGAGAGGAGAAGCTGCGCTGGCCGCCGGGATGAGGAGGGAGGAGATGAGAAGAGAGGTGAAGCAGGGGAAGCTAGCCGGCCGCCCGGAGGGAAGCCTGATGAGAAGCTACACTGGCCGCCAGGAGAAGGAGAGAGGAGATGCAGGGGAAGCCAGTCACCCGGAAGAAAGCCCAGAGTAAGTGTTGCGGTCAAGTGACCGACTGGAGGGGAGGTGCGGGTGACCCAATGGGGGGGGGCTGGCTGTGCACTGTTTGCCCCCCCCCAAAAAAAAATACCACCTGCCACCACTGTTGGGTTGAGCCATGAATCTGGAGCAGCTGGGCATGCCAACTAATCAACTTCTACCTTTCATTTTCAAAGCATAACTGAACAAACTGAAAATGTTTGCCTGCCATGCACAGCTGCTCCAATCTTGTCAATTTCTCCCAGTGGAGGGGGGGGGTTTAAGCACGTGATTAAAGCCAGAGGCTCTGATAGGATTCAAAATAGGATGGGCTCAGGGCGCAGAGCACTGCACTCGTAGCCAATCCAGTTGTGTGACACTAGCAAATGAATATTCGCTAGTGTCACACTAATTTTCCTCCGGGCCAATGAGGAAACAGGTCCTGGGACCCGTTTCACAATTGACCAAAAGGAGAAGCTGCGCTGGTCGCCTGGAGGAGGAGGGAAGAGATGAGAGGAGAAGCAGGGGAAGCTAGCCGGCCGCCTGTCCGTCGCCCGGAGGGAAGCCCGAGGAGAAGCTACACTGGCCGCCAGGAGGAGGAGGGAGGAGACGCAGGGAAATCTGGTCACCCGGAAGGATGCCCGGAGTAAGTGTTGTGGGGGGGAGGTGCGGGTGACCCAACAGGGGGGGGGGGCTGGCTGTTTGCCCCCCCCCAAAAAAATACCACCGGTCACCACTGTTGAGAGCCATGAATCTGGAGCAGCTGGGCATGCCAACTAATCAACTTCTACCTTTCATTTTCAAAGCATAACTGAACAAGCTGAAAATGTTTGCCTGCCATGCACAGCTGCTCCAATCTTGACAATTTCTCCCAACTGTCTCCCTAAACTTAAAAAAAGACTTGAAAAACATCCTCTGCACTACCTTTATCTGAAGTGAAATTGTGATGGATTCAACTTTCAAGTCTTATAAAAGAGTTAAGTCATCCATTGCTGTGTGTTGAATGCACAGGCTGCGCATATCTCCAGCTTTGTGATATATGGGAAAGCGGGACACATTATAGCACAAAATATTAGGCAAAGTACACACCCCTGCCATACCTCCAGTAACACAGACCATGGGGATTAATGTGCTAAAAATTACTGGTTTAACCCAATTTTTTATCACTGCTTTTCATTTATTTGGGCTTTTCAAAACAACAAACAGAATAATTTACATTTTGGATGAAGGATGTAGTGGAGTAAAATACTTTATTATACTTTATTAATAATACATTTTTGTATTGTGTAGCGCTACCCCCCTTGAGGATCACTTGGTTAAAAGGATTTCCATTCACTCTTGAGGCCCCAACTGAGTTTTTCCCTCTTTCACTGACACCCCCAAACACTGCTACTGACTCTGAACAGACAATGTGATTTTGTGAACCAAGAAAGATCTTTATAAAGAGAGCAAGGTGTTGAAACAATTTGGCATTAATCTGTGATGAGCAGAACATGAACAAAATTTACTTAAAGTGGAACTTCATTCATTTTTTCATCTTTCCATCTATTAAATCTTCTGCCCTTGTTGTTTTGACTTTGGATAGTATTTTTTTTTCTGCCAGTAAATATCTTATACAGCCCACTTCCTGTTTCTTGTCTGGTCATTAGCCTAGGCTTATGACATCATGCACAGATCTCTCTCTCACTCTTGTGAGAGTATGCCAGGAAGGGAGGGGGGATGAGTCATAAGAGGGCCAATGAGAGCTGCAGAGCTGCAGGTGTGTGTCTGTGTAAATCCAGGAAGTGAACAGGCAGCATCTTCAGCTGCCCACAGTTAAAAAATGGTTGCAGCCAGACTCCATGGATTGAGATTTCTGCAGCATATTTGACAAGTACAGAATCACAGTATATTTAAAATAATATGCAAAGTGGTTGGAGGGAAGCTTCAGAATGGCAACGATGTTTTTATTACAAATTTTGTGAGCAGACTGCAGTTCCTCTTTAAGTAGTACTCTATGCTATAAGCATTTGACTTCAATGGTAAGTCTAGTAAACCTGAGCTTAGTATGAGACAGAACCTCTTTTCATTTAACCGCTTCAGCCCCGCAAGATTTTACCCCCTTCCTGACCAGAGCACTTTTTGCGATTCGGCACTGCGTCGCTTTAACTGACAATTGCGCGGCCGTGCGACGTTACACCAAAACAAAACTGACGTTTTTTTTCCCTCAAATAGAGCTTTCTTTTGGTAGTATTTGATCACCTCTGCAGTTTTTATTTTTTGCGCTATAAAAAAAAAAGAGCTACAATTTTTGAAAAAAAAGCTATATTTTTTACATTTTGCTATAATAAATATCCCCAAAAAATATATAAAAAAAAAATTTTTTCCTCAGTTTAGGCCGATAAATATTCTTCTACAAAAAAATCGCAATAAGCGTATATTGATTGGTTTGCGCAAAAGTTATAGCGTCTACAAAATAGGGTATATTTTTTTATTAGTAATGGCGGTGATCTGCGATTTTCATCATGGCTGCGACATTATGGCGGACACGTCGGACACTTTTGACACTATTTTGGGAACATTGTCATTTATACAGCCATCAGTGCTATAAAAATGCACTGATTACTGTGTAAATGACACTGGCAGGGAAGGGGTTAAACACTAGGGGGCGAACAAGGGGTAAAGTGTGTCCTAGGGAGTCATTCTAACTGTGGGGTTGGATGGGCTACCACTGACATGACAGCGACATGTCATGTCACTAGGCAGAACAGGGAAATGCCTTGTTTACATCTCTCCGTGGCTCCGTGACACGATCGCGGGACACCCGCAGTCATGCTGTACGCGGTGGCCGCGCACCCACTAGCCCCGCCAATAAAGAGGACGTACAGGTACGCCCATTTGCCCACCGCTGCCATTGTGCCGACGTACATCGGCGTGCAGCGGTCGGCAAGTGGATCTACAGCATGGAAATGTATAAACGTTCAGCCCCAGCTCTGGATGTGGAAAAGGTTCACCCTGAGAACATAAGCAGAGAAATAATAGTGAAAATAAATCTCAAGGATGTCCTGAGCCAAGGATTAAGATTTACTTTTGTGACATTAACCTAAAAGTAAAACATAACACATATTATTGGCCAGACATTGGAGCTCTTTTAACCACACGCCGACCAGCCGCCGCAGTTATACTGCAGCAACATGGCTTGGCTGCGCGAATCGCCGTCATGGTACGTCGGTACCATTGACGGCCACTAGGGGACGCGTGCTTGATCACCGCCGGGCTCCCGCAATCGCTCGGTGCCCACGGAGAACCGGGAACTGTGTGTGTACACACAGTTTCCGGTTCTCTGAGGGGAGAACTGACAGATCCTCCGTTCATACAGAGTATGAACAGACGGTCTGTTAGTTTCTCTGCACTATCCACATCCCCCTGCAGTTAGAACACTTCCTAGGACACACATTAACCCCTTCACTGCCCCCTAGTGTTAACCCCTTCACTGCCAGTGACATTTTTACAGTAATCAATGCATTTTTAATCGCACTGATCGCTGTATTAATGCCCAAAAATGTGTCAAAATTGTCCGACATGTCCTCCATAATGTCGCAGTCACAATAAAAATTGCAGATCGCCGCCATTACTAGTAAAAAAAAATTATTAATAAAAATGCCATAAAACTATCCCCTATTTTGTAAACGCTATAACTTTTGCGCAAACCAATCAATATATGCTTATTGCGTTGTTTTTTTATACCAAAAATATGTAGAAGAATACTTATCAGCCTAAACTGAGGAAAAAAAATGTTTTTTATATATATTTTTTGGGGATATTTATTATAGCAAAAATTTTAAAATGATGCTTTTTTTTCAAAATTATCGCTATTTTTTTGTTTATAGCGCAAAAAAAACACAGAGGTGATCAAATACCACCAAAAGAAAGCTCTATTTGTGGGGAAAAAAGGACGTCGATTTTGTTTGGGAGCCACGTCGCACGACCGCGCAATTGTCAGTTAAAGCGACGCAGTGCCAAATCGCAAAAAGTGCTCTGGTCTTTGGCCAGCCAAATGGTCCAGGCTGAAGTGGTTACTGGTGCATTTTGGAGTCCCTAATGTCTTTGTCTTCTGTGAAACGATTAGCAAGTGAGAAGACATACGGTGAAAAGATTTAATAATCTTAAATAGCAGCTCGAGGTAATAACGGTATGACTTTAACCGCTTTCCATCTGGGCCAATTCTGGCACTCTGCTCCTACGTGTAAAAATCATAATATTTTTGCTAGAAAATTACTCAGAACCCCCAAACATTATATATGTTTTTTAACAGACACCCTGTGGAATAAAATGGCAGTTGTTGCAATTTTTTATGTCACATGATATTTGCGCAGCAATTTTTGAAACGCTTTTTTTGAGGGGGGAAAAGTCCCCTCCTGCCACTTGTAAGAACAATCAGGTGGATGTTCTTACAGTTAATTGTTCTTACAGTGCAGGGAATTGCCGGCTGAAAATATCAATACCGGGATGATGCCTGTAGGTATTCACTCCCTGGTTATCTCTCGCCTCGACTACTGCAACTCACTCCTCATTGGATTACCTTTACATAGACTATCCCCCCTTAAGTCCATAATGAATGCTGCTGCAAGACTCATCCACCTTACCAACCATTCAGTGTCCTCCACCCCTCTATGCCAATCCCTCCATTGGCTTCCACTCACCCAACGAATAAAATTCAAAGTACTAACAATAATTTACAAAGCCATCCATAACTCTGCCCCCAGCTACATCACTAACCTAGTCCCAAAATACCAACCAAGCTGCCCTCTTCGGTCATCCCAAGACCTCCTGCTCTCTAGCTCCCTTGTCACCTGCTCCCATGCTCACCTCCAGGATTTCTCCAGAGCTTCTCCCATCCTTTGGAACTCCCTACCCCAATCTGTCTGACTGTCACCTAATCTATCCATCTTTAGGCAATCCCTGAAAACCCTTCTCTTCAAGGAAGCCTATCCTGCTTCTAACTAACGCTGTTTTACTTCTTCCATCAGCTCATCCCCCCCACAGCTATTACCTTTTGTATCAATTGATTCTTCCTTCTTAGATTGTAAACTCTAACAAGCAGGGCCCTCTGATTCCTCTTGTACCAAATTGTAATGTAACTGTAATGTCTGTCCTCATGTTGTAAAGCGCTGCGCAAACTGTTGGCGCTACATAAAACCTTTATAATAATAATAATAATAATAAGTTGGTTAGGGGAATTTTAGATGGAAATCAGTAAGCTATATACACTATAAGGCCAGAAGTATTTGAACACTCCACCAAATTATTGTTCAGGTGTTTTCAGTGAGAGGTACAGTTAATACTACAACATACAGAAATATTTTAGGCAATTGTTGGATTTCAAACGTGTGGTAACAGTTTTGGGAAGACCCTTTTCTATTACAGCATGACTCTGCCCCTGCACATAAAGCCAGTTTCATAAATACATGATTTAAGGTGTGGAGGAATTTTAGAGCACTGACCTCAACCCTACTGAACTCATTTAGAATGAATTGGAATGCCATTTGTGAGGCAAGTCTTCTTGTCCAACCTCACCTGATCTAACAAATGCTAAAGGGACTTTCAAGAAGACTGGAGGTTGTTATAGCTGTAAAGAGTGGAGGGGGACTCCATATTACTGCTCATTTTTTTTGGAATAGGGTGTGCAACAAGCTCATGAAGGCAAATTGGTTAGGTGTTCACAAACTTTTGACCATATAGTGTAGCAATAGCAGAGCGAGCCCACAAGATAGAATGAGTAAGGGCATAAGAAGGTGTGAGGAGGATCCTCAGATCTTACAGACTCCCTTTGGAAGTTTAATACTAAAGTTATTAAAGACACAAACCCCCAAGAAACATGTTACGTAATTATCACTTATGTATTGGGTATTGCTACTTTGCATTTGAAAAACATTTGAAACATACAGTATATCAAGCACAGTTCAACAGGTTCTGATTTACTTCAATGGTCTAGGGCAGCGGTCCCCAACCTTTTTGCGTGGAAGAAGATTGTGCCAAAGCCCACGGGGGAGGGGGGAGCGATTTTTCGCGGGCAATTTGTTGGGGCTATGGCTGGTGTTGGCGCTTCATTGTTGTTATGGTGTCAGGGTGATTGAAGCGCATTATTAATATTGTTACATGGTAATATACTATGAAATTGTTCAACTCATCATAAGGCAGAATCAGTGGGATGTCATCTCTGCTCCTTGCTGCACCTCCGACATTGAAGAGGCTGGGCTGTGAGGGCAGAAGAGCGGTGATGCGGGGCAGGCAGAGAGAGATGATGATATCTTTCACCGCCCACTTGTCTCATCCGCCCACACGCTTCTCTCATCCACCCTGCTATTTTGAGAGAACACCGGCTCTTTCATGCCGCCCGCCTCTTATGCCGCCCGCCTGGCTCTCATGCAGCCCGCCAGCCTTGCTCCGATATCCCGCCTGCATGGTTTCATGCCGCCTGCCTGGCTCTCTTGCCGCCCGCCCGCCTGGCTCCAACATGCCGCACGCCTGGCTCTCATGCCGCACCTGTCCTGCAGCCCGGCTGCAGAGAGGCCACGACCCGGTGGTTGGGGACCCCTGGTCTAGGGTAGACGACAGTTCTGAGGCTGTATTCAGCATGTTTTGTGCATTACTTGGATAAGCAAGTTACACTGCTCATGTATTTACATTGCTGCATTTTGCATTTCAAACAAAAGGCTGGGTTTGGCAACGTTTTTTTGCGTGTTTGTTGTGTGTGTTATAGAGATTGGAAGGCCATTGAAAAATTGTGAAAAAACAACTTTTTCCGTTTGAAAAAAAAAGTAGTTTTTTGGGGGTTTTTTCCAGAAAAACTGGAAAAAAAAGAAGTGTGGAATATGTTCTTTTACAATGATAAGTAATATACTGTATCTATGACATGGTTTTCAAATGATATAACATGAAGACTTTAATGAAAAATTTGAGACTTTATGTAAAGTTCTTGCAACTGAAGACAAGCAAATCCTGAAATACTTTTTAAGCAACTCAATGACATTCTCAAACAAGAGAAATATGCATTTATGCCACTATGAGTCACTCCATAGTAAAGGCTCCAGTTTAGTTTACTTGTGGGCTTCATCTTGTGCCTCCTACAGTTGGGTGATTGTTGGGATACAGTTTCTGACCTCTCAGGCCTTAAAGTGTTACTAAATTCAAACATTTTTTATTGGTTAAAATAACAAACATGTTGTACTCATGGTTGTACTAATGGTATTGCACAAAGCGGCCCTGATCCTCCTCTTCTTGTGTCCCCACCAGTTATCTTGGCTCCTTGTCTTCTTCATGTGTCCTCATAGCAAGCCGTTTGCTATGGAGGCACATGGTGTCTGCTCTGCTCACTCCTGAGCTGTGTGTCCATGGAGCCACGCTCCATAGACACACAGCGGGACTTAGCCCTGCCCCCACTTCCTCCAAATGAATTGGCTCAACCCGCTTGACACAACTGTGGAATAATGTTTATGTGAAGCTTAAAGCGGAGTTCCACCCTAAAGTGGAACTTCCGCTCATCGGATTCCTCCCCCCCTCCGGTGTCACAATTGGCACCTTTCAAGGGGGAGGGGAGTGCAGATACCTGTATAATACAGGTATCTGCACCCACTTCCGGGTATAGCTAGCTGCAGCTAGCCGCAAACCCCCCGCCCACCACCCTTGTGTTGTGGGAAATACACAGTTCCCACAACACAACGGGGACCAGTGTAGACGCGCAGCGTGACTTGCGCATGCGCAGTAGGGAACCGGGCAGTGAAGCCGCAACGCTTCACTTCCTGATTCCCTCAGTGAGAATGGCGGCGGCAGCACCCGAGGACAATCTCACAATAACAATATACTAATGATGTACCCTTACCATTACCTGGGTATCCGCTGTTCCACCTGTAGGAGAATGAACAACACTTCACATCAATTGTAATTAACTAGGATGTAATTTTACTGAGACAAGTATAAACAGTAATTACAATAACTGCATTGCCAAACAAACGTAATATGACAATAAGATAAGTATTCAGAACTCATATGTAAAGATTTCTTGAATAACCCTTGCAAGCGCATCTCCAAGTGGGACTAATGCTCAGAGTGACAACGCCTCAACACTGGACACCTTCCCACTTCCAGCATGCTGCACTAATCACACTAACGCAAAGTTATCAAACACAGCACAGTACAATTACTCAAGAGCTCCCCCTGAGGTATGATGCAGTCCCTTGTTACTGTAACTGAACACAAGGCCTCTCAGTGAAAGATGTAGTCTTTGGTCTTCTGTCTTCTGCTAGCTATTATACTGCAGTGTTTGTAATCCAATGGTTTAACAAGCAAAGAAGTAATATAAACTGATGATTGAAAAACTGTTCTTGTTGTGTAACACACTTATAACTGCCTCCGGTATAGTTGTCTCTGAACCGCACAGTATAAGTTCTCAGTGAAGTATAGGCTTGAGACCTGGTTCAACTCAGTCTACTTGAATGAGACCCCTCTGCAGAACTGCAGGTCTCAGCAACACTGTGGTATGAGTCTAAGTGTGTAAAGTGCGTTAACCACTTGACCACTGGGCACTTAAACCCCCTTAATAACCAGACCAATTTTCAGCTTTTGGTGCTCTCACATTTTGAATGACAATTACTCAGTCATGCAACACTGTATCTATATGAAATTTTTGTCCTTTTTTTTCACACAAATAGAGCTTTCTTTTGGTGGTATTTAATCACCGCTGGGTTCTTTATTTTTTGCGCTATAAAAGAAAAAATAAATTTTTCTTCGTTTCTGTTATAAAATTTTGAAAATTAGTAATTTGTCTTCATATATTTTGGCCAAAATTTATACCGCTACATATCTTTGGTAAAAATAACCCAAATTAGTGTATATTATTTGGTCTTTGTGAAAGTTATAGCGTCCACAAGCTATAGTGCCAATATCTGAAAATTGATCACACCTGAAGTACTGATGGCCTATCTCATTTCTTGAGACCCTAACATGCAAGAAAAGTACAAATACCTCCCAAATGACCCCTTTTTGGAAAGAAGACATTCCAAGGTATTTAGAAAGATGCATGGTGAGTTTTTGAAGTTGTCATTTTTTCCCACAATTCTTTGCAAAATCAAGTTTTTTTTTTCTTTTTTTTTTTCACAAAATTGTCATATTAGCAGGTTATTTCTCACACACAGTATATGCATACCACAAATTACACCCCAAAACACATTCTGCTATTACTCCTGAGTATGGCGATACCACATGTGTGAGACTCTTACACAGCGTGGCCGCATACAGAGGCCCATCATGCAGGGGAGTACCTTCAGGCGTTCTGGAGCACCCAGGCCAATTCTGACATTTCTCTCCTACATGTAAAAATCATTTATTTGCTAGAAAATTACATAGAACCCCAAAACATTATATATGTTTTTTTAGCAAAGACCCTAGAGAATACAACAGTGGTCATTGCAACTTTTTATCTCGCACGATATTTGCGCAGAAATTTTTCGAAATCGGTTTTTTTGGAAAAAAAAACTGTTTTTTGCTTTAAAAAAAAAACAAAACAGTAAGGTTAGCCCAATGTTTTTGCATAATATGAAAGATGAAGTTATGCCGAGTAAATAGATACCTAACATGTCACCTTTCAAAATTGCACACGCTTGTGGAATGGCACCAAACTTCGCCACTTAAAAATCCCCATAGGCGACGCTTTAAAATGTTTTACTGGTTACAAATTTTGAGTTACAGAGGAGGTCTAGGGCCAAACTTATTGCTCTCGCTCTACCGATCGCAGCGATACCTCACATGTGTGGTTTGAACACCGTTTTCATATGTGGGCGGGACTTACGTATACGTTCGCTTCTGCATGCGAGCACACGGACAGGGGCACTTTAAAAATTTTTAATTTTTTTTTATTGTTCATTTTACTTTATTTATTTTAGTTTGACACTTTTTTCCAAGAAAAAATTTTTTTGATCACTTTTATTCCTATTACAAGGAATGTAAACATCCCTTGTAATAGGAATATGGCATGACAGGTCCTCTTTACAGTGAGATATGGGGTCAATAAGACCCCACATCTCACCTCTAGGCTGTGCCTGAAATAAAAAAAAAAAAAAAAAAAAAAGATCCTGGCTTCGATCGTAGCGGTGAGTCGGTAGAAGCACCGGAGGGCGGCGGGAGGGGGGGACGTCCCCTCTCGCCTCCCGTAAGAACGATCAAGCAGTGTAACAGCTGCTATGATCATTCTTATGGTGTCGAGAATCGCCGGCTGAAAAAGCTGATATCTGAATGATGCCTGTAGCTGCACCCATCATTCAGATATCCCCGCACAAAGTCAAGGAAGTCGTATGACGGAAGGCGGGAAGTGGTTAAAACGCTTTTTTTTTTTTAACACAAAGTTGTCCATTTATACAAAATTTCTAACACATAGCATGTACATACCAAAAATGACACCCCAAAATAGATTCTTCCACAGCCTGGCCACATACAGAGGCCAAGTACAGCCGAGTATGGCTGAGCATGGCTGGGTATGGCTGAGCATGGCCGAGTATGACTGAGCATGGCTGGGTATTGCAGAGTATCGCCGAGTATGACTGGGTATGGCAGAGTATGGCTGGGTATCACCGAGTATTGCAGAGTATGGCTGGGTATTGCGGGGTATTGCAGAGTATGGCTGGGTATGGCAGAGTATTGCGGGTTATGGCAGAGTATTGCAGATTTTTGCGGGGTATTGCAGAGCATGGCTGGGTATGGCAGAGTATGGCTGGGTATGGCAGAGTATGGCTGGGTATCACCAAGTATTGCAGAGCATGGCTGGGTATGGCAGAGTATGGCTAGGTATCTCCGAGTATTGCAGAGTATGGCTGGGTATTGCGGGGTATTGCAGAGTATTGCGGGATATTTCGGGGTATTGCAGGGTATGGCAGAGTATTGCGGGGTATTTCAGGGTATTGCAGGGTATGGCAGAGTATTGCGGGGTATTGCAGGGTATGGCAGAGTATTGCGGGGTATTGCAGGGTATGGCAGAGTATTGTGGGGTATTGCAAGGTATGGCAGAGTATTGAGGGGTATTGCAGAGTATGGCAGAGTATTGCGGGGTATTGCAGGGTATGGCAGAGTATTGCGGGGTATTTCAGTGTATTGCAGGGTATGGCAGAGTATTGCGGGGTATTGCAGGGTATGGCAGAGTATTGCGGGGTATTGCAGGGTATGGCAGAGTATTGCGGAGTATTCCAGGGTATGGCAGAGTATTGCGGGGTATTCCAGGGTATGGCAGAGTATTGCAGGAGTATTGTGGGGCATAGCAGAGGGCATTGCAGAGTAATGCACAGCATTGCAGGGCATGCAGAGTAGTGGGGATGGCTGAGCATGGATGGATGGATGTCTCTGTGCAGCGCTGTGGGCACTACAGATGCAGCCCACAACGCTGCTACCATCCATCCATCCCCCTCTCCGCTCACAGTGTACCGATCGGTACACAGGAGGGGAGGAGAGGAACCGGCGTCATCAGATGACGCCGGTTTGTTTACATGTGATCGCTCCGTCATTTGACGGAGCGATCACATGGTAAACGGCCGCGATTAGCGGCCATTTACCGAGATCCGTGATGCGCCAGGTCCTCTGGTCCCGGCGGTCACGGATGCTCTCGAGTGCGCGCCCTAGGGGGCGCGCAAGAGCAGAATTCTGGGAGGACATCCCTGGACGCCCTCCCAGAGTTAAGCAACCGCCCTGTAGCCGTCATTTGGCTATGGGTCGGTTGTTAAGTGGTTAAAGAACTTTGGGCGACAGCCCTTCCACCACACCAGGTCTGTTAAGTTGGAAACCTCCGCTCCGGTTGTCTCAGTCCTGCTGCCAGCCAGCACCGTCACACTGCTCCACTCTGCAAGATGACTGGGACCCCCAAATGGTTCTGTCAGGTGTCTCTGGATCCTTCCCGATCTGATCACACTGTTTCTCCAGCACACTGGGGTAAGGCAGAATCAGTGGTTGCTCCGCACTCTCTGGAACACTTTCTCACAGATCCTTGCAGGCAGGCCACGCATCCAGAAGAGAAAGAAAATGGCCGTGGTAAGCCTTTTATATCCTACCCAGCATGCAGTTCAGTCACTCAGTGTTCATGGGTAGGTGAGTGAGCATTGTGGGTAGGTGAGTCCTTTCACAAAGTAACTAAGTCACTTCCTGTAAGGCTTTCCCTATGCTCTTCAAATGAAAAATAAACAAAGTCTCTTTCACGTTTATACCACTAGAGGGAGCCAAATACCAATTTATAGCATTGTCCATTGTTAGCATTACATGGCATTAGAAGGCAAAAATACCAGCGCTACATACTCCCCCTGCTTTAAGTCTTTGGTCCCCAAAGATATTCAAAATCTGAGCTCTGTTACACATTTCTGCCTTTTACATGCTATCATTTACATGCGGAGAAAAAACAGATTAGTACGATAACAAGCCAGTTGCATTTTCATAACCAGAGTTTAAACTCAAATGGTTCATCTTATAACACAAGCTTGACAGAGGGGCCTCCCACCAATTTCCGTGTTATGGGAGACTGTTCTGTATGTCCACAGCTGACACCGTGGTGTCTGGTACAGATGTTTCAAGGGGTGAGACAGGGTTGTCTCTTTCTGAATCAACAGTAGGGGGGCCAGGCATTTCAGAATTTCTTCTGGCAGTGAATTGAGTCCCTTCAGAGCATTCACCCAAGTTGTCATAAGTTAGTCTTTTTGGCGGGTGAATTACCCTCTTTACTCTCTGTTCTTTTGGCGTCTCAGGCAAACTGGCATTCTCCTCAACTCCTTCATTCTCCCGTTCATCCACTTCCGTTTCCTGTACTTCAAAGCTAGTGGGGGACAAGTGCTCTTCAGAGTGTCCAGTTAGTGGCACAAATTCTGGGCCTTCTGGCCTAAGAGTCCCATTATCCCCTCCTCCTATGTGAGGTGAAAAGCCCACTTCAGTTTCTGGCATTTCAGATGGCCACAGCCAGCTTATTTCCATTTCTTCTTCCTCACTATCTCCTGTTGCTAGGGATCCAGGCTGAGACCTATGTACTGGTCGAGGTACAGTAGTAGGTGTAGATGGTAGCTCCTTTTGTGGGGTTATCCTAAATGCTTCTGTGAGAGGTAGAAGGTGGTTCTGATGCTAGATTAAATTAAATATAAAGAGCTGCGCTTAGAACAATGGTTAAGGTGTGCTGCCCCCCTTAAAAGAGCTTCCCTAGGGATTCTCTGCTGATTAGAATTGTGTTAACAAGGGGTATGGCGCTCCCTATTCTAAGCTAGCATACTGTTTATTTTACTTAGCTTATCCTTGATTTTAAATTCAATTTAATTTTATTTTTATTTTATTTTATTCCACTCCGTTGTATGGGGATGGAGTCTTTTGAATAAAGGTTCTTATACTTACTACACTATGGGAGCCTCCTATTTTTTCTCTTTATGAGGGAGCCATTGTGAACACTGAACCCAATAGTAAGGACACTACCTGGATGCTCGTTAGGACGGTGGGGGAGAGGAATAAAATCGTGACCGCAACACCCCATGGAATCTGTCCCCTTCTGAGGTTGGAGGACCCGGGAACCCATTGGGAAAACCAATTACACGGAAATCATCCTGAATGCCCCGCATGAATGCTGTGGAGAGGAGACCGTGATTGACATATCCTATGCTATTTGCCCCTTCTGGGGCTGTTGGATCTGGTGAGTGGGGACCCATAAGGGGAGCACAAAAGTCACAGGAATTATCCGAGAGCACTCAAGTCACGAAATTGCTTGGAACACTGGTTTTGAACAAGATATTTCACTTTAAGGACTATAATCACTGAAAAACTGTTAACTGGGTTTTTGCACAAATTTTGATCATAAAATGTTTTTTTGCACTAATTTTGATTATAATATTTAATGGTATGGCACATATCTTTATATATATTTATTTATTTTGCACTGTTTAAGCAGAGTTTATTTATACTTATGGTTTGGATTATCTTGCACTAGTAGAGTGTATGCATATGTCCTATACATATACGGCATAATTATCTCACTTGTGGTGGTATATGGTGCAGACCTGTCCCAGCCTACACCCCTTATCATAGGGATCTGAGTGAACCACAACTGAAGACGGTCCTTGTCCATAACAACCTTTTATCTCTGCTGGCATATGTGGGTGCACGTGTGTATATATATATATGTGTGTAGGTACAGACATATACATTTATGGTAACTAGGTTCCCCTGCGGCTATTAGGTACCTTCATTGGGACTATATTGGGGGAAACCACCTGAGAATACAATAAACCACCCCTCCCATATATCACCCTATAGGGAGCGCCATACCCCTTGTTAACACAATTCTAATGGTTCTGATGCTAGGTCTTCAGTGGTCCCGTACTCCCTTCCGGCCTGATCTCATACACTGGCAGCCCTGGAAGTTGTTTGCATACAATGTATGGCTGTGACTTCCACCGATCAGCCAGCTTGTGTCTTCCTGGTATGCCCAGGTTTCGTAATAAGACTCTGTCACCAGGTTGTAGATCCTGAACCCGTACCTTGAGATCGAAGTTTTTCTTGTTCCTTAAGCCTCGGGCATCTGACGTGGCTCGAGCCTTTTCATATGCAGTCTTCAGACTCCTCCGCAATCTGTCTACATACCCACGGTGAGAGGTCTCTGAGGTATGGTCTATAGAAGTGCCAAAGGCCAAATCCACTGGTAGTCGGGCTTCTCATATGAACATCGAATGATGGTGCGAATACCCTGTAGCATCACTCATGGTTTTATTGTAGGCGTGTACCAGAGTGGTGATGTGTTTACTCCAATGTTGTTTTTGTTCAGAGGCCAGAGTCCCCAGCATGTTGAGGAGAGTTCGATTGTGGATGATAGGGAGTAGTATCACTCCTTGTGGGTGATAGGGAGTAGCCTCTGATGAAGTCACGTGACGTGACGATACGCGTCAGGATTGGAGCACGGGAACTGTCACAGACTGACGATAGGATACGAGCTCGGTGCTCGTGGATGTTTTTTACTATAGCCTTCTGCTAAATGTAAGTGTACCATGTTGTTTTTAACCTAATAAACTGATTTATATACGGGATCACGCTATGTGCACTCTCTTCCAACACTCCACATATATTCATCCCATTGTGACGAGCATTGAGGAAATGGGGACAGTTTGAAGATACCCTTTTGAGGTATATGAACTCGGCGTTCGTTGGATTGTGAGTGTATCCCCCTTCTGTGTCCTGTCCCTTTTTCCACTCTGGCCACCACGGAGTTATACTATATACTGTCTGCTTATGTTTTTTTATATACCATCCTGCACACCCACCACCCGAATCGCCTGAACTACTGGACGGGACCCTTGCCTGCTGGTGATCTGTTATTGGATTACAAGCTGTTGTCTTGCAGCAGTAAGGTGAGCTGCTTGCGAGCACAGAGGTGTCCCCACTGAAGACTTTTTTCCCTTTCCTGTGGCTTGCGGACTTGCCTTTTTTGGAATTGATGAATCATTGTTTGAGCACTGTGTATTACAAGGTGGTGGGACTGTTCATCATTTATTTATTTATTTGGAGTCACTAATAAGAATTTGCTGAGTTACCACATATGTGCTAGTATGATACTAGCCCTTTTGCACTGAGATTTCTTTTTTTTTGTTTTTTTTTTTGTTTCAGTATTTACTATATTTTTTATGTGCTAGTATGATACTAGCCCTCATGTACATGGACTTTTTTTGATTCATATATTTTTATTTGGTTCATTTTTTTTGTACCCACACTATATTTGTCACTCATTTTATAGCTTTTTATACGTTTTAGGCAATTTTGTTTAATCAGTCTATTCGGATTTAGGGCCCATGAGACTGCACTTTATTACATTTCATTATACTGTTATATTTTGTATAATTTTTTCATTTTGCCTTTCTGGAACTGATGACTCATTGTTTGAGCACTTTGTACTACAAGGTGGTGGGATTGTTCACCATTTATTTTTTTACTTGGAGTCACCAATAAGTATTTGCTGAGTTACCACATATGTGCTAGTATGATACTAGCCCTTTTGCACTGAGATTTTTCTTTTAATAAGTATTTGCTGAGTTACCACATATGTGCTAGTATGATACTAGCCCTTTTGCACTGAGAATTTTCTTTTCTTTTGTTTCAGTATCTACAATATTTTTCATGTGCTAGTATGATACTAGCCCTCATGATCATTATATCTTTTGTAAAAAAAATTTTTCATTTTTTCACTCACCTCTCTATACATTTGAGTTAGCCCCTTCCCCTTCCTTTTCCCTTTTCCTTTTTTATCACAGCGCAATCACCACTCACTTTATTCATGGACTTCTGAATGCCTAGTAGATCCAACAGTCATCTGATAAGAGTACTCTCAAAGTCTCTTCCCTGGTCTGAGTGGATCCGTTGGGGTAGGCCATAGTCTTCGCCACTGTAGATGCCTGCTGATCCCTGGTGGGGAATGCCTGAGCATAGCGGATGAAATGATCTGTGACTACTAGGATATTTCCTTGTCCATTCAGGTAATATTTTAGACATAGTAAATCTATGCAAACCAAATCCATTGGTCCTTGACTCTCTAAATAGCCCATTGGGGCGGCTCGCTGGGATAAGGTCGTCCTTTGTATACACCTGAGACAGGAGTGACAGTAGCTCTCCACTTCGGGCCTCATGTACGGCCAATAAAACCTGTCCCTTACTAGCTGAAGAGTCCTTTCTGATCCCAGACGGCCATAGTGATCATGCAGGGTGATCAACACCTTCTCTCTGTGTTTCTCTGGCAGAAACAACTGCCACTTCTCTTCAGGATCCTCAGAGTGGTCCCTTTGGTAGACCACCCCTTTTTGCAGCTGCAACCGATCCCACTCTTTACGTAGCAGGTGAGCTTCCTTCTGAGTGCTCTGGAGAAGTAGATCAGGATGTTGGTTCTCCAAGGCCTTTAATGTCAGGCTGCAGAGGGGATCTTCTTGTTGAACCTTCCGGAGGTCTTTACGAGATAACTTAGGCAGACCCTCTTCCACAATTTGAGTGACGTCACAATAGCACTTAGGCACCCCTGCAGCGGACACTCCAACTTCCTCAGCCCTGGCTCCACCTTTTACTTCTTGTTCCGCCCCTTTACAAAGGGCTCTTACTCCTTCAGCGGTAAGCTGGGTCCATCCTTCTGAGTGGTCCTGGGAACAATGGGGCCTTCTTGACAGTGCATCTGCATCTCGGTTTCCAACTCCTGGTCGGTATTTCAGGCTGAAGGTAAATCCCGAGAGTGCAGCCAACCATCTATGGCCTGTGGCGTCCAATTTTGCCGTAGTGAGCAAGTACGTGAGAGGGTTATTGTCCGTCTTGATCACAAATTCAGCGCCATACAAATAGTCTTTTAGCTTGTCCACCACTGCTCACTTTGAGGCCAGAAATTCAAGTTTGTGGGTGGGGTAATTCCTCTCAGCGGGTGCTAGACTTCGGCTCACATAAGCAATGGGCCTTTGTGCCTGTCATGTTCTTGGTTAAGCTCTCCGCCCAGCCTGTCTCAGCTGGCATCCACATGCAGTTCGTATGGCCTGGTAAGGTCTGCATAGGCCAAGACCGGAGCAGGGGTAAGGCTCCATTTCAGCTGTCTGAAAGTCTCTTCACATTGAGGAGTCCACTGTTCTTGGATAGACTCTTTCTTCTTCCTGGGTCCCTGTTTTGGTTTTCCAGGCTTGTCTGAGTCTAAACCCACTTCTTCTTGGTTCTTCAACAGCTCAGTGAGTGGGTGAGCTATTTTGGCAAAACCTTCTACGAACCTCCGGTAGTATGAACAGAACCCTAAGAATGACCTAAGCTCGGTCACATTCGTGGGTCTGGGCCAAGAGGTGACAGCTTCCAGCTTCTGAGGGTCTGTGGCCACTCGTTCGGCGCACACGATGTGGCCCAGGTAATTCACTGAAGGTTGATAGAACTAGCACTTTTCCATGGAGAGCTTCAGGCCTTCATCATGGAGTCTCTTCAAGACTTTCTCCAGGCGCTCTTCATGCTCTTCCAATGTTCTACCAAACACTATCACATCATCCAAATACACCAAAACTTCAACCAGGTTCATGTCGCACACAGTCTTCTCCATTAATCTCTGTAAAGTGGCTGGGGTTCCAGGCAGACCTTGTGGCATGCGATTGAATTTGAAGAATCCTACAGGGGTGATGAAAGCGGTCTTCTCCCTATCTTCGGGGTGCATGGGGATTTGGTAGTATCCACTTTTTAAATCCAGCACACTGAACCACTTCACCCCTGACAGGTTCTGTAAGGCATCTTCTATTCGGGGTGTGGTGTATTGGTCAGGAATGGTCCTTCAGTTCAGTGTCCTATAGTCAATACACAACTGTAATGACCCATTCGTTTTCCTCACCACCACTATTGGGGAAGCATACGGACTCTGAGACTCCCGGATAATTCCTGTGTAATTCAGCTCAGCCAGCTGCTCTCGCAGATCTTCCAAGTCTCCCAGTGGAATCCATCTTACTCTCTCTCTGAAAGGTTTATCTTCCTCCAAACTGATCTTTTGTTCAGCACTTTTTGCAAGCCCCACATCAAACTCACTTTTTGAGAAGGCAGTTCTCCATCTCAGGAGCTGAGTCTTTGCTCTGTCCATCCAAGCAGGTGTAAGGGGGTTGTTTTTTTCAGTGGAATCTCTCCCTCGTGTCCTCCCACAATACCACGCGGTGAGACTGGGGTTGTTTGATTCACCTGTCCCAGCAACACTCTAGCTGGCATCTTCACAGGTGAGGTTGTGGTGTTTCGGACACTGACTGAGACCTTCCCTCTGCTCCTCTGGAGCGCCTTGATCGGCAACACTTCTGGGATTATTTCCAACTCCTTATCTTCCTTCTCTCTGTCCGTCTCGAGGATGATGAAAGGGCCTGGTTGTCTCCAACTCCAAAGTTTGACGGAAGCTTTCAGACAAACTACTTCACCCGGTTGCAACACCTTCTCACTCCGGTCCAAGCGCCAGATCTTGCCCACTCCCTCCCATGGGGCTTTCTGCTCTTGTACTAAGTTCTGGTATACTTGTTTCAACATAGGGTGTACACTCGTGGCTGAAGTACCTTGTTCTTGAACAAGAGGTGTCAACAGTCTCCTGACCAGGTTGGTATTAGTCCCGATGATGAGGGAGTTTTTTTCAGCACCTGGAGGACGGGGGCAGACCACTGCTAAAGTGTCAAAGGTCTCTGCCTTCCCGGCTACAGAGGGGTCGAAGGTCAGCTTGATTGGTATATAGCCATCGTAAGGGAAACTCTGAGTCCCAATGCCCCATATCTGTAGCTCTTCCAACTTCTGTAGTGGCAAGTGTTTGAGGTGCTTGTCATAGAAGTCTCTGTAGAGAAAAGTCACTTGGGCCCCGGTATCCAGGAGACCTTTGGTGTAGACTCCTTCCACTTGAATGGGGACATCGGGGGAAGGTCTCACTAATCTGGGGAGTAATTTGAAGGAGGTGGCCGGTTTGACCCGTTTAGTGGTTTTGATCTGTACTCCTTTCTTGCGGGGGTTCGGGTTCCGCTTGGGTTCTTGTGGGACCCTGTGGGTCTGGCGTGCATTGACTCTCTGATGCCTAATAGTCTGGGTTCAAGAGAGTGAGGTGCTGGGTCGCTTAGAGACAATAATGCCGCGTACACACGGTCGGACTTTTCGACCGGACTTGTCCGACGGACGCCGACGGACCAAATCCGGCGGACAATGTGATCGTGTGTGGCCTTCACCAGACCTTCAGCGGACATTTCCAGTCGCAAATCTGACAGACTTTAGATTTGGAACATGCTTCAAATCTTTACGTCATAACTCCAACGGACCCAGAAATCCGCTCGTCTGTATGCTAGTCCGACGGACAAAAACCCACGCTAGGGCAGCTGTTGGCTACTGGCTATCAACTTCCTTATTTTAGTCCATTGTACGTCCTCATGTACAAATCCGTCGGACTTTGGTGTGATCGTGTGTAGGCAAGTCCGGTCATTAGAAAGTCTGTTGAAAGTCCGCCAAAAGTCTGTTGAAAGTCTGTCGGACGGGCTGTCGGACTTTTTAGCTGAAAAGTCCGACCATGTGTATGCGGCATAACGGGAGTCTTCTCTGAGGGTTTTAACCCCTCCCATGGTCCCTTCACGTCATTATGCTTTTTGGAGCTAGCTAATACAACAGGGTACCCGGTTGACTCCTTCACTGGGGCCCTCTTGAGTTTTCCGCCGGCTTTTGGCATTGTGCCTCAGGCTTCACTGGGCTTGGGCACACTCGTCGATAGTGTCCAGTTCCTCCACAATTGAAGCAAACTTCATTGCTCATCGACTTCCGGCTTGAGTTAGTGGATGTAATCTGAGGTACTTTTGTCGTGGTCTCTCCACCTTTGGTTGTCTCGGAGAACTTTGCCACCAACAAGGTCATCATCTCCATTACTTGTGCCATTTGAGATTTCAAGGCGGCGATCTCAGAGTCTTGCTCCACTGTTCTTGCGGGCCTGACTTCTACTAAAGGTGTAGAGGCCAGATGAACAGTTGCTTGCTGATCATTTAACATGGCTTCTTCATCTCTCACTACTCTGATGAGATCAGGGTATTTTAAGGGCATAACACCCACAGAGTTTTACAAATGAAGCCATACCAGATCAGAGCATAGAGCCCCCTTTAGGATTTGCTGTATTCTGGCTTGATCTATGGCAGAGGGCATCATCCCTTTTTTCAACACAATCTGGTATAACATCTTATTTAGTCGTCTGATGTATTCAGAAAGACGTTCCCCTTGGTGTTGGAGGGTATGTTCAAACTGATAGATTAGATCGACTGCCTTCTCTAACCGCCCGAACTCCTCTTGTAACATAATCAAGTAATCGTAGGCTGTACAGGTGGTATTACTGAATCTCAAGCTCCTAAAGCCTCCGCGGCAGCTTCTTGCAGACTCTCACTGATGCGCTGCTTCTTTTGGGCCTCAGGCAGTTCCCACTCTTCCAGAGCCTGCATGGCTTGCTCTATCTATACATCAAATTCTTCTTCTCCAGCTGGCACAGGCTATTTTCCTGAGAAGATCCTCAGCCTCCTGTACCCAGCCTCCACGCATACTGTGTTGCTCTTCTGGCATTTTGACACAAAATCCCCCAAAGCTGCAAGGAGTTCTGGCCCGATCATGGCCAGGAGTGCTGGGGAGGGGTCTGTTCCTTTAGCTGTCTCCCAGTGAGAAGCACTGATGGGACCCTCATCTGAAACTTTTGGGTATACTATGTAAAGCTTTGTTTTGTTGCCCAGTTGTCCACTTTTGCCTTTGAAGCTTTCGGGTACTCCCTCTCTCCACTCCAACAGTGCATAAGTGCGAGAAGTCCCTTGATCTGGTCTGATGGCAATCACCCATGCTTTTCTGTCTGGGGACAGTGTCTTTACAATTTGACTGACCTGTTCTTCTTCCCAGGCCTCGCCAGGGAGCTAATTTGCTACACTCGCTTCTAAGTTGGCGCCTTCTGCTTTGCACCACTGAACCACGGTGAAGGGGTCCATACTGGTGCCAAGCGGGTGGACTTGATTGCAGAGTAACAGAAATCCCGGATGAGCCCCCACGTGTAGCAATTACCCCCGAAGTAGCTGCTGATATTTGATTGGGCCTGTACTCTGCTATCTTACCCCTAAATGAATTGGCTCAACCCGCTTGACACAACTGTGAAACAGTGTTGGTGTGAAGCTTAACAACAAAGGACAATCTCACAATAACAATATACCAATAATGTACCCTTACCATTACCTGGGTATCTGCTATTCCACCTGTAGGAGAATGAACAACACTTCACACCAATATTATAATTAACCAGAATGTAATTTTGCTGAGACTGGTATAAACGGTAATTACAATAACTGTATTGCCACACAAACGTAATATGACAATACGATATGTATTCACAACTCATTAATATGTAAAGATTTCTTGAATGACCCTTGCAAGCGCGTCTCCAAGTGGGACTAATGCTCAGAGTGACAACGGCTCAACACTGGGCACCTTCCCACTTCCAGCATGCTGCACTAATCACACTAACGCAAAGTTATCAAACACAGCACAGTACAATTACTCAAGAGCTCCCCCTGAGGTATGATGCAGTCCCTTGTTACTGTAACTGAACACAAGGCCTCTCAGTGAAAGATGTAGTCTTTGCTTATCTGTCTTCTGCTAGCGATTATACTGCAATGTTTGTAATCCAATGGTTTAACAAGCAAAGAAGTAATATAAACTGATGATTGAAAACTGTTCTTGTTGTGTAACACACTTATAACTGCCTCTGGTATAGTTGTCTCTGAACCGCACAGTGTCAGATCTCAGTGAAGTATAGGCTTGAGGCCTGCTTGAACTCAGTCTACTTGAATGAGACCCCTCTGCAGAACTGCAGGTCTCAGCAACGCTGTGGTATGAGTCTAAGTGTGTAAAGTGCATTAAAGAACTTTGGGCGACAGCCCTCTCACCACACCAGGCCTGGAAAGTTGGAAACCTCCGCTCCGGTTGTCTCAGTCCTGCTGCCAGCCAGCACCGTCACACTGCTCCGCTCCGCAAGATCACTGGGACCCCCAAATGGCTCTGTCAGGTGTCTCTGGATCCTTCCCGATCTGATCGTACTGTTTCTCCGACACAGTGGGGTAAGGCAGAATCAGTGGTTGCTCCGCTCCACACAATGCAGGCTGCGCTCTCTGGAACACCTCCTCAGAGATCCTTGCAGGCAGGCCACGCATCCAGAAGAGAAAGAAAATGGCCGTGCTAAGCCTTTTATATCCTACCCAGCATACAGTTCAGTCACTCAGTGTTCATGGGTAGGTGAGTAAGCATTGTGGGTAGGTGAGTCCTTTCACAAAGTAACTAAGTCACTTCCTGTAAGGATCAAAAAGAAAAAACTGCGCTTGGCAAAGGAAAAGAAAAAGAAGCTGCGGTTATAAGTGCGGTCACACCAAATACAAACTAATAAACAAAAACCGCGCTAAATAATGAATAAAAAGTCTTAATACAGTCCATGCAGTCCCAAATGAATGTCCACATAAAATAAGGTAGGTGGAATTGTTAGATACAAAAAACATATGATTTATCCAGTGTGGTGAATAAACAGCAACAGTGGAAGTGAAAACGTCAAACTACTGCGCTTACCAGATGTAAGCCAAATATTGGCGGATGGCTTAAACCCAGCCAGGGCCTTTAAATGATGATCCAGCCAAGTCAAGAAGATCGCATCCGTCTCATATGTCCAGTCCGTCCAAATTTAAATTTAAAAGAAATATAGCACAAACATAGCGTAATACTGATATTAAAAAACCAATACGTGAAGAAAAGTGCAACACTCAAAAATGAATCATAAATATCATATGTCATCCGAGGTTGTCACAGCAACCATGGGTGGTGAATGAGTGTCATGCAATCATGCAAAAAACGTGAATTAGGGAATAGGTGCAACACCCAATCTCAATTAGAAATCCGGCAATAAGAGCTATAGTAAATCACCCAAAAACAATAAAAACGTGAAAAGAAAAAGAGACCATTGACAAACAGCACATCGCATGCACGGGCTGCTTACCAGATGGCTAATACAAACAGGCAAAGTGTCACACAACTCCACTTGTGAAAAGGATATGAACACACCAACGAGTCCTTCCTCCTGCAGCTCCGCTCAGCTGAAGAGCTCCGTTCTTCAGCTGAGCGGAGCTGCAGGAGGAAGGACTCGTTGGTGTGTTCATATTCTTTTCACAAGTGGAGTTGTGTGACACTTTGCCTGTTTGAATTAGCCATCTGGTAAGCAGCCCGTGCATGCGATGTGCTGTTTGTCAATGGTCTCTTTTTCTTTTCACGTTTTTATTGTTTTTGGGTGATTTACTATAGCTCTTATTGCCTGATTTCTAATTGAGATTGGGTGTTGCACCTATTCCCTAATTCACGTTTTTTGCATGATTGCATGACACTCATTCACCACCCATGGTTGCTGTGACAACCTCGGATGACATATGATATTTATGATTCATTTTTGAGTGTTGCACTTTTCTTCACGTATTGGTTTTTTAATATCAGTATTACGCTATGTTTGTGCTATATTTCTTTTAAATTTAAATTTGGACGGACTGGACATATGAGACGGATGCGATCTTCTTGACTTGGATCATCATTTAAAGGCCCTGGCTGGGTTTAAGCCATCCGCCAATATTTGGCTTACATCTGGTAAGCGCAGTAGTTTGACGTTTTCACTTCCACTGTTGCTGTTTATTCACCACACTGGATAAATCATATGTTTTTTGTATCTAACAATTCCACCTACCTTATTTCATGTGGACATTCATTTGGGACTGCATGGACTGTATTAAGACTTTTTATTCATTATTTAGCGCGGTTTTTGTTTATTACTTCCTGTAAGGCTTTCCCTATGCTCTTCAAATGAAAAATAAACAAAGTCTCTTTCACGTTTATACCACTAGAGGGAGCCAAATACCAATTTATAGCATTGTCCATTGTTTAGCATTACATGGCATTAGAAGGCAAAAATACCAGCGCTACACAAGGAATGCAGTAAGGTAAAAAAGTTTTTAGCTTTTGTAACACTTTAATTGACAGGTAATTTGTCTGACAAATTAGTTTTTCTCTTTTAGCTTTTAAATGATTCCTATTATTGCTCTCCAGGAAAGTGCGGTCAGGTTAGTAACTAGTGAGGCACTGGCTAGTATCAGAGCCAGATACACACAGGTTACATACGCCATGATCGTTAGAGAGAGAGAGACAATTCTAGCACTAGACCTCCTCTGTATCTCTAAACATGTAACCTATAAAACATTTTTGGAGATTTTTAGGTACGGAAGTTTAGCGCCATTACACAAGCACGCGCAATTTTAAAGCGTGACATGTTAGGTATCTATTTATTGGGTGTAACATAAAAAGAAATATTTCTGCGCAAATACCATGCAATGGAAAAAGTTGCAACGACCACCATTTTATACCCCAGGGTGTCTGCTAAAAATATATATATAATGTTTGTGGGTTCTGAGTAATTTTCTAGCAAAGGACATATGATTTTTACATGTAGGAGAGAAGTGTCAGAATTGGCCTGGGTGGCAAGGGGTTAATTACCATAAGTAATATACAAATAATTATTATATATTGTTTTTAAAGTAATTTACTATATTTTCAAAATCTGTACTCAAGCAGGTGGCTTAACGGACAAATTACTGACGTTTGAAGTTATAACTTCGAACCAGTAATTTCACAGTAAAAAGACAATCAATATATTATGTCAAAATACAGTGAAAACCCAGGCCTTTTTCCACTATGTCACTGCTATTGAGCTGGTAAATCTAATGCCGCGTACACACGATCAGACATTCCGACCACAAAATCCTGGATTTACTTCCGACGGATGTTGGCTCAAACTTGTCTTGCATACACACGCACAAATCACACAAATGTTGTCAGAAATTCCGATCGCCAAGAGCGCGCTAACGTACAACACGACGGCACTATAAAAGGGAAGTTCAATAGCCAGTGTGCCACCCTTTGGGCTCCTTCTGCTATCCTCGTGTTTATCTTGTGTCAGCAGAAGTTTGGTGAGAGACGTTACATGCTTTTCAGCCTCCTGCTTTTCAGATCGTTACTGCTCTTCAGTTTGTGCTTGTGGGGTCGTATCTGGTTTTCAGTGCGTGTAGTCAGTTCACATCTGGTTTTCAGTGTGTTCTTTTATAGTACGTATTTGATTTGCAGTGCGTTCTTGTCCGCTCATTTCTGATTTTCAGCTCGCTCTTCTCAGGCCTTTCTGATTTTCAGTGCGTTCTGTTAGTTCGTTCTGACCAGCCGACCGTTTTAAAGCCATGTTGCGGGTACGTTCTCATCGTAGAGTTTGTGCTGTGCAGGGGCTTGGTGTTGGGGTTCTTACTTTGACACTCAGTTTGAAGCGGTGGAGCTTGGTGTAAGTGGAGCTGGATTAAGTGGGAGTTAAAAACAAGTGTTAGAGTATACAAGTCTTGCTGTCTGTTGGTGTTTGCTGCTGTCTGTTGGTGTGTGTATTGCTGCTGTCTGTTGGTGTGTGTATTGCTGCTGTCTGTTGGTGTGTGTATTGCTGCTGTCTGTTGGTGTGTGTATTGCTGCTGTCTGTTGGTGTTTGCTGGGTTGCATTTTGGGGACTTTTCCTTTTAGTTTTTAATTTGCCTTTTGCTGTCACTTTTTAAATAGCTTTTTTTTTTTTTTTTTTTTTTTTTTCTGTTTCATCAGTCTATCAATTAAGGGGTGTGGTTAATTGCTCACAGGTGCCCAGGTGCCTATTTAACTTGTTGTAGGACTCAGTCTGAGCGTGCTCAGTTTGAAGCGGTGGAGCTTGGTGTAAGTGGAGCTGGATTAAGTGGGAGTTAAAAACAAGTGTTAGAGTATACAAGTCTTGCTGTCTGTTGGTGTTTGCTGCTGTCTGTTGGTGTGTGTATTGCTGCTGTCTGTTGGTGTGTGTATTGCTGCTGTCTGTTGGTGTGTGTATTGCTGCTGTCTGTTGGTGTTTGCTGGGTTGCATTTTGGGGACTTTTCCTTTTAGTTTTTAATTTGCCTTTTGCTGTCACTTTTTAAATAGCTTTTTTTTTTTTTTTTTTTCTGTTTCATCAGTCTATCAATTAAGGGGTGTGGTTAATTGCTCACAGGTGCCCAGGTGCCTATTTAACTTGTTGTAGGACTCAGTCTGAGCGTGCTCAGTTTGAAGCGGTGGAGCTTGGTGTAAGTGGAGCTGGATTAAGTGGGAGTTAAAAACAAGTGTTAGAGTATACAAGTCTTGCTGTCTGTTGGTGTTTGCTGCTGTCTGTTGGTGTGTGTATTGCTGCTGTCTGTTGGTGTGTGTATTGCTGCTGTCTGTTGGTGTTTGCTGGGTTGCATTTTGGGGACTTTTCCTTTTAGTTTTTAATTTGCCTTTTGCTGCCACTTTTTAAATAGCTTTTTTTTTTTTTTTTTTTTTTTTTCTGTTTCATCAGTCTATCAATTAAGGGGTGTGGTTAATTGCTCACAGGTGCCCAGGTGCCTATTTAACTTGTTGTAGGACTCAGTCTGAGCGTGCTCAGTTTGAAGCTGTGGAGCTTGGTGTAAGTGGAGCTGGATTAAGTGGGAGTTAAAAACAAGAGTTTAAAACAGGAGGTTATAACAGGGGTCATAGTACCTGTGTAGTGTGAGTATCTGAGTGTTGTCTGAGTAGTGTGTGTGGATCGTTAGTACTTGTGTATTGTGTACCTGTGTATTGTCTTGAGTATTAGTGCCAGGAAGCTAGTTGTTAGGTAATTTGGACAGGGTAAAATCCCCAAATCCTCACTAAATTTAATAGGTACGATGCCCGGCGGGTGTGGAGAGGCGACTCTTTGTACATCTTGCCGCATGTATGCGTTCCTTGATCATCCGATCGAGGGCGAATACTGCTGTGCAAAATGTAAGCACATTGTTTCCCTGGAAGCCCAGGTTCTGAATCTGGGGAAGCAACTGTCAGCACTGAGAACTCCCTCCATACTAAAGGTGAGCCAGGAATGTACACGGCAGGTGCTGGAAGGGGCCAGCACAGAGGCGGGTGGAGACAAAGAGGTGCAGGCACTAGCAAAGAGTAGATGGGTGACAGTCAGGAGGGGTAGAGGGGGAAGTGCCAGGGAGGCTGATCCAGGACTTGAGCATCCCAATAAGTACGCTCCATTGAGTGACATTACTTTGTACATTGTTACCAGTCAGGGACCAGCACTGCTGGAGATGAGGGACTCTCCTAGCTGCCAGGGGAAGAACTCCTCCAGTGAGAGTGGGGGAGCAGCAAAGGGAAAGGAAAGACAGATTCTGGTGGTAGGGGACTCAATTCTTAGAAGGACAGAGAGGGCAATCTGTAACCAAGACCTGAAGCGCCGAACAGTATGTTGTCTACCGGGCGCTCGGGTTCGGCACATCACGGATCTTGTGGACAGATTACTGGGAGGGGCTGGGGAAGACCTGGCTGTCATGGTGCACGTTGGCACCAATGACAAAGTCAGAGGCAGATGGAGTGTCCTAAAGAACTATTTTAGGGACTTAGGAGCTAAATTGAGGAAAAGGACCTCCAAGGTAGTGTTCTCAGGAATACTACCGGTACATCGAGCCACACCAGAGAGGCAGAGGGAGATTAGGGAAGTAAACAAGTGGCTGAAGAGCTGGTGTAGTAAGGAGGGGTTTGGGTTCCTGGAGGACTGGGCCGACTTCTCAGTCGGTAACCGGTACTATAGAAGGGACGGACTGCACCTAAATGAGAAGGGTGCAGATCTGCTGGGAATGAAGATGGCCAAAAAGTTAGAGGGGTTTTTAAACTAGGCGATGGGGGGGAGGGTCCAGAGACAGTGATAGCCAGCGCGGAAGATATTCCAGAGGGTAGTATTGGGGGCATTAGTGGTAGGTTAACCAAAGCACAAAAACACAAGGTGAGTATAGTAGCAAGTCCAAGTTGCAATCTTGAAACACCCAATATGAGGACCGGTCTAAACTATGTGGCATGTGGCATGTTCACCAATGCCAGGAGCCTGGCGGACAAGATGGGTGAACTAGAGATACTGTTGTACAAGGAGGATTTGGATTTTGTGGAAATTTCAGAGACCTGGTTCAACAGCTCTCATGATTGGCTGGCAAACATTCAAGGGTATACCCTATACCGCAAGGATAGAGAGGGTAAAAAAGGGGGAGGGGTATGCCTATATATCAAGAATAATGTACAAGTGAATGTGAGAGATGACATCACTGAGGGGGCTAGGGAGGAGGTGGAATCTTTATGGGTAGAGCTCCAAAGGGATGAAGCTAAGGGGAAAATAATACTGGGAGTATGCTATAGGCCCCCTAACCTGAGGGAGGAAGTGGAGACGGATCTCCTATCACAAATTGGATTAGCAGCAAGGATGAGAAGTGTTATCATAATGGGGGATTTTAATTATCCAGACATAGACTGGGCGGAGGGAACCGCGCATTCATTTAAGGCTCGCCAGTTCCTTAATGTCTTGCAGGACAATTTTATGGGTCAGATGGTAGACGCACCAACTAGAAATAAAACATTACTAGATCTACTGATTACCAACAATACAGACCTGATAACAGATGTGGAAATACGGGGCAATTTAGGTAACAGCGATCACAGGTCAATTCGTTTCAGTATAAATCACACAAATAGGAGACATGAAGGGAACACAAAGACACTGAATTTCAAAAGAGCCAACTTCCCTAAACTACAAACCTTGCTAAAAGGCATAAATTGGGATAAAATATTAGGAACAAAGAATACGGAGGAGAGATGGGTTTGCTTTAAGAGCATATTAAATAAGGGCATTAGCCAATGTATCCCATTGGGTAATAAATTTAAAAGAGCGAACAAACATCCTGGATGGCTTAACTCCAATGTAAAAATGCATATAAAAGCAAAGGAGAAGGCCTTCAAAAAATACAAGGTTGAGGGATCATCCACAGCATTCAGAATTTATAAAGAATGCAATAAGAAATGTAAGGGTGCAATTAGGATGGCTAAGATAGAACATGAAAGACACATAGCGGAGGAGAGCAAAAAAAATCCCAAGAAATTCTTTAAGTATGTAAACAGTAAAAAAGGGAGGACAGACCATATTGGCCCCATAAAGAATGAGGAAGGACATCTGGTTACAAAGGATGGGGAGATGGCAGAGGTATTGAATTTATTCTTCTCCTCAGTCTTCACGAGTGAATCGGGGGGCTTCAGTAACCAAAACTGCAGTGTTTATCCTCATGACACAACACAGGAAGCACCTACATGGTTAACAGAGGACGGAATTAAAATTAGACTTGAGAAACTTAACATTAATAAATCACCAGACCGTTGTTCCTAATTTTTACAGACAGTCTATTGACTGGAATGGTACCAGCTGATTGGAGAAAAGCCAATGTAGCACCAATATTTAAAAAGGGCCCAAAAAACATCCCTGGGAATTACAGACCAGTTAGCCTAACATCAATAGTATGTAAACTCTTGGAGGGGATGATAAGGGACTATATACAAGATTTTAGTAATAAGAATGGTGAGTTGCCATCTAGATAAAGGAAGGCCCGTAGACGTGGTGTATCTGGATTTTGCAAAAGCATTTGACACAGTTCCCCATAAACGTTTACTGTACAAAATAAGGTGTGTTGGCATGGACCATAGGGTGAGTACATGGATTGAAAACTGGCTACAAGGGCGTGTTCAGAGGGTGGTGATAAATGGGGAGTACTCAGAATGGTCAGGGGTGGGTAGTGGGGTCCCCCAGGGTTCTGTGCTGGGACCAATCCTATTTAATTTGTTCATAAACGACCTGGAGGATGGGATAAACAGTTCCATCTCTGTATTTGCAGACGATACTAAGCTAAGCAGGGCAATAACTTCTCCACAGGATGTGGAAATCTTGCAAAAAGACCTGAACAAATTAATGGGGTGGGCGACTACATGGCAAATGAGGTTCAATGTAGAAAAATGTAAAATAATGCATTTGGGTGGCAAAAATATGAATGCAATCTATACATTGGGGGGAGAACCTCTGGGGGAATCTAGGATGGAAAAGGACTTGGGGGTCCTAGTGGATGATAGGCTCAGCAATGGCATGCAATGCCAAGCTGCTGCTAATAAAGCAAACAGAATATTGGCATGCATTAAAAGGGGGATCAACTGCAGAGATAAAACGATAATTCTCCCGCTCTACAAGACTCTGGTCCGGCCGCACCTGGAGTATGCTGTCCAGTTCTGGGCACCAGTCCTCAGGAGGAACGTACTGGAAATGGAGCGAGTACAAAGAAGGGCAACAAAGCTAATAAAGGGTCTGGAGGATCTTAGTTATGAGGAAAGGTTGCGAGCACTGAACTTATTCTCTCTGGAGAAGAGACGCTTGAGAGGGGATATGATTTCAATTTACAAATACTGTACTGGTGACCCCACAATAGGGATAAAACTTTTTCGCAGAAGAGAGTTTAATAAGACTCGTGGCCACTCATTACAATTAGAAGAAAAGAGGTTTAACCTTAAACTACGTAGAGGGTTCTTTACTGTAAGAGCGGCAAGGATGTGGAATTCCCTTCCACAGGCGGTGGTCTCAGCGGGGAGCATTGATAGCTTCAAGAAACTATTAGATAATCACCTGAATGACCGCAATATACAGGGATATGTAATGTAATACTGACACATAATCACACACATAGGTTGGACTTGATGGACTTGTGTCTTTTTTCAACCTCACCTACTATGTAACTATGTAACTATATGACACAAGCCCAGTCCATGAACAGGGCGAGTAGGAGTTCATGGTCGAAGAATTGGTTGCTCCAGCATGACCAATTCTGTCACATACCTTTGTTGCGGGAGATCCGTGAGAATAATCCTGATGATTTCGGAATTATCTCCGGATGAAGGACCCCGTTTTTCACCGTTTGTTGGATTTGCTGCCCCCTTATATTATGAAGCAGGACACCTGTATGCGTCAAGCCATCACTCCCGAGCAGAGGCTAGTCGCCACTTTGCGGTACTTGGCGAAGGGGAAAAGTCTGCAGCACATCAAGTTCTCGACAGGCATCTCCCCCCAGGCTCTGGGGATCATTATTCCAGAGACCTGTTCTGCCATCATTCAGGTCCTGCAGGAGGACTATATTAAGGTAAGATTTCTCCTTTAATATCACATTCTATGTATTTAATGTTTGCTAATGTATTGTATTTATTTCATCATTCCATAATTACCATGATTGTAATATGCTGTGAATGTCCTCTTTATCCTCATGCATGCTGGAAGTTTTCAAAGTTCCTTTTTGTCTTTCATGCATATTTGCCTTCACTACCCTCCCCAGCATGCTATACTGGGCCCATACACACCTAGTCTAGTCACTTAACAATGTATTTTGACAACTCCATAGTAGTGCTTTACCCTAAACACCCCCTAAAATGTGTACAAATGTTATTTGTGTCCTTAAATTTATGCAGAGTGCCAGAGGCTTTTTTTGGGGTCCCACAATCATTTGGAACCCTCCCTCCTCCAACCCTTAAGTCAACCAATACCAATCCTCTATCTGCTGACTTTGCCAAACCCATACACACTATACCTACTTCTTTTGTGGTCAGATTTATGGATGAATTCACCAAAGCATGTAGTGAAAGGGCCTGCCTGAATACTTTCAAATGGTACTGTTTAAAGTTTTGTTCTCCTATTATCGTGATAGGTAATTGCAGAATGTAAAAATGTGCTTCAATTTGTACAGTGTGTATTTATATTTTTGTATTATGACACTTGTTACCTGTCCAGTGGGCTGCCAATAGTGTGAGGAGGGGCTGGCCAAAGTAACACACATATTTATGCATTCAGCTCTCATTGCAGTGGAGAGGGTTACCTGTCCAGAACATCCCCCCCAAAAAAATGTTTTTTACAATGGGCCATCAGAGGGGGTGAGGAAACTAATAAGTGGACTTTATATTTTTTTCTTTAAATACTCCTTCAGATAAATGTTATACTGATGTTAGCCGATAATGTTTGTGTCTAATCTGCTTGCAATGTTATGTGCAAAAGTACTATTTTTTTTTCTTGTTTGACTCCACAGTTTCCTTCAATGCCATAGGAATGGCAGACTGTGGCATCCCACTTTGCCCAGTGGTGGGACTTTCCCAACTGCGGAGGGGCAATTGATGGGAAACACGTCCACATAGTCCCACCCCCCAACTCGGGGTCATAATATTACAACTATAGGGGGTTTAATAGTAATGTGATGTTGGCGGTGGTGTCGTCGACATTTGAATTTCTCTATGTGGGGAAGAATGGCCAGATGTCGGATGGTGGAGTCATTGCCCAGACCAAGTTCTACGGACGGCTCCAGAGTGGTGGCTTAGGATTGCCACCTCCGGAAGACAATGTGGCTGGTCTGCCATTCGTCTTTGTCGCTAATGAAGCGTTTGGGCTGGGTGGTCACCTGATGCGGCCGTTCCCGATGAGAACCCTCACCCTGGACCAGAGGGTTTTAAAATACCGGCTGGCCAAAGGCAGAAGAGTGGTGGAGAATGCTTTCGGGATACTGGTCAGCCGGTTCTGTCTATTCCTTATGCCAATGAACATGGCAGAATATAAACTTAACCATATAATACTTGCACGCTGAATTCTAAACACCTTTTTTAAGGAGAAATTCTATGAACTAGAGTACCTGACCACGAGAATGTGTTTCCAGCGCGATCCCATGGCGCTGGTTCTTGGCGACAGGGTACTGTACATCTTGCGCTGGCTCGCTCATCTGGAAAGAAAAACTGCATTTTTTCCTTTCCCGATGAGCGACAAGCATTGCTGACAGGTGTCTGGTATGAATCATGAGGGGGAATGCTGCGCCAAATTTTAAATAAAAAAACGGCACGGGTTCCCCTCCAGGGGCATACCAGGCCCTTAGATCTGGTATGGATTTTAAGGGGAACCCCCTACGCTGAAAAAACGTGGGGATCCCGCCAAAATCCATACCAGACCCTAATCTGAGCACGCAGCCTGGGTGGTCAGGAAAGGGGGTGGGGACGAGTGAGCGCCCCCCCCTCCTGAACCGTACCAGGCCACATGCCCTCAACATGGGGGGTGGGAGCTTTAGGGGAGGCGCCCTGCGGCCCCCCACCCCAAAGCACCTTGTCCCCATGTTGATGAGGACAATGGCCTCTTCCCGACAACCCTGGCCGTTGGTTGTCTGCGGGCGGAGGGCTTATCAGAATCCGGGAGCCCCCTTTAATCCCCCCCTATATTCGCTCTCCTGTTCTTCTGCCGGGCTCCTCCGCTATCTTCTGCTCTTTTGCCGCTCTTTTGCTAGTGGTGGCCCGGTCTTCTCCGTCGTCTTGTTCCCTCTTCTCTTCTTCCGATGTTGACACGGCGCTCTCTCCCGCTGTAATGCTGTGTGCAAGGTGTGCAACGACTTATATATGCATGGGGCGTGGTCACCGAGTGATGTCACCTGGTGACCCCGCCCCTTTATGACGTCACAGTCCCGAGGCATGATGGGACTGTGACGTCATAAGGGGCGGGGTCACTGAGTGCCATCCCCATGCCTATATAAGTCATTGCGCACCTCGCACATAGAATTACAGCGGGAGAGAGCATTGTGTCAACATCGGAAGAAGAGAAGAGGGAACAAGACGATGGAGAAGACCGGGCCACTGCTAGCAAAAGAGCGGCAAAAGAGCAGAAGATAGCGGAGGAGCCCGGCAGAAGAACCGGAGAGTGGGAGAAGAACCGGACACCGGGAGAAGAGGCCGGAGAGCGGGAGAAGAACCGGACACCGGGAGAAGAGGCCGGAGAGCGGGAGAAGAACTGGACACCAGGAGAAGAGTCCGGAGAGCAGGAGAAGAACCGGACACTGGGAGAAGAGGCCGGAGAGAGAGTGGAAAAGTCGGAAGAAGACCCCCGAAGTCAGAAGAAGACCCCCGGAGCTGCCTAATAAATTACTTTAAAAACCTGTCTAGTGTGTTTTTTTATTGACACTCCGCCCGCAGACCCCGACAACCAACGGCCAGGGTTGTTGGGAAGAGGCCCTTGTCCTCATCAACATGGGGACAAGGTGCTTTGGGGTGGGGGGGCCGCAGGGCGCCCCCTGCCCCACAGCGCCCACCCCCCATGTTGAGGACATGCGGCCTGGTACAGTTCAGGGGGGGGCGCTTGCTCATCCCCACCCCCTTTCCTGACCGGCCGGGCTGCATGCTCTGATAAGGGTTTGGTATGGATTTTGGGGGGACCACCCCGCTGGCTCCCGCGACGGGGCTCGCAGGTGTCAAATCTCGCTGATAGCAGCGGCAAGATTGACACAATATCGCGGTCACCTACTGTATGTGGCCTCAGTTGGGCCTGAGGCCGGATTTCAAGAACAAACCCTGATGTTGCTTGAAGCTGGCTGTCCTGGCTTGCCCCCCAAAGCTCCAGCGAGGTCCTTCTAAAATATATGGAGTACTTTGCGGGAAGGGGGGCCATTGATATGCCAGAAAATGTTTCATAAACTTTTTTAAAATACATTTTTAATCTAAACTGAATTAATATTTCCTTTGATTTACTGCTTGTATTTCTTTTAGCTGTCTCCTAGGTTATCCAATGGACTTTTCTTTTTGGCCATTTTCTTCAATAGTGCAAACGTAATTTCTTTGATACATGAGGTGACAATCTCTTCTTCAGCTAACTATTGTGTTGTGGGTCTGCTACACAAGCCTTGTTTTTGCTGTTAATGTATGTAATGCATTACTGATAAAAATATTCATCATTTTCAGCACCATGAATTAATTTTTTTGAGTCACGAAAAGGGCCTTAATGTGGCAAATTTTAAAGCACTGTGAGTGTTATTTACTAAAGGAAAATCCACTTTGCACTACAAGTGCACCTCAAAAGTGCACTTGAAACTGCACTGAAACTGCACTGAAAGTGCACTTGTAGTGCAAAGTGGATTTGCATTTAGTAAATAACCCCCATTGTCACTGTAAACACCAACCTACTCAAAAAACTGCTATTGAGCATTGAAAGAAGAAGCCACACATTATCATTGATGTGTTCCTTGATCTTCTGTAAATCCCAATTGCACACCATTATTTCGCTGATCAGGTTCGACTCGAACATCGGCTGTTCGATCGTTCGCCGAATTGCGAACGATATGGGCCGTTCGTGCCAAATTCGTGTGGCGCGTCACGGCCCATAATTCACTGCGGCATCGCAGTGCATTGCTTGCTGATGATTGGCCAAGCATGCACTATGACCCGCATGCTTGGCCAATCCCAGCGCCGCCTTAACAGAGAGCCATAATTGGCCAAAGCCAAGGAGGCTTTGGCCAATTATGGCTCAGGGGATTTAGTACACGCCCCACACTATATAAGGCCGCCTGCACGGCGGCCCTGTGCAGTGTGTTCCGGTGTGCTTAGAGAGAGAGAGACAGTGTCATTTCATTTGAGTTAGCTAGATTAGGCAGGACAGTCAGTCAGTTAGCTGCACTTAAAGTGTATTGTGTATATATATGCATCCCAGGTGTTGCGCATATATATATATATATATATATACACTGTATTCAGTTTAGCTAGATCCGTTCCTGTTATCTTCTAGACTATTTACATTTAGTGCAGTGCGTCCTGCTCACAGTGTTCAGCTAGATCCGTTCCTGTTATATTCCTACTGACAGGCAGGCTTGTCTTGTTACAGTATTTTGAAGAAAATTACTGGTGTTCTTTTGATCCTATTAGTACCACAGTCAGGCAGCTAGACTATTTACATTTAGTGCAGTGCGTCCTGCTCACAGTGTTCAGCTAGATCCGTTCCTGTTATCTTCTTACTGACAGGCAGGCTTGTCTTGTTACAGTATTTTAAAGAAAATTACTGGTGTTCTTTTGATCCTATTAGTACCACAGTCAGGCAGCTAGACTATTTACAGTTAGTGCAGTGCGTCCTGCCCACAGTGTTCTGCTAAACCTACAAGTAAGTGGGGTGCGTCCTGCTCACAGTGTTCAGCTAAACCTACAAGTTAGTGGGGTGCGTCCACCTCACAGTGTTCAGCTAAACCTACAAGCTAGTGGGGTGCGTCCTGCTCACAGTGTTCAGCTAGATCCGTTTCTGTTATCTTCTTACTGACAGGCAGGCTTGTCTTGTTACAGTAAATACAGCTACCTGAAGAAAATTGCTGGTGTTCTTTTGATCCTATTAGTACCACAGTCAGGCAGCTAGACTATTTACAGTTAGTGCAGTGCGTCCTGCTCACAGTGTTCTGCTAAACCTACAAGTTAGTGGGGTGCGTCCTGCTCACAGTGTTCAGCTAAACCTACAAGCTAGTGGGGTGCGTCCTGCTCACAGTGTTCAGCTAGATCCGTTCCTGTTATCTTCTTACTGACAGGCAGGCTTGTCTTGTTACAGTAAATACAGCTACCTGAAGAAAATTGCTGGTGTTCCTTTGATCCTATTAGTACCACAGTCAGGCAGCTAGACTATTTACAGTTAGTGCAGTGCGTCCTGCTCACAGTGTTCTGCTAAACCTACAAGTTAGTGGGGTGCGTCCTGCTCACAGTGTTCAGCTAAACCTACAAGTTAGTGGGGTGCGTCCACCTCACAGTGTTCAGCTAAACCTACAAGCTAGTGGGGTGCGTCCTGCTCACAGTGTTCAGCTAGATCCGTTCCTGTTATCTCCTTACTGACAGGCAGGCTTGTCTTGTTACAGTATTTTAAAGAAAATTGCTGGTGTTCTTTTGATCCTATTAGTACCACAGTCAGGCAGCTAGACTATTTACAGTTAGTGCAGTGCGTCCTGCTCACAGTGTTCTGCTAAACCTACAAGTTAGTGGGGTGCGTCCTGCTCACAGTGTTCAGCTAAACCTACAAGTTAGTGGGGTGCGTCCACCTCACAGTGTTCAGTTAAACCTACAAGCTAGTGGGGTGCGTCCTGCTCACAGTGTTCAGCTAGATCCGTTCCTGTTATCTTCTTACTGACAGGCAGGCTTGTCTTGTTACAGTATTTTAAAGAAAATTACTGATGTTCTTTTGATCCTATTAGTACCACAGTCAGACAGCTAGACTATTTACAGTTAGTGCAGTGCGTCCTGCTCACAGTGTTCTGCTAAACCTACAAATTAGTGGGGTGCATCAGTGACACTGTCCCCCTTGTCCACCTGTTGGAGCACACGCTGCGTGGAATAATGGACAGGGCACTTGAGGCAGAACAGAGGCAGGAAGAGGAGGACTTCCTTAGCTCTCAAGGCCCCCTTTATCCAGACAGTGTTCCTGCGTGCCCGCCGATCACACAGGAAGAGGACGAGGAGGAGGAGGAGGAGGAGGAGGAGGAAGATTGTGTCAGTATGGAGTTGGAGCCTGGCACTCAGCATCAGCAGCAGTCTTTAAGGGATCAGTCCCAAGAAACACATGGACTTGTACGTGGCTGGGAGGAGGTGGATGCGGACCATGTCGTCCTTAGTGACCCAGAGGACTCCGGACCGAATGCCTCAGCAAACCTACGCTGCATGGCCTCCCTGATCCTGCAAAGCCTGCGTAAGGATCCTCGTATTCGTGATATCAAGGAGAAGGACCAATACTGGCTGGCAACCCTCCTTGATCCACGTTACAAGGGAAAGGTTGCGGACCTTATTTTGCCATCGCAGAGGGAGCAGAGGATGAAACATCTTCGGGAGGCCTTGCAGAAAGGTCTGTGCAACGCGTTCCCAGAGACTGGGAGGTTACAAACTCCTGTTTCTGGACAACGTGTTGCTGAGGCTTCGGTCAGTCAAAGAAGGAGCGGTGGAGAAGGTGGCCGTCTGACCGATGCGTTCAGACAATTTTTTGGTCCTCAGCCCCAAGGTATGATCGGTTCCAGCAACCATCGCCAGCGTCTGTTTTACATGGTGCAGGAATACCTAGGGGCAAGATCAGACTTGGACACCTTTCCCACCGAAAATCCTCTGGGTTACTGGGTCTTGAGGATGGATCACTGGCCAGAGCTTGCACAGTATGCAATTGAGCTACTGGCCTGTCCTGCATCCAGCGTTCTTTCGGAATGCACATTCAGTGCTGCTGGAGGCGTGGTAACCGATCACAGGGTGCGTCTGTCCACTGACTCGGTCGATCGACTGACCTTCATAAAAATGAATGAGTCTTGGATCACCACCAGCTACCAAGCACCTGATGCTGATGTAACCGAATAATTTTTTTTGAAATCTCAGATCCCTTCAAAGACTGCCTATGCTGATGCTGAGTGACTATCCCTGAGTAATTATCCTCTTCCTCCTCAATCATCACGCTGATAGCTTGTAAGAACATTTTTGGTTCTGGGTGCCACCACCAGTGCCTAAGGCTCGTTCCTGCATTCCAACTAGAGTGTCTGTGAGGGGTTGCAGTGTTACATAGTTACATAGTTACATAGTTACATAGTTAGTAAGGTTGAATAAAGACACCAGTCCATCCAGTTCAACCTGAGTGAGTGTGGGTCTACAACCCTGACCCTTGTCCCTAACCCTGAACATCGCACACTCACATCAATCCCTACCCTCAATCCAAGGTCCCCATTCATATACTAGGGCCAATTTTGGACAGAAGCCAATTAACCTACCAGCATGTCTTTGGTGTGTGGGAGGAAACCGGAGTACCCGGAGGAAACCCACGCAGGCACAGGGAGAACATGCAAACTCCAGGCAGGTAGTGTCGTGGTTGGGATTCGAACCAGCGACCCTTTTTTACTGCTAGGTGAGAGTGCTAACCACTGCACCACTGTGCCGCCCTTAGGCACCAGTGCCTAAGGCCTAATTTTTCAGCTCCTGTTCAACAGGGGCATGTAATTACAATTCTTGATCTAATATTTCACAGCAGAGCCCTGTGAGGGCTTACAGTGTTGTGGCCACAGCAACACCTAAGGCCCAAATTTCTGCTGAGTATATAGGGCAGGACCCTACTTTCAAACAACTAACTTACAAACGACTCCTACTTGCAAACGGAAGGAGACAACAGGAAGTGAGAATAAATCTACCCCTAGGAAGGGAAATTCTCTCCTGTAAGAGTTAATATGGGAAAAACATTTCTCCTTTCCACTGATGCTTTCCAATCCATTGGGACAAAAAGTGAGGTGAAATCTTCTGAAGAGGAGGAAAGACAGCAAAACAAATGTCACAGGGGTGATAACCCTTCCCTATGTTTTCCAAAAAGCTTAAAAAAGATTTTTTGGCTGGAGCTAAACACGTTAAAAATGTACCCGTTCAAAATTACAAATAGATTCTACTTAACAACAAACCTACAGCCTGTATACTGCTGTTCAGAGTATATAGAGCCTGGTGGCCCCACACCTTTCCTTATTTTAATTTGGGTGCGGGGTTCCCCTTAATATCCATACAAGACCCAAAGGGCCTGGTAATGGACTGGGGGGTACCCATGCCGTTTGTCTCACTGATTTTCATCCATATTGCCAGGACCCGACATTACATTAAACCCGCAAGCAGTTTTAAATGAGATTTTTTTCCTTTAAAAATGACATTTGGTGCAGGGACTGTTCTAAACACGGGAAACACGCGTCACTTTACAGGCATACTATAGACACCCCTCAGGTACGATATTTAAAGGAATATTTCACTTTTTTTTTTTTACTTTAAGCATCATTAAAATCACTGCTCCCGAAAAAACGTCCGTTTTTAAAAGTTTTTTTTGCATTGATACATGTCCCCTGGGGTAGGACCCGGGTCCCCAAACCCTTTTTAGGACAATACCATGCAAATTAGCCTTTAAAATGAGCACTTTTGATTTCGAACGTTCGAGTCCCATAGACGTCAATGGGGTTCTAACGTTCGTGCGAACTTTCGGTCCGTTCGCAGGTTCTGGTGCGAACCGAACCGGGGGGTGTTCGGCTCATCCCTAATCAGGATCTGTGCACTTGCACTTGTGAAATGAGTTTCTTCTTCCACAACATCCACATCACCTAAAAGAAAAAACACATCATGTATTATAACCTGAAGCTCTGGTCTCAGACACTCACCTGTTGTGGTCACTATTTCACCCAATTCATAAACCTCTCCTTCCTCCACATCCTGAGGTTGTGGTGTGGGGATTTCCCCTTCTTTTGGAGGCTGTGGGTCCCTGGTATCCTCTGATGTCCCGAGTCTTTTCTCCTCTCCTCTGATGTCCCGAGTCTTTTCTCCCCTATGTGAATAAAAAAGGTATACTTAGCACACAGATATTTGAGGCCAGAAATAGTAATATGAAACATTGCTTGAAAGTGTCGTACAATTGTCTGTTTTGGCAGAGTTCCAAGATGAAGACATTTTTTATTGCCCTTTCTAAAGCTGCAATACTTACCTGTTTTGGTCAAGTTTCACACATGGAGACACCCTTAGTATCCACTGGAGCACCTGTGTGGGACACCCTTAAAAGGGTGTTCTGGTGTCCCACACTATTGCTCCTGCGTCCAGATGTGTAAACAGCTGCTGAGTGTCCTCTCCTTACACTAAATCAAGTTTGCATTTCATTCTAGTTACAAACCTATCTAGACAACAATGTACTAAGCTTCTTTGAATACAAATAGGCATGACCAAATGTAGTTAACCTGCATCTGCCAAAAACATTTTATTAGTGGGCGAATGAACGATGTTTACTATGAACTATTACTGTGCCCACGAACCTGAAAGTTGCTATTTTAAACTGTACAACAGTAAAGAAAAGCACATGGAGCAGCATGTAAGTAATAATAATAATAGGAACACACGACAACTACTTACTTTTTTGCAGAACTCTCTTGATCTTTCTGTACTGATCGTGCTCCCTCAATTTCAGGTCTGACCAGCGTTTCCTCAATTGAGCCTTGGATCGCTGTACCCAAAAATTCCTGTGCAGACTTTTCACAACTTTAGTCATGATCTTGGCCTTTCTCACATTTGGGTTTGGGTAAGGTCCATGCTTCCCATCAGTCGGCCCTCTTCAAGATGTCCACCATCTCCACCATCTCTAGAAAGGCCATATTTAAGGCTTTAAATAACCTCTGGGATCGGGACGTTCATGGCTCCGGGCTTTCGTCGTTGCTGCTGCTGTCTTCATGCACTTGTTCTTTCTCCGCCATGTGCTCTCCCACTGCACCAGAAGAGAAGGGGCTGGGAATATACTAGAAAGAAGGTCAGGGTCGGGTGGAGTTTAACACATGCGCAGTGTATATAAAGTGGAACACGCATGCGTCGTACGTACGATCTGTGAGCGGAGGAAGGAGTATCGGAAGGGCCGATCGTGATAACGAAGGTACAATTTTAACTTGGGGCATCAGTGGCCTATACTGCTTAGATATTGAGGCCTATATTGGGACAATATTATGCGGGTTTAGCCTGACATTAGGGTTTGTCTTGTGTTGTGTCTTGCAGATAAAATGGATTGATTCAACGATCATGACTTCCTTCCCCAATTCATTGATATGTACAGAGAGCTGCCCTGTCTGTGGCAGACAAAACACCCGTTTCATACTAATCGAATAAAGAGGAAGGCAGCACTGGATAAATTGCTTAAATTTGTGAAGCCGCAGATCCCCACGGCAGACATCAATTATTCGAAGTGCAAAATTGGTGGCCTGAGGAGCACTTATAATAGGGAGCACAAGAAGGTCCAGGATTCCATGAGATCAGGAGCAGCAGCAGATGACAGGCTGTGTTACTATGACAGACTGCGGTTTCTGTCAGACCAGACTGAAATCAGGCCATCACTCTCAACCCTTCCATCCACTCTTCCTTCCACCCCATCTGAGGCTTCCGATGTCCAACCTGGGCCTTCCACCCAGAAAGAAGATGTGGAGGAGCCCAGATTGAGCCAGGTATAGCATTGTTAAACATATTTCTCAAAATTGTGTGTGATTCATGAACAATAAACTAAAACTATGTCCCTTTTTCATACACAATAAAGCCTCAGCGGAGGCTGCGGAAAGTGGCAGCCAGGAGGTGGCAGGGGAAAGTGGCAGCCAGGAGGTGGTGATGGTAAGTGGCAGCCAGGATGTGGCCGGGTCCAGTAGCCTGACCGAATCCCAGGTCCCTCCCCTCCACCTTCAACAAAAAAGGCCCAGGAAGGGGAGGAGCGTGGAGGAGTCAGCACTTGGGTTAATTCGGGAGGCTTCTGTGGCCCTCAGAACCCTCCCTCAGTCTTCTTGAGGCCTATGCTTGTATGGCTGCCAACAAAATGCAGGAAATGTAGGTGGCCCAATGCCTCATTTGGGAGGAAGTGATATATATGGCCCTAAATAAGGGGTTGAGGGGCAAACTCACAAGCAAAACCCACCTGTGTGAGTTGGACCACAGCCTGGGGACATATATGTCATCTGCTGCTGTTCCTGATCTCTCTGAGTCCTTGACTTGATTGTGCTCCCTATTAAATTTACTCCTCAGGTTACCAATTTTGCCTGTCAAATAATTGATGTCTGCCCTGGGGTACAAAGGCTTTGCTAATTTCACCAGTTTATCCAGCGTTGCCTTCCTCTTTATTTTGTTATGACCCATTAATAAATGTCTATTTTTTTGAACAAATCATTGGCTATGTGTTTTAATTAAAAAAGGACAGTTTGTTTGTGAGTAGGCAGGTACATTTCAAAAATACAATGTGAAATTAACAAGGGACACAAACACCAACCAACCTCCTTGAGGTTAAAAAATACAAGATAATAATGGTGTGGTAACTTGACACACAAAACGACAATTATTATGGAGATCACTACGAAAAAATAAATCAGGAGGACTTGATAAAAATTAAAAAGAAAAAGTAGATCACTATAAACAAAAATTATAAACATTATTCTGGAGATCTGGAGAAAAAATTAAAAATGATTATTCAGGAGATCACGAGAAATAATAAAGAAATCAGTTTGTCAGAACTCTGTGTGAACATCAGCAGCAAAACAACTTCATTATTCTAGCATTATAAAGAAGAAGAGAATGCACTGCATTAAAAGATTTAAAAATTTGCAGCGTGACGAATGTGCTATCTCCATTACGAGCGCTAGTTTTACCAGACCAAGCGCTTCCGTCTCGTACTTGATTCAGAGCATGCGTGGAATTTTGTGCGTCGGAATTGTCTACACACGCTTGGAATTTCCGAAACGGATTTTGTTGTCGGAAAATTTGAGAAGCAGCTCTCAAATTTTTGTTGTCGGAAATTCCGAAAAAAAATGTCCAATGGAGCCTACACACGGTCGGAGTTTCCGACAACAAGCTCCCATTGAACATTTGTTGTCGGAAATTCTGATCGTGTGTACGGGGCATAACAATAATAAACACTATGCATTAATCACAGTGATTCAATAAATCAATGAACCACAGCGATACTAAAGTGTCAGCTGCCGCTTAAAATGCAATAAACAGCCAAACTGTTCATACCAAGTAGTAAAATGTCCACAAGTACTTCAGTGAGTACAATGATTACTAAAGCAGCGCTACCATCATTTCTTCTTATGACCAGCTTTCATATGATAAATAACACATGAGAAAACATGAATGACAGATGGTGATAAAGTTCCAGAGAGACACAGATGGTGGTCCTAAAGTGATATTGAAGATGTGCACCTCACACCAGACTCCTCAAGCCATGCGTCACACTCCCCTTAGGGGTTATCACTCACCAGAAAGTAGAACACATCAGGGCTTGATATGTTACCAACAAATGTCATCCACATCGTGGAGAGTGTCAGAGCTGTACTGGATTTTCCATAGGTACTCGGATAGAAAAAAAATCACAATAGCGTAACTCCATTTTCTTATCCTTTATTCTTCTCAAATGACAGGCTCCATAAAAACTGACAGTAAGATGGTTCTTATCTTATCAGCATTAAAAAGCGTTATTCACTGCACAGAAGAAATAGGAAGCCAGCGTCCATCACTTATTTCCGGTTGTCTCTTCCTGACCGTGGAACGCAAAACGTCACTTCCGGTCGCCATAAGGTCACGCACTGATGCGTTTCGTCATCACGACTTCCTATGAAGGCAATGACCCAGGTGTCATTGACCCACCCATATTTAACTACTTAATGACTGCACTATAGCCGAATGACAGCTGCAGCGCGGCTCAATAACTCTGGGAGGGCGTCCTCCCAGAATCTTGCTCCCACGCGCCCCTTGGGGCGCGCACCCAGGAACATCCATGATATCACGGATCACGGTAAATGGCCGCTGACAGCTTGTAAACTTGTAAACAAACCGATGCCACGTCCGGTCCCTCTCTCCCTTCTCTGTACAGATCAGTACAGAGAGGAGAGCGGAGAGATCAGATGCTGCTGCAGCGCTGTGGGCTGGATGTATAGTGCTCACAGTGCTGATTTGTGCCCACTCCAGCCATTCAGCCAGCCATCTATCCATCCATACTCAGTCAGCCATCCATACTCTGCCAGCCATCCATACACAGCCAGCCATCCATCCATACTCAGCCAGCCATCCATACTGAGCCATCCATCCATCCATACTCAGCCAGCCATCCGTGTTCAGCCAGCCATCCATCCATCCATGCTCAGCCAGCCAGCCATCCATGCTCAGCCAGCCATCCATACTCAGGCAGCCATCCATACTCAGCAATACTCATTCATCCATGCTCAGCCATCCATCCATACTCAGCAATACTCATCCATCCATCCATACTCAGCAATACTCATCCATGCTCATCCACCCATCCATACTCAGCAATACTCATCCATGCTCATCCACCCATCCATACTCAGCAATACTCATCCATGCTCATCCATCCATCCATACTCAGCAATACTTATCCATGCTCATCCATCCATCCATACTCAGCAATACTCATCCATGCTCATCCACCCATCCATACTCAGCAATACTCATCCATGCTCATCCACCCATCCATACTCAGCAATACTCATCCATGCTCAGCTATCCATCCATACTCAGCAATAGGGATGAGCTTCGTGTTCGAGTCGAACCCATGTTCGACTCGAACATCGGCTGTTCGCCCGTTCGCCGAATTGCGAACGATATGGGCCGTTCGCGCTAAATTCGTGTGGCGCATCACGGCCCATAATTCACTGCGGCATCGCAGTGCATTGCTGGCTGATGATTGGCCAAGCATGCACTGTGACCCGCATGCTTGGCCAATCACAGCGCCGTCAGTAGAGAGAGCTGTAATTGGCCAAAGCCAGGGTGGCTTTGGCCAATTATGGCTCAGGGGATTTAGTACACACCCCACACTATATAAGGCCGCCTGCACGGCGGCCCTGTGTAGTGTGTGTTCCGGTGTGCTGAGAGATAGAGAGAGAGAGAGACAGTGTCATTTGATTTGAGTTAGATAGATTAGGCAGAACAGTCAGTCAGTTAGCTGCACTTACAGTGTATTGTGTATATATATGCATCCCAGGTGTTGCATATATATATATACACTGTATTCAGTTTAGCTAGATCCGTTCCTGTTATCTTCTATCTAGACTATTTACATTTAATGCAGTGCGTCCTGCTCACAGTGTTCAGCTAGATCCGTTCCTGCTATTTACATTTAGTGCAGTGCGTCCTGCTCACAGTGTTCAGCTAGATCCGTTCCTGTTATCTTCTAGACTATTTACATTTAGTGCAGTGCGTCCTGCTCACAGTGTTCAGCTAGATCCGTTCCTGCAATTTACATTTAGTGCAGTGCGTCCTGCTCACAGTGTTCAGCTAGATCCGTTCCTGCTATTTACATTTAGTGCAGTGCGTCCTGCTCACAGTGTTCAGCTAGATCCGTTCCTGCTATTTACATTTAGTGCAGTGCGTCCTGCTCACAGTGTTCAGCTAGATCCGTTCCTGTTATTTACATTTAGTGCAGTGCGTCCTGCTCACAGTGTTCAGCTAGATCCGTTCCTGCTATTTACATTTAGTGCAGTGCGTCCTGCTCACAGTGTTCAGCTAGATCCGTTCCTGCTATTTACATTTAGTGCAGTGCGTCCTGCTCACAGTGTTCAGCTAGATCCGTTCCTGCTATTTACATTTAGTGCAGTGCGTCCTGCTCACAGTGTTCAGCTAGATCCATTCCTGTTATCTTCTAGACTATTTACATTTAGTGCAGTGCGTCCTGCTCACAGTGTTCAGCTAGATCCGTTCCTGCTATTTACATTTAGTGCAGTGCGTCCTGCTCACAGTGTTCAGCTAGATCCGTTCCTGTTATCTTCTAGACTATTTACATTTAGTGCAGTGCGTCCTGCTCACAGTGTTCAGCTAGATCCGTTCCTGTTATCTTCTAGACTATTTACATTTAGTGCAGTGCGTCCTGCTCACAGTGTTCAGCTAGATCCGTTCCTGTTATCTTCTAGACTATTTACATTTAGTGCAGTGCGTCCTGCTCACAGTGTTCAGCTAGATCCGTTCCTGCTATTTACATTTAGTGCAGTGCGTCCTGCTCACAGTGTTCAGCTAGATCCGTTCCTGTTATCTTCTAGACTATTTACATTTAGTGCAGTGCGTCCTGCTCACAGTGTTCAGCTAGATCCGTTCCTGTTATCTTCCTACTGACAGGCAGGCTTGTCTGGTTACAGTATATAAAGCTACCTGAAGAAAATTACAGGTGTTCTATTTGATCCTATTAGTACCACGGTCAGGCAGCTAGACTATTTACATTTAGTACAGTGCGTCCTGCTCACAGTGTTCAGCTAGATCCGTTCCTGTTATCTTCCTACTGACAGGCAGGCTTGTCTGGTTACAGTATATAAAGCTACCTGAAGAAAATTACAGGTGTTCTATTTGATCCTATTAGTACCACGGTCAGGCAGCTAGACTATTTACATTTAGTACAGTGCGTCCTGCTCACAGTGTACAGCTAGATCCGTTCCTGTTATCTTCCTACTGACAGGCAGGCTTGTCTGGTTACAGTATATAAAGCTACCTGAAGAAAATTACAGGTGTTCTATTTGATCCTATTAGTACCACGGTCAGGCAGCTAGACTATTTACATTTAGTACAGTGCGTCCTGCTCACAGTGTTCAGCTAGATCCGTTCCTGTTATCTTCCTACTGACAGGCAGGCTTGTCTGGTTACAGTATATAAAGCTACCTGAAGAAAATTACAGGTGTTCTATCCCAGCTTAGTGCAGCTACAGCTTACTGGGTCTTGAGGATGGATCACTGGCCAGAGCTTGCACAGTATGCAATTGAGCTACTGGCCTGTCCTGCATCCAGCGTTCTTTCGGAACGCACATTCAGTGCTGCTGGAGGCGTGGTAACCGATCACAGGGTGCGTCTGTCCACCGACTCGGTCGATCGGCTGACCTTCATAAAAATGAATGAGTCTTGGATCACCACCAGCTACCAAGCACCTGATGCTGATGTAACCGAATAATTTTTTTTGAAATCTCAGATCCCTTCAAAGACTGCCTATGCTGATGCTGAGTGACTATACCTGAGTAATTATCCTCTTCCTCCTCAATCATCACGCTGATAGCTTGTAAGAACATTTTTGGTTCTGGGCGCCACCACCAGTGCCTAAGGCACAATTTTTCAGCCCCTGTTTAACAGGGGCGTGTAATTACAATTTTTGATGTAATACTTTGCAGCAGGGCTCGTTCCTGCATTCCAACTAGAGTGTCTGTGAGGGGTTGCAGTGTTGTGGCACCAGCACCAGTGCCTAAGGCCCAATTTTTCTGCCCCTGTCTAACAGGGGCGTGTAATTACAATTTTTGATGCAATACTTTGCAGCAGGGCTCGTTCCTGCGTTCCAACTAGAGTGTCTGTGAGGGGTTGCAGTGTTGTGGCACCAGCACCAGTGCCTAAGGCCCAATTTTTCTGCCCCTGTCTAACAGGGGCGTGTAATTACAATTTTTGAAGCAATACTTTGCAGCAGGGCTCGTTCCTGCGTTCCAACTAGAGTGTCTGTGAGGGGTTGCAGTGTTGTGGCACCAGCACCAGTGCCTAAGGCCTAATTTTTCAGCTCCTGTTCAACAGGGGCATGTAATTACAATTCTTGATCTAATATTTCACAGCAGGGCCCTGTGAGGGCTTACAGTGTTGTGGCCACAGCAACACCTAAGGCCCAAATTTCTGCTGAGTATATAGGGCAGGACCCTACTTTCAAACATCTAACTTACAAACGACTCCTACTTGCAAACGGAAGGAGACAACAGGAAGTGAGATGAAATCTACCCCTAGGAAGGGAAATTCTCTCCTGTAAGAGTTAATATGGGAAAACAATTTCTCCTTTCCACTGATGCTTTCCAATCCTTGTTCCACAAAAAAACCCAAATTTTCAAAAAACATTTTTCATTGGGACAAAAAAGTGAGGTGAAATCTTCTGAAGAGGAGGAAAGACAGCAAAACAAATGTCACAGGGGTGATAACCCTTCCCTATGTTTTCCAAAAAGCTTAGAAAAGATTTTTTGGCTGGAGCTAAACACGTTAAAAATGTTCAAAATTACAAACAGATTCTACTTAACAACAAACCTACAGTCCCTGTCTTGTTTGCACCGCCTGTATACTGCTGTTCAGAGTATATAGGGCCTGGTGGCCCCACACCTTTCCTTATTTTAATTTGGGTGCGGGGTTCCCCTTAATATCCATACAAGACCCAAAGGGCCTGGTAATGGACTGGGGGGTACCCATGCCGTTTGTCTCACTGATTTTCATCCATATTGCCATGACCCGACATGACATTAAACCCGCAAGCAGTTTTAAATGAGATTTTTTCCTTTAAAAATGACATTTGGTGCAGGGACTGTTCTAAACATGGGAAACACGCGTCACTTTACAGGCATACTATAGACACCCCCCAGGTACGATATTTAAAGGAATATTTCACTTTTTTTTTTTTTACTTTAAGCATCATTAAAATCACTGCTCCCGAAAAAACGGACGTTTTTAAAAGTTTTTTTTGCATTGATACATGTCCCCTGGGGTAGGACCCGGGTCCCCAAACCCTTTTTAGGACAATACCATGCAAATTAGCCTTTAAAATGAGCACTTTTGATTTCGAACGTTCGAGTCCCATAGACGTCAATGGGGTTCTAACGTTCGTGCGAACTTTCGGTCCATTCGCGGGTTCTGGTACGAACCGAACCGGGGGGTGTTCGGCTCATCCCTACTCAGCAATACTCATCCATCCATCCATGCTCAGCCATCCCATCCATCCCATCAATACTCAGCTATACTCAGCAATACCCAGCCATCCTATCCATACCCAGCCATACTCAGCTGTACCCAGCCATCCCATCTGTACCCAGCTGTACTCAGCCATACCCAGCCACCCCATCAGTACCCAGCCGTACCTAGCCATCCCATCTGTACCCAGACATCCCATCCGTACTCAACCGTACTCAGCCATACTCAGCCATCCCATCCGTACCCAGCCGTACTCAGCCGTACCCAGCCGTACTCAGCCGTACCCAGCCGTACCCAGCTGTACCCGGCCGTACTCAGCCATACTCATTCATGCTCAGTCATCCCATCCATACTCAGCCATCCCCATTCATGCTCATCCATGCCACCTCAGTTCTCATCCATGCCACATCCATGCCACTAGAGTGCCTCACAAAAGTGTAATAGGTAGTCAAATTAGATTAGACATTTATGCCCCTAGAACGCCTGATGGCGCTCCCTGCATGTTGGGCCTCTCTATGTGGCCAGGCTGTGTAAAAGTCTCCCACATGTGGTATCTCCATACTCAGGAGGAGTAGGAGAATCTATTTTGGGGTATAATTTTTGGTATGTACATGCTATGTGTTAGAAATATTGGACAACTTTGTGTAAAAAAAATGCGTTTTCTTTTTTTTACACATTTTCCAGAAACTTGTAGAAAAAAATTACATGTTCAAAAGACTCACTATGCCTCATAGATTATACGTTGGGCTGTTTTCTTTCTAAAATGGGGTACTTTTTGGGCGTTTCCATTGTCTTGGTGCTCCAGGGCTTTCAAAAGTGTAAGAGGTAATCAAGAAATTATATGTGTAATTTATGCTCCAAGAATGCCTGACGGTGCTCCCTGCATGTTGGGCCTCTGTATGTGGCCACGCTGTGTAAAAATCTCACACATGTGGTATCGCCGTACTCAGGAGGAGTAGTAGAATGTGTTTTGGGGTGTAATTTGTGCTGTGCATATGCTATGTGTGAGAAATAACCTGTTAATATAACAATTGTGTGAAAAAAAAAATAAAATAAAAATAAATCTTGATTTTGCAAAGAATTGTGAGAAAAAATTACAACTTCAAAATACTCACCATGCCTCTTACTAAATAACTTGGAATGTCTACTTTGCAAAAAGGGGTCATTTGGGGGTATTTGTACTTTACTGGCTTGTTAGGGTCACAAGAAATGAGATAGGCCGCCAGTACATCAGGTGTGATCAATTTACAGAGATTGGCACTATAGCTTTTGGACTCTATAACTTTGACAAAGACCAAATAATATACACCGATTTGGGTTATTTTTACCAAAGAAATGTAACAGCAAATTTTGGCTAAAATTTATGAAGAAAAATCACTAATTAGCAAAATTTTATAATGGAAACTAAGGAAAATGCATTTTTTTTACAGAATTTTCCTTCTTTTTTCTTTTATAGCGCAAAAAATAAAAAACCCAGAGGTGAATAAATACCACCAAAAGAAAGCTCTATTTGTGTGAAAAAAAGGACAAAAATTTCATATAGGTACAGTGTTGCATGACTGAGTAATTGTCATTCAAAATGTGAGAGCACCGAAAGCTGAAAATTGGTCTGGTTAGGAAGGGGGTTTAAGTGCCCAGTGGTCAAGTGGTTAAGGAAAATAGAATTTTCTCTTTACTTTCGGCTTTTTATGCTTGTGGACGGTGTCCAGCATGCAAACAGTGCAGATTTAACCTAAAAAACGCAAGGAGTTTACCTCTTTTTCCACTAATAGGACTTATCAAATCAAGAATCTTATTACATGTGGCACCCGTGGAGTGGTCTATATGTTGGAGTGCAGTTGTGGACTCCAATATATAGGTCGAACTTCCTGACCCCTGAGTGTTCGCATCGGGGAGCATGTTAATAATATCAAAATGGGCCTCAGGACCCATAGCGTGTCTAAACACTTTAGACAATGCCATAATAGGGATCTTAGATGCCTAAAATTTTGTGGTATTGAAAGGGTGGACAGACATTGGAAGGGTGGTAATTATATCCGCCACATCAGCCAAAGAGAATCATTCTGGATTGCGGAGGCTAAAGTTTTAACGCCCCAAAGGGTTAAATGTTGATTTTAATTTAAACTGCTTTATTTCTGACAAATGAATTTTTTTTAAAAAATGAGATATTTTGATAATGTTTATGAATTTCAAATTAAGGTTTATTATTTTGTTGTGATGTTTTAAATTTAGACGATGGCATCAGATGAGATCTTATATATAAAATACAAGCATGTGTTCTGGTTAGATATGCTGATCATCCACTAGGGGGCAGCGGTCTGAATGGGAACGCATTTTAAATGCTATATTTCTTTAAAGGTCTTTTTCAGAATTAATTGTATTTTTAGAAATATATTTGCACATATGATATCATTAAGGCCTGTCTCGATGACTGGAGCAAAGACTGGCCGCTATTTTATGTTTATTTACGAGCCTTGTACATTTTCAACTCATGTGAATAGTCCGTATTTGGACTTAAATACATTTTAAATGTTTTAAATGTTTGCACAGTGAGCACTCCCCTTTCTTTATATGTATAAGGTTTGATGCCCCCACTGAGATTATCGATCTGGAGGAGACGTTCAAATTAATCTGTTTTTGCTACCTACCTTTTGTGTGGGACCTGCTTGCATGACTACCTGAAAGCCATTGCTCTGGAGTCCATGCTCTGAGGTGAGCGTAGAACTTCGATTGAAGGTGGAGGGTCTGTCACCATTGATTGATATTGCTGATCTTCACTGGTGGAGTCATCTTTTCATCTCTCTGGGACTTGTTGTTCATCAGCATATTGGACTGTGTTTTATTGTTTTATTGAGCTGCACTTCTTATATATTTTTATGATTTGTTATTGATTTTTGTGAAAGTCTTTTAGTTTTCAGCTTGCATTTTGGGGGGTTTAATATTTTTGCGCTAATTGCACCTTCTATTTACAACTTCAAACCTATCAAGACATGGCTGTCTACCTAAGCTGACAAGCCGGGCAAGGAGAGCATTCATCAGAGAAGCAGCCAAGAAGTAACTCTGGAGGAGCTGCAGAAATCCACAGCTAGGTTGGGAAAATCTGTCCACAGGACAACTATTAGTTGTGCACTCCACAAATCTGGCCTTTATGGAAGAGTGGCAAGAAGAAAGCCATTGTTGAAAGAAAGCCATAAGAAGTCCCGTTTGCAGTTTGCAAGAAGCCATGTGGGGGATACAGCAAACATGTCGAAGAAGGTGCTCTGGTCAGATGAGACCAAAATTTTACTTTTTGGCCTAAAAGTAAAATGCTATGTGTGGCGGAAAACAAATACTGCACATCACCCTGAACACACCATCCCCACCGTGAAACATGGTGGTGGCAGCATCATGTTGTGGGGATGCTTTTCTTCAGCAGGGACAGGGAAGCTGGTCAGATTTGATGAGAAGATAGATGGAGCCAAATACAGGGCAATCTTAGAATAAAACCTGCTATGCCGTGTACACACGGGTGGACTTTTCGGCATCAAAGGTCAGACGGTCTTTCCGTCGGATTTCGACGGACTTCCGACGGACTTTCGAACAAACGGACTTGGCTACACATGATCACACCAAAGTCCAATGGATTCATATGTGATGACGTACGACCGGACTAAAATAGGGAAGTTGATAGCCAGTAGCCAATAGCTGCCCTAGCGCCGGTTTTTGTCCATCTGACAAGCATACAGACGAACTGATTTTTCGTACGGACTCAAATCCGTCGGTAAGATTTGAAACATGTTTCAAATCTAAAGTCCGTCTGATTTTTGACCGAAAAGGTCCGTCGGAAGTCCGATGAAGCCCACACATGGTCGGATTGTCTGACGGATTCGTTCCGGCGGACGGGTTCGTTCGAAAAATCTGCCCGTATCTACACGGCATTAGAGTCTGCAAAAGACTTGAGACTGGGGTGGAGGTTCACTTTCCAGCAGGACAATGACCCTAAAAATACAGGCAGAGCTATAATGGAATGGTTTAGATCAAAGCACATTCATGTGTTAGAATGGCCCAGTCAAAGTCCAGATCTAAATCCAATTGAAAATCTGTGGCAAGACTTGGAAATTGCTGTTCACGGATGCTCTCCATCCAATCTGACAGAGCTTAAGCTATTTTGCAAAGAATAATGGGCCAAAATTTCACTCTCTAGATGTGCAATGCTGGTAGAGACATCCCCAAAAAGATTTGCAGCTGTAATGGCAGTGAAAGGTGGTTCTACAAAGTATTGACTCAGGGGGTCTGAATACAAATGCACACAACACTTTTCACATATTTATTTGGAAAAAAATTTGAAAGCCATTTATTATTTTCCTTCCACTTCCCAATTATGTGCCACTTTGTGTTGGTCTATCACATAAAATCCCAATAAAATAAATTTATGTTTTTGGTTGTAACATGACAAAATGTGGAAAGTGTCAAGGGGTGTGAATACTTTTTCCAAGCACTGTATACTTTAAACCTTTTTCACTGCTCTGTCAGTGGACGTGAATTGAGGCCTGGTTCACGCCTATGCATTTTTAGTGCTTTTTGTGTTTTGCAGAAATGCACTACATTCCATTTAACATGGTTTCCTATGGAACACGTTCACATCCATGCGTTTTCAGCCGCTGCATTTTTGGAAAGGGTCAGGGACTTTTTTCCCACAGCAGGTTGCAACATGCATAGGTGTGAACCAGACCTTAGAGCTACTTGACCCGGTATAAACTGTGCTTCATGGGTGAGGTTGTCTGCTGATCTGACGTTTATAGTGGGTACGATGTATGGAATGAAGGTGTTGCAGTTATCAACATAAAGCATTGATTCTTTAATCATCTGTGTTGCCCCAGGAATGATGTAGAAAGGAGAGGATAAAATTCCCCCTACTTTATCCTCTTGTGCAACACACTGGATTTTCCAGAAATAAATAGCTAAAACAATCACTGCTTAATTACCAACACAAACCCTTGTGAATCATCAATTGCATGCACTGCAGTAATTTTAGCATGTTTTTCAGCACCTATTGCTTGGAATATTCTATACAAGCATCAAAATCTTTGTTGGTGGAATCTCAGTTTTGGTAGATGATGGACAGTTAAGTCATAGCTCATGTTTTTATTCTATGTCCAAGGTATGTACATCTGCTGTGGCAATTATAGGGGGTCCCAATCTCTCAGTTAAATTTGTATATAATATTATAAAGCAAGCAAGAGTGGGAACACCTCATGGTGGACTGGAACCACCAAAGGTGAGCAATAAAACTAGTGACTACAAGTCTGTGACAGTTCTCATTTATCCTGGTCACGGTATAGCTAGAAGTAGTCACATTCTGCTGGACTTTTTCTGTAATTTTAAGTCATACTTACCTAGGTGGAGTTAGCATCGCTCCGATGCTTCATCTGTCCCCCACAGGCTCTAACACTGAGAACAAACAGCGCGTTGCTCCTCTCTGTGAGTAGAGAGCCGGTGAGTGTCAGTCACCGGCTCTCTGCTCTGCCCCTGGAGTGCTGGGCTGTAGAGGGGGCCAGTCCAGGCTGCTAGGTGGATCCCGACCATATGGTCGCGATCTTTACCTGATCTGGACCGGCTCTTTGATGTCAGTTGTTAGCACGCTTCAGCCCGGTGTCTACTGAAAACAGGTCACGGGAGTGCAGAACGGAAACGAGGTTTGGCTGTACTTCACCTTTAAAGACATTCATCTGAGCGAATTGCTCAGTTTAGTTGAACTATATAATAAAGTTTATAGTCATGTAACATGTTTTTCCTTGTTCAGCACAGAACTTAAAACTATTTAATGGCAATAACATACCTGTACAGTATATTGTCTTTCCTCAGGTTGCAGCCTCTTAGCGATTTATCACATACAAGGGACCTGTATTCAGCATGATGGAGGTGGTTAGTAACTAAGTTGTGTTTTTTTCAAACTTTTATGTTGTTGTTTATTATACACTATTCACATAACCAATATTTGTGAACTTCTGGCTGTTTACACCATAACTTTCTAAGTAGCTTGTTTGTGATGTTTTTTGGCAATTATATGCTGCATGGCTTTTCCAAATCCTACTGCAAGACTGCCCCCTCCATCAATCAATAGCACACGGCTGTGATATCAAACTGACAGCCAGTGGCGGCCCGTCCATTGGGGGCGCACGGGCGCCACCCCCCTGCCCATGCTTCCGGCCCCCTAATCTACATGCGGGGCGCCGGAGCATGGATTCCAATGGGGGGGGGTTTTTTTAAGCATGTGTATAGAGCCAGAGGCTCTAATAGGCTTCAAAATAGGATGGGCTCCTTAATATCCCCTATTCTCACACTGATCCTCCTTCCGGCCAATCAGGAAGCGGGTCCCAATTGACTGAAAGGACAGGCGATCCTATTGGATGCCTAGGTGGAGGAGGGAGGAGACACACGACGGAAGCTGCCGTGATGCAGAGGAGGAGGAGACTGACCGCGGGACCCCCCCCCCAAAAAAAAACCCCTTCTGCTTAGGGTACCATAAAAAATAAAAAAAAAACACCTTTAGGGCTCCTGCATAAGGGCCGACTAACCCCATTTAGAGTAATTGCTGGTGTATTTCCTTCGCCCTGACCGCCCAGGTGCAGCCTGTGTAGCAGGAATGTTGTAATGCAAATTCTCCTTTTGGCCACAAGATGGAGACAGAGAGATGCTGACTTGTCCTTCCAGAAAAACTCAGAGACACAGAGCACACTGGGAAAAAGGGGAGTTTCAGGAAGTGCTGAGGTGATGGAAGAGAGCGAAGTACTGAGGTGATTAAAAGAGAGAGAGACAGGTTTTAGACACACCACTACAGAGAGAGTGCTGTCAGCAGAAGAAGAGAAAGTGGAGGAGAGGTGACAGGACTGTGTGGTGAAACTCCATCTAAAAGAAGAAGAAAGAGCAGCACTGTCTAGTGGCACCTGCTAGTCATGCTTTTCCTGAGACTACTGTGAGAGTGCTTGACAGGAGGCTGAGGGCATAGTTGCTAACATTGTAAAAAAATTTATAGGGACAGTTTTTTGGCTGTAGGCGGAGTCTTATTATAATTAAGGGGTGGGGCATGCATTTGTAGGCGTGACATAGCGAAAAAAAGAAAAATGCAGCACCAAAAAAATGGGCGTGGTTTACATGAAATAGTGGGCGTGGTTTATATGGCGTTGGTTTAAATGGGGGTGTGGTTAGAGTCTGAGATGAATGAGAGATGGAGAAAGAAAGGGGAAAGGAGGGAGGGAGAGAGAAAGAAGGAAAGAAGGAGGGAAAGAGAGAGAAGGAAGGAAAGAGGGATGAGGGACAGCAGGCCCAGATCCTACACCAAGATACTCCATACACCTGGTGTTATTGCTTCAATCATCCCAGCACCATGGTTGTTGTGGTGTCAGGATGATTGAAGCGTATTATTACTATTATTACATTGTAATATGGAATAAAATCATTGAACTCACCATAATCCAGAATCAGTGGGACCCCTGAGCGTGTCACCTGCCACGTCGCCTGCCACCAGATGCCATCAGGTGCCCCCAGCAGAGTCCGTCCTTGCTTCAGGTGCCCCCAGCAGAGTCTGTCCTTACATCAGGTGTCCCCAGCGGAGCCCTCCTTATATCATACTCCCCAGCGGAGCCCCCCTTACATCAGATGTCCCCAGTGGAGCCCCTTACATCAGATGTCCCCAGCTGTGCTCCTCCTTACATCAGGTGTCCCCAGCGGAGCCCCCCTTACATCAGATGTCCCCAGCGGTGGGTGCCCCTCCTTACATCAGGTGTCCCCAGCGGAGCCCTCCTTACATCAGATGTCCCTAGCGGTTCCCCTCCTTACATCAGATATCACCAGCGGAGCCCTCCCTTACATCAGATGTCCCCAGCGGTGCCCCTCCTTACATCAGGTGTCCTCAGTGGTGCCCCTCCTTACATCAGGTGTCCCCAGCGGTGCCCCCCCTTACATCAGATGTCCCTAGCGGTGCCCCTTCTTACATCAGATGTCCCAAGCGGAGCCCCCCTTATATCAGATGTCCCCAGCGGTGCCCCTCCTTACATCAGGTGTCCCAGCGGAGCCCCCCTTATATCAGATGTCCCCAGCGGTGCCCCTCCTTACATCAGGTGTCCCCAGCGGAGCCCCCCTTACATCAGGTGTCCCCAGCGGTGCCCCTCCTTACATCAGATGTCCCCAGCGGTGCCCCTTCTTACATCAGATGTCCCCAGCGGAGCCCCCCCTTACATCAGATGTCCCCAGCGGAGCCCCTCCTTAAATCATATGTCCCCAGCGGAGCCCCCTTACATCAGATGTCCCCAGCGGAGCCCCCCTTACATCAGATGTCCCCAGCGATGCCCCTCCTTACATCAGATGTTCCCAGTGGTGCCCCTCCTTACATCAGGTGTCCCCAGCGGAGCCCCCCTTACATCAGATGTCCCCAGCGGTGCTCCCCTTACATCAGATGTCCCCAGTGGTGCCCCTCCTTACATCAGATGTCCCCAGCGGTTCCCCACCTTACATTAGGTGTCCTAGTAGCGGTGTCTCCGCCGCCATTACGGAACAGATGCCAAGGGGGAACAAAATAGTGTCTCTGCGTTACAATAGAACCACCAACCACCCCCCACCCCCGCCCCTTTCCATAACAGACAGGCAGCGAGGCGGAGCGGGACGGAGCTGGGCGGGGGTTGGGTGGAGTGGGGCAGAGCGGGGCGGGGGTTGGCAGTGCCACAGCATCTTAGTTTCTGTTGTAGCCACCCAGCTGTGTTCCACTTCTTCTGGTCTTTTTAAAAATGGCGGCCACGGACTTCTAGCGGCGGCGGCAGGCGGCAAAAAAATCCGGAAAAAAATGACTTCTTGGGACATCCCCGGGAAACAATAAAATCAGGAAAAGAGTCTAAATCCTGGGAATGTCCCGGGAAATTCGGGACAGTTGGTAAGTATGTGAGGGCAGTGCCGCCCAGCAGAGACTATCAACACCGCTTCAGGGATTGCAATATCCATCCAGGTGTTCAGTCGGCCACTGTCCGGTCACCTTGCCAGTTTATCTACCAGCCATTTTGATCGGCCGACAGGAGGTGATCCAGTGCCTTACAACATTGCTAGGATCCTGAACCAGCATTTGGAATTTCCATCGTGTCATCGCACAGAGGATTGGTGAGCGGTTGAAAACCCAAAACGTCCTTCTTAACACAGTACAGACACTGCATGCAGACACTCATTCCCTTTTCTAGTGTCAGAGGATGCTTGTTTGAAGCTACCACTTTTAGCCATTCTGTTCTTACCAACCACTACCTTTTTTTTTTTAATTATTACATTTTTATAAAATTTGACATATCCATTAAAACCACCTTCATAACATATTTATATTTATCACAAAGAGTCAACACATCTTTATCCATTTCCCAATCCCCCCCCAAAAAAGGGGGGAATTCTCCATTTCCCCCCCCTCCACCCCCCCCCCCTCCAAATACCTTATATTAAATGTGTTCCCAATTCACCCAAACTAAGAAAGAAAAAAAAATTAAAGAGGCTTCTATGAGCCATGTCCATATTACTCTTAACACCCAAAAAAAGAAAAAAAAACAAAGAAACACAAAAAAATAAAGAAATAATTACGAGGCTTCTATAAGCCATACTCCACCCCTTACCTATCTATAGTGAATATACACCTCATCTTCCTTTAACCATATCTACTCCTTCTACCCCCCATCCTATATATCCACCTTCCTTTACCCTTCCCCCCTATGTGCTTTGTCCCCTCTTCCTATTATTAATCCCACCTTCCTCGACATCAAGTTCATCATTCCTTCCCCCTACCTATAGCACCTAGAAAAATGGAAGAAAGAGGGGGGATAGGGAGGTGAAAGGGGAAAGGGAGAGGAAAAAAAAACCCCTCTCCTCCTCCCCCCCAGAGGCAACCGCATCTGAGCCCAGAGACCATGCGGCTTTATATATTATTACTCTACATGATCTCCATAGAGCATTGTTCCCAACCTGCCCATATTACCCTAAATTTTTCCTTTCTATCTTTAATTGTATGTACCCATCTTTCAGCCTCCATTATTAAATTGACCTCTCTCCTCCAGTCCAACAGAGTTGGACATCTAGTCTGTTTCCATAGCCTGGGTATTAACAATTTGGCTACATTCAATAGATGTGGAGTAATACTTTTCTTATATGATCTAATCGACATTGGTGTCCAATGAAATAGAAAATTTAAGGGCGTTAATTCCATGGGTCGAGAGGACAACCTCTCGACCCATGGAGTGATCTCTTCCCAAAATACCTTAATCCTGGGACAGGACCACCATAGATGGAGATAAGTACCCTTTTGCCCACACCCCCTCCAGCACCTAGCATCTGCAGTCGGGTACATCTGTGCCAGCCTTACTGGAGTCCGATACCACCTAGCTAGAAATTTATACGACATCTCCTATATCCATGAACTTATAGATGTAGAGTGTGTTAGGTCAATAATCTTTTTAATTTGTGCCCTAGAGAGCTCCTGTTTTAACTCCCCTTCTCTAATGAAAAAGGGAACTGTTTTATTTTGTGTCCCAAGGACCAGTCTATACATTTGCGACAGCAAATGTCTATCGCTTGATATATGTACACACATAGATTTAAGTACAGTTAGAGAGTTTAATGGCCTCATTAATGGTTTCAGCTTATTGAAAAAACACACCAATTAATGGTATCTCCACTCCAGCATAGGTACCTTTCCCAGCCCTAATGCGAAATCCGGGAGGGGGGCTAGCATTCCATGTGGAGCAAATTTGCCATGTCGTGTCTCCATCCCTCCCCCATGATCCCAAAGATCCCATCTCTTCTTCCGGAGGGAGCCATGGGTAACCCTCCAATGGGGTCAGGGGTGATATCCGGGGGTCGTAATCTCCCAGTTGATTAAATTTATCCCAGGTCGCTAATGTACTCTGAGTTAAAGGTGATGTCCATTTTGAAAGGCCCCTATCTACACTCGGGATCCAAGGAATTCCCACCAACTTCCTACCTGCCATTATCTGTTCTAAAGAGACCCATATTTTATTTGATGAGTTGGCACCAGTTCAAAATCTTCACCAAAGACATTGACCTATAATATAAGGCTACGTCTGGTAATCCCATTCCTCCTTCAGATTTACCTCTGCATAAAATGTCATGGGTCAATCTGGGCCGTTTCTCATTCCATACAAATAATATAAACGCCTTCCGTATAGTTTTGAAAAAGCTCTGTGGGAGTATAATTGGCACTGTGTGTAGAGTGTAAATTATTACCAACCACTACCTAACAGATTTCCTAGAGGATTACTGTCTCACGTTGCCTGATTATACCTACTTTCTTTTCAAGGGCCCCAACGTTTGCTAGCAGATGATACTAGTACTCTTCAACCCAGGAACCCCTTACAGATTTGTGCAAATCTTCTCTCCTCCCTCTCAGTGTCTGTGTTATGGCCATATAGATTACTGCCCTTTTTAAATTTACAGTTGCTAAATATTGAAGGTTGTCTTTTCTAATGTATTAATTCTTTGCAGAAAGGTTTAACAGTGTTGTAAGCTTCCATATGCTTTAAACCGTGATAATATATTAAATTTGTTTATCACTACCAGGTGTGTGTCTGTTTTTGGTGATAATCCACAGCCAGGATAACAGTATTTTCCACGTGTGTCCTTAAATGTGTTTGCAGTGATTTTATTTAACCAGGTGTGCCAGAGGGGCTGAGGTCATTCTTGGAGTTGAGGCAGAGATCAGAGAATCCAAAATTCCCTAAGCGGCTCCTTCGGGGGTGGTGCTACACCTGTCATTGGCAATAACTAGGAGGTGATCCCATGCTCTTTTTTTCAATGAGTTTTATCCATATTGCCGAGACCCGACAATACATTAGAGCCACGATCAGTTTTGAAATGACAATTTTTCCTTTAGAAATGTCATTTTGCTGTGGTACTGTTCTAAACACGGGAAAATGCGCCACTTTACAGACATACTATAGACACCCCCCCAGGCATGATATTTAAAAGAATATTTCATTTTTATTGTTTCACTTTAAGCATTAAAAAAATCACTGCTCCTGAAAAAACTGCCGTTTTAAAAAAAAATGTTTGCATTGATACATGTCCCCTGGGGCAGGACCCAGGTCCCCAAACACCCTTTATGACAATAACTTGCATATAAGCCTTTAAAATGAGCACTTTTGATTATTCATGTTCGTGCCCCATAGACTTTAATGGTGTTCGTGTGTTCTGCCGAATTGTTTGCCTGTTCGCATGTTCTGGTGCAAACCGAACAGGAGGGTGTTCGGCTCATCACTAATTGTGAGCAGTGTTAGCGGCTGACTATTATATGCATATGTAATATACTTGTGTATATACATTTCATATTGGGAGGATCCTAGCAGTAGCTCACAGAACCTTTATATTATGGGTCCCCTTAGTTTGCCTGTAAAGTGGCGCATCTGTGTAATGTATAGAACATGCCGCAGCAATAATTACATTTCTAAAGGAAAAAGGTAATTTAAACTTGTTTGCAGCTGTAATGTATTGCCGGCTTCCGGAAATATAGATGAAAAAAAAATGAAAAAACGACGAGGGTCCCCCCCCCCCCAGTCCATACCTGGCCCTTCGGATCTGGTATGGGTTTTAGGAAAACTCCACGCCAAAATTAAAAAAAAAAATTGGTGTGGGGTGCCCCCCAAAATCCTCACCAGACCCTTATCCGAGCATGCAGCCTGGCATGTCAGCAAAAGGGGGGGCGAGCGCCCCTCCTGAACCGTACCAGGCCACATGCCCTCAAAATGGGGGGTGGGTGCTTTGGGGCGGGGGACAAGCACCCGTTCACCAAAAAGTGTAAAAAAAGAAAAACCACAAGAGACAGTTTTTGGTAAGTCCTTTATTAAAAAATAAAAGTGTCCCGCAATGTAAATCCACCGTCAATCACGCTGCCCGACAGACCCGAAAAATAACAAAAATCCAAAATGCTCCACCTCCATGGAAGGCCTCCAGCCGACTGCTGTCTCTTCGATTTGACAGCTCTTATATAGGCAAGGGCAGGGCCACCCAGGGATGTAACATGACGTCAGAAGGGGGTGGGTCACCAGGTGGCCCCGCCCTTGCCTATATAAGAGCTGTCAAAGCGATGAGACAGCAGTTGACGGGAGGCCTCCCATAGATTTTTCTTAATAAAGGACTTGTCAAAAACTGTCTCTTGTGGTTTTTACTTTTTGACACTTTTTTGGTGAATGGGTAGGGGTACAATGTACCTGATACCCATTCATATGGAGGGGCAGGATCTTGGGGCCCCTTGTTAAAGGGGGCTTCCAGATTCTGATAAGCCACCCGCCTTCTGGCCCCCGACAACTACCAGCCAGGGTTGTCAGGAAGAGGCCCTTATACCCATCAACACGGGGACAAGGTGCTTTGGGGGGCACCCAAAAGCACCCTCCCCATGTTGAGGGCAAGCGGCCTGGTATGATTCAGGAGGGGGGTGGCGCTCACTCGCCCCCCCCCTTTCCTGGCCTGCCAGGCTGCATGCTCAAATAAGGGTCTGGTATGGATTTTGGGGGGACCCCATTCCATTTTTTTTATAAATTGGCGTGGAGTTCCCTTTAAAATCTATGCCAGACCCAAAGGACCTGGTATGGATTTTGGGGGGACGCCACGTCATTTTTTTTTAAATTTTGGTGTGGCGTTGCCTTTAAAATCTATACCAGACCCAGAGGGCCTGGTATGGATTGTGGGGGGGACCCCACACCGTTTTTTTCTTAAATCTCTCATAGTGTTCCCCTTAACCACTTTAACACACTGTATTATATACACTGTGTTATATACACTACACTGACTGCACTATATACGCTGCACTGTATTATATATATTACACTGACTGCACTATATACTCTGCACTGTATTATATAAACTATGCTGACTGCACTATATACTCTGCACTGTATTATACTACACTGACTGCACGCTCAATCCACTAACTACCCTGCCTAATCTCTCTCTTTATTCACACTATACATGGCTGCCGTGTAAGCAGCCTTATATAGTGTGGGGCGTGGACTTAGCCTTGGCCAATCATGGCTCTCACAGCACATCGCTCTGTGATTGGCCAAAGCATACAGGTGAGGTGCATGCTTTGGCCAATCAGCAGCCTTCAATGCACTGCGATCTTGCAGTGCATTATGAGGCGCTCCACAGCAGGCGAACGTCCCCTGAGTGTCCCATATGTTCATTTGTTCTATGAACAAACAAACAGCTGATGTTCGAGTCGAACTTACGTTCAACTCGAACATCAAGCCCATCTCTAATTGCTGTATTATCAGCCTGGATCTTGTCCCTGTTCTACTGAAAATGCATATGTTGCTTGTAGCTTGAGTTTGTGTGGATCAAGGGTCTCCAAACATTCTAAACAAAGGGCCAGTTTACTATCCTTCAGACTTCAGACTCCAGACTGTGGCCATTGGGTGTATAAAAGGTCCAAACATCAGTGGGAATAAACAATGTCCCATCTTTGGTGTCAGTGGGAGGAATAGTGCCCTTTCATTGGTGTCATTGGGAGGAATTGCGCTCCATCATTGGTGTCATTGGGCCCAATTGTTGGTGCCATTGGGAGGAATTGTGCCCCATTATGGGCTTCATTAAGAGGAATAGTGTCCCCTCATTTGGGTCAGCAAAGGAGAGGGGTGATAAAGGCTCCATTGTTGGTATCAGTGGATGAGAGTGCCCCAAGGGCTGGATAAAAGCAAGCAAAGATCTGTATCTGACCCCCAGACCTCAATTTCGAGACCACTGGTCTAGATAGAGGAACTGTGGGGACATCTTGTGAATGTACTCTGTTGTACTATTTTATCTGTATGTGTAGTACAGCCCTTAGCAAAAAATGAAAAATAAGCGCAGGGCTGCATGAATAGGTGCACAGGGGAGCCGGGATAGTGGAGGTTAAAATTTTATGCAGGTAACTAGAGGATGTGGGGAGATTGGTTAAACAGCAAGGAAGGGGAGGTACTAGAAGCTGAGTGAGTGAGGTCAGGAGTGACCGGACATCCGGCCAGCACACACGAGGAGGAGAAACGTTGTGAAGTGCTGTGCGTTCCTCTGCGCTCCTGATGGCTGATTCCCGGTGCCTGGCTGAACAACTCAGATCGATGGCAGAGGTGATGGGGACCGATTGGCTACAGAGCCAGATCGCATCCATGCAGGGGACGATCGAAACAGCTCCGACCGGCACACGGGTGAGACGTGCTCGGCGGGCACACCCCCCCGGAGTGCTTCAGCCCTTCACAATCCCCCTGAGACCAGCGCCATGCAGAGAGTCCGGATTCGGACCCTCCAGCCCAGCCGGCTCAGCCTCCCCTGGCTGGAGCAGGCACGGGTGTTGGGAGGAATCCCCATTGGGGGCAGAGCTTGGTGGGATGGGGTCACAGTCCCGGAGAAAAGGAAGACCCGTGTGGGTGTGGCCCAATCCCTGGCGGTATTAGCACCAGGAATGGCAGCTCAGCGGGGGGGGAGTTGCATTACGGGTCACGGCCAGCCGGGTGGAGCAGCCAGGCAGTCGGGATCTCAGGGCCTCCACTACAGGTCGGAACAGCAGGGCTAAAGAGAAGCCACACAGCCACAGCCGGGCACACCGGTCCTGGGAGACAGAGGCGCAGAAGAGACAGCAAAAAGCCGGGGCCTTCCACGGGTGGCATATCTTCACCAGTCCAGTCTCCTGAGGTGTGAATGGGCCCACAGTAGTATTTAGTCATTTCAGTAGAATACTTCTATATTGTTTACAGGAGATTTAAACAGGATAGAAAAGGTTAAAAAGTTGACCACAGAGAATGAAAGAAGAACTTAACTATACCTATTCTTAAAAGTGTTCCCTACTTCCTCCTCCAATGTATCCTGCCTAACCTGTTTAAAGGATATCTGTGTACTTACCTATTTGTATTCCACTTCTGTCCGGTCACGTGTTCCCGCAAGTCTGGCTCCCCTGTGTCAGTGAGCAGCTGCTGCAGAGGAGAGAAGGAACAGCCAGCAGCAGCTGGGCCATGGGAGCCTATGGGTGACGTCACAGCTCCTGGAATTAACAGATATTTTTTATGCAGGTTAAGCAGCATAAGTAGGAGGGAGAGGGTAAGATTTAGAAATAGGTTTTTTTTACCACTTTAATGGTTAAAAATAAAGTTAAAGTGGTTGCAAAATCACAAGGTTTTTTATTTTAATGCATTCTGTGCATTAAGATAAAAAGCCTTCTGTGTGCAGCACCCCCTTACTTGAGCCCTATTTCTGTCCAGCGATGTCCACGAGTGTCTCGCCCATCCGAGATTCTCCCTCCTGATTGGCTGAGACACAGCAGTGGCGCCATTGGCTCCCGCTGCTTAAAACTAAAACTAGAAAAAATCAGCATAAAGGACATAACTTACAGCTTGTATGATGTGTCCTTTTTTGTCATTCTTTTGCTTCTAGTAGAAACCGTCAGCTCCAGGATTGAGAAGAAGATTGGTCCATGGAGCTATTTTCCTCCGAGACAAGACGGGGTTAACATTTTTTAATGGTAAAGGATTTTATGTTTTGTTGGAGATATGCAAATGCTCCAGATGTATTAGAAAGAAGCTAAATGGGTTTAAAGTAAGCGGTATAGGCATAGTGCATGAAATTAAAGACTTTATTTCATGTGAGATGACAGGGGTTATTACAATGCCCCTGTAGCTTACAGTATACTGGAAGAACAAAGAGAAACCTCTCTAAGAGACAACATGAACATATTTCTGACATCAGAAGGGGGTAGAAAAACCATAAGTTGTCTAGGCACTTTGGTATGTTTCATAATAATATAGAATACCAATTTTTCAGAAGTATATAAATTCATATTCGTTCCGTTCACTACCAGCCAAATTTAAAAGGAAATTCCAATACCTATAATTTAATAGTTAGTAATACTTAAGTTATTATTAGTTATTTGTTATTTCAGATTTTTAAATTTTCTGGTTTTCGAATTTTCAGATTTTCATTCTTATTTTCGGATTTTTGTTCTTTTGAATTTTCGTTCTTATTCTTGGATTTTTTAATCTTTGGATTTTCGTATTTTTGAATTTCTGAATTTTCCGATTTCGAAATTTCCGATTTTGCAAATTTTTGAATTTCCGAATTTATAAAGTTACGGATAATCGAATTTATGAATTTTCAAATTTACGAATATTCAATTTTTCGAATTTACGAATTTCTGAATATTTGGAAAAATTCATTAAATAGGCATAGGTATAGGCATAGTACATGAAATTAAAGACTTTATTTCATGTGAGATGACAGGGGTTATTATAATGCCCCTGTAGCTTACAGTATACTGGAAGAACGAAGAGAAGCCTCTCTAAGAGACAACATGAACATATTTGTGACATCAGAAGGGGGTATAAAAACCATAAGTTGTCTAGGCACTTTGGAATGTTTCATAATAATATAGAATAACAATTTAATAGAAGTTACGAATTATCCAATAATTTAGAACTTCATATAAATTCGTATTCGTTACGTTCACTAACAGCCAAATTTAAAAGGAAATTCCAATACCTATAATTTAATAGTTAGTAATACTTAATTTATTATTAGTTAGTTGTTATTTCAAATCTTTTAATTTTCTGTTTTTCGAATTTTCAGATTTTCATTCTTATTTTCAGATTTTTGTTCTTTTGAATTTTCGTTCTTATTTTCGGATTTTAATTTTTAATCTTTGGATTTTCGTATTTTCGAATTTCCAAATTTTCGGATTTCGAAATTTCCGATTTTGCGAATTTTCGAATTTCTGAATTTATACATTTACAAATTTACGGATAATCGAATTAATGAATTTTTGAATTTACAAATATTCAAATATTCGAGTTTACGAATTTTCGAATTTCTGAATATTTGGAAAAATTCATTAAATGGGTTTTCGTTAATTCGGATATTTCCAAATTAACGAATTTGTCAAAATTCATTAAAAAATGAATTTGAAACAAAATGAATTGCACGTGTCTAGTTTTTAGCATGTTTTGATGTCTTTTTTTTTTAATTTGCTTGAAATCTGGTCTCCTCCTCCTAGCAACAATGATGTCACAGCAGATATTGCAAGTCATTGGTAAAAAGAAAAACACAGAAAGCATGAAAACAAATGAAAAATATGCATTTATGCATAAAAAGCAAAAAGGCACTGAAAGATAGACATGTGCATTCGTTTTTGTCCGAATGCATTTTCGTCCGAATTTCAGGTATTTTCGTTACCGTTTTAACAAACTATAACGAAAGTGCAGAATCCGAAAAATGAAAGATTAGACATAAACAAATGCTTTATTTTCATTTTCGTTGCTACAACAGTTCGATATAGATAGGAGATTCGACATGATGATGACAATAACAATCTGTGTTCATCAAACCTGTGGTCGAATGTGCCTAACCTTAACTCTATTAGTCCAAGATTATTCTACATAGAGTGAAAAGATTCGACGTAGGGGAGAAAAGATTCGAACTAGGGGAGAAAAGATTTGACGTATGGGAGAAAAGATTCGACGTAGGGGAGAAAAGATGAATAAAAATAATGATGATGATGAATGTTATTGGCTGATTGTAACCAAAGAGGAGGAGCAGTAAAATAGCTAGAACTAAGTACACACGTACTTTGGCTTATGGTGTCTGTTGAAAGTTCTAAGAAGATTCGACGGAGCAGGTAAACTATACAGTGTCGTACAGTTTAGCTGCTCCGTCGAATCTTCTTTGAACATTCGACAGACACCATAAGCCTTCAATGACAGATTCGACCGTCATTTGGATTTTCGGACGAATGCAATTTTTAACGAAAAACGAAATAAATAAAAACGAATTTCGGGAGTAAATAAATACATTTATTTTTCGGACGAAAACGAAATTCCGAAACGAAATATTTCAGTGTGCACATGTCTACTGAAAGACACATAGTTATACAGCAGCACTACTGTGAACCAAGGCTTAGGGAAATAAACAGTTTTTTTTACTTTTGCTGTGTATAGATAAGTTGCCTCTAGTGCTGGGTATCCTAGATCCAGATGGCTGTTGTGTAGGGTGAAAATCCTATTCTTTTTTAGCATTGATCTTCTAGTGCTATGGGTCTCATACTGTGAAGTGAACTAGCTGTTTACTCTCCACTTCTTCTCCCCCTGTCCATTCACAAATCATCTTGTATCCTGTTCACAAATAGCATGGCTTTCTGTGAATAGATGAGGGGATCCCTTCACTGTACGAGACCCTAAGCTCTCAGTCTAGTACCAGAAGATTATTATTAAAACTAGGATTTTTTCCTTTCACAGTGGGCATCTGGTCCTAGGATAACCAGAACAAGAGGTAATGTATCTGTGGACAGCAAAGATAAAAAAAGGAAAAAAAATCCCTGGAATCCCAAATGTAAGTCACTATTAACGTTACAGACTTTCAGTATGCATTGGCTGCAGCACTGCGAGGTGGGATTCTTTATCAAAGTTGTTTCAGATATATTTTTAAGTGAATATATAAATATCTGGGCTGTGAAATATGCGAACAATAATAAATTGTATATGGCTGCACTCACAAAAGGGCAAGTCTCAAACATAAACATGTGTAGCGCCACTTAACATAAATATGCAAAAACAGAAAAGTCCATAGAACATATTAAAGTTGCATAAACCTCAATATAAAGTGAAGCCAAACAAAAAAGCAATATCAAAGTAATATTAAAATAATAAAAATGTCCATCCACCACACCAAACGTGCTTGTTGATGCCACAGTGTCCAGAAGACCAACCTCCGACTCCTTGAGAATGAAACACTCACAGGAACCACAGGCTTTCATTACAACAGCAAAATTGCCTGTGATTTATAAAAAGTGTCATCTGAAAGCAGTACAGTGATCCACATTCCATGGCACCTTCTGGTAGATTCCAACTATGGACAAATAAAGGTCACCGCGAGCAAGAGATAATGTCTAATAGTGCAGTATTTTTATTAAAACCTTGTGAGACTAAAATGACAAGCACAAGGATAAAATCACTCATTTAGAAAGCCAATGCTGACCTGAGATGGTAGGGTGGCATGACATTAGCATTAGAATCTCTGTCCCGATGCATTTTTCCCAATCAAGGAGACCCTTTGATACCGCCCGATTGGATGAAACACGTTGGGCGGAAATTCTAGTGCTGATGTCATGCCGCTGTATGATCAATGGATATTTATGTTAAGTGGCACTACACATGTTTATGTAGATATATTTTTAACTGCTTCAGCTTCACCAGAAGATTTTACCCCCTTGCTGACCAGAGCACTTTTTGCGATTCGCCACTGCGTTGTTTAACTGACAATTACGCGGTCGTGCAACATTGCACCCAAACAAAATTGACGTCCTTTTTTTCCCACAAATAGAGCTTTCTTTTGGTAGTATTTGATCACCTCTGCGTTTTTTATTTTTTGTACTATAAACAAAAAAAGAGCGACAATTTAAAAAAAAGCAATCTTTTTTACTTTTTGCTATAATAAATATCCCCCAAAAATATATAAGAAAACTACATTTTTCCTCAGTTTAGGCCGATATATATTCTTCTACATATTTTTGGTAAAAAAAAAACACAATAAGCGTATATTGATTGGTTTACACATAAGTTATAGTGTCTACAAAATAGGGGTTAGTTTTATTATTATTTTATTATTATCATTTTTTTTTATTAGTAATTGCAGCAATCTGCGATTTTTATCCTGACTACGACATTATGGCGGACACATCGGACACTTTGACACTATTTTGGGACCATTGTCATTTATACAGTGATCAGTGCTATAAAAATGCACTGATAACTGTGTAAATTACACTGGTAGGGAAGGGGTTAAACACTAGGGGGCAGTCAAGGGGTTAAGTGTGTCCTAGGGAGTGATTCTAACTGTGGGGGGGTGGCTACCACTCACATGACAGCGATCACCTGCTCCCGATGACAGCAGTGATCTCTGTCATGTCACTAGGCAGAATGGGGAAATGCCTCATTTACATAGGCATCCTCCCGCTCTACGGCTCCATGACACAATCGCTGGGACACGGGGCACGGTCACGCTGTATGCGGCGGGTGCCCGCTAGCCCAGCCATTTAAAGGGGACGTGCAGGTACGCCCATTTGCCCACCGCTGCCATTGTGCCGATGTATATTGGCGTGCAGCATTCAGCAAGTGGTTAGACTGCTCCTATTTGGGCACACCCATATTTTACTGGGCACAACCACTTTTTGCTACAATGCGCTGTGCATGACGCACTTCGTAAGTAGTATCCCTCTTTGACAAATTCAAAAGTTGGCAGGTATGGTTTCTGCATTATCCAACTGCAGATGTTTCTGCAAAACTGTGTTGTAAATTTATTATAAATGTGTTAACATCTGAACAACAGCATGAAATATTTATATAAGAGACAACAGAGTGGTAAGGATGTGGAACTCCCTTACACCGTTTGTGGTGTCAGCGGGAAGTTTAGATAAATTCAAAAAACTTTTAGATAAGTTCCTTAGTAAACACAATGTACATGGAAAATGGTGGTGACATAAACACACACTCAGGTTGAACTTGATGGACCGGTGTCTTTACCAACAATGATGATAACAATCAGGAGTTAAAGTGTTGGTAACACCTTTAATGTAAAATACCTATAGTGCCAAAGACCTCAGTACTTACCAAGCTCTGCGGTTGTAGCAGTGTTTGTTGGGAGCCTGCCTGTGTGGTCTGGTGGGTGGGGATTTGGATGTATACCCCATTTTAAAGCTGGCCATTTGTACCCTTCTATAGGAAGCTCTCTGCCCACACCCAGTCTTTTCCTTTCTCAGGAGAAAAATTTGCTAAAAAGTGTTTTTACTCCAACAGAGAAAACTTATTTGGGGTTAATAGAAGCACCTTTTTTCTACGTATGTATTGTATATGATATTCATAGACGTATGGGGAAGCAATGTGACAGGCTACCTGTAAGACAGAGTTTGGGAAGTTTATTTTTAAAGCTAATTGATTGCATATATACACAGTTTCTTTGATGTAATCATTCATCTTTTGTCCAATTCTGCTTACTTTTGATGGTTTATCTCCTTTGTGCCTATCTAGGAAACAATACGCAATTTTTGATTATGCTTTTGATCATGCTCCTCACACTGTGATAACGGTATGCGCCTGATCGTGATTGCATTGAGGTGCCTCTGCACCCTATTCTTTCACCTCTTTGTGGGGTTTTTTTCCTGCCCGGTCATTTCGAGACCACTGCTGGTTCCTTTCATATCGAGATTCTTATGCGGTCCAACGTCCACCAGACCAAGCGGTTAAATCTGGCTTCACCGCCCTATTATTGCGGGGGGTGTCATTCTTGCTCCTTTTTCTGTGATGCGCTCAATGGGATATCAATACCGCAAATTTGATGTATACCGAGCTGCTCTGAAGAATCAGATAACAAGTCTGCGAAATGCGTTTTTCTTTCTGCATATACAAGCATCTGTTGTATCCTGTGTATTGGGTATCAACCATGGTCTAACAAGTTATGACCAAATGTTTTTGCTGTATTGATCACTGGTCTTCTCTATGACCAATTGTCATTACTGTGAATTTTTTAATTGACAAACTTTTGTAATAAATTTAATAACTTTTATGAATATTGTTCTGTTGTTGTGCTAACCTTGGTGACAGCTCTATACACATCCTTAAAAATCCTACCACCTGTTGAGGGAGTGGTGTGCTCTCTCTAATTTCTTTTATATTCATCAGGAATGTGGATGTGTCGAACTGTCTCTAGAAACTGTCCAACATATTGCGTATATATATATATATATATATATATATATATATATATATATATATGTCAGAACATTTGGGGTTAAAAGAATTTATATTCATATATATATATAGGCCTTTATATTGTATATTTTTCAAATGAACATGAGAGGAGCCATTTTGGCTCTAAAGTTGAATCAGAGTTCATAGCCCATGAATAGGCATTGTTGCAAAAGTTGCTTTATGTCTTGAGACTGTGTAAAAGTACCAGTATCCCAGGTTATATATCTTTTGTCTTTGACACTTATAGATAAGGGAAGTTGGTACAAACTTACACAGCCTGCAAAACTAAATAGTATTTTTAAGAACAAACCACATAACACAAAGGGCTTATCCACAAATGATATATTTATAATAATGATGTTTCTTTTATACATCTTTACAATGTATCTTTATTAGGTAACATTATATAAACCTGTTTACTACATCTATATTATTATAAGGTTGCAAATATGGTATCTTATTTAGGAAACCATTCATGAACAACTGTTAGGCTTATCATAAGAATCCTGACTTCACTTTCATGGCATTTACAACCCCAGTTAATTGTGTGGGGTATATTTTCTCATACACATATATTTTAAGAAGCGCCAGGACGGCTGGGGATATTGACACTTGATTGTCAACCATTAGACAATTAGTGATGTTTTGCTAAGCCAAGGTCAGAAGGTCATGTCAATCACATTTAAAGTAATTTCTGATCCAACATCGCCCCTAAGAGGCTGAAATTGGTAATTATTCAAAATGGCGCTGGTCTTGGTTGTCAAGGTAACATAGGTAACTCCATCGTCATATGACATCATCCATTACATAGTAATGAGACCTACACCCACTTTTGGGGTGAGATATAAAGGAGAGACAGATAGCCGGAAAGGGGGAGCTATGGGAAGATCTGGGAGAGCTATGGGAAGAGAGCTATGGGAAGATCTGGAGGAGCTCTGAGGATGACTGGACAGGTCTATCTCTAAGGTGGAAAGAAGTCTCTTTTGGGACTTGCTTCTCAAACTGACAGAATTCTTAAAGACCTGGTAAAGTATTAATGTTTCCAATGTATACCTTTTTAGGTAATTGAAGTTTGGTTGAGCATATCCTTGACTAACCCAATCCATTGTTAGTTCTGCTTTGGAGTGAAGTGAATTCTAACTGCAGTATGAATTTGTTTTGCTTCTAAACCAAGAGATATATATTGTTATATCTCACAATACTGACTTCAAAGTTTTAGAATTGGATTGGTTATAGTATGTGTTAAACCATTGATTCATTCTAAATCTAAAATATAAGCTTTGATTAAATTATCAAGCTGTGCACAATATAACAATTTTGTGCATTTAAGAGTGTAATAAGAAGGTCTGTTGGTTTTGAGAAGAGATCACATCATAGTATTAAGGTAAACAATATTTGTTTACACAAGTCCGTGAAGTCACGGAAGGCTATTCACAAGTTACCAGGTTTAAAATGTACAAGTATCATTTAAGTATTGAAATGTGGTATTTTGTTATAAGAAATTGAATAAGAGATCTGTGAATATTATCTGAACCATCATTTATCTTTGATATGTAGAAGTATATCCATTTATTTGTTTTATCACGAAATATACCTGATATTATTTTGCACTGTATTTTTAGTTAATAAATATATATTTTTAAGAAACATCATTTGTATCACTTCAAAATAGCACGGATAAACGAACTTGAATTTCTTGTTGGTATTGGTAGAAAATTGTAAATCTCCCAAATTTAAAGATTTGCATATTTTCATGATTACAATACTATTTTATTATTTCAGTATAAACATTCTGATATATATATATATATATATATATATATATATATATATATATATGCTTATTATTTGCTTATTTTAATTTTTTTAGACCACATGACCACATTAACAAATTACCACCATACAGATAACACCTCATACTGACTATTTTACCCTAATTCTGAGGGAGCATTGATTGATGGTTGTAAATGTGTATGAAGAGGCAAATTTGCCAGGGGCAGGGGTTTGAAACATATACCCCAGGGACTTTTAGGGTGCTTTTAAATATATAATATAGTAGACCATGCCACCAATGTAATTATTGTAGATACATTCTGGCGACACGAAGCCTACTGTTGCCCAATGGGCGTCTGTTTAAACCCAAATTTGCAGCAACATGCAAATCTGTAGGCATAGTGTATATCATGCAATGTGAATGTAGAATGTTCTACATTGGTAAGACCAAGAGACCCTTTTTTGTCGGATAAGGGACCATGTCTCTCTAATCCAAAAAAAGAAAATGGAGACCCCTATTAACTGCCATGTTGGCTTACAGCACAATTTCGATAGTAGTTGTCTACATTTTTTTGCTTTAGAACACATCCCCCCTGGAGATAGAGGAGGAAATTATGACAAACTACTTCCTCACAAGGAAGCACGCTGGATGCACAAATTGTTGGCTCTCAGATATCCAGGCATGAATGATGCATTTAGCTTTAAACCATTTCTATAGAAATTCCCTTTTCTTTATTCTTTATTTTTCATCTAATTCTTTCATTTGTTCTTTGGTTTCTGAATTTATTTTTTAAATGCTCACACAGGTTGGCATCTAGACATGTGCAGGATGAAAAAATTTGTTTAGTTTAGTTTCGTTTCGATTCGTTATTTAACTAAATTCGCTTAGTTAAATTCGTTGCATTCGTTACATTCGTTTTCGGAATCCGTTTTGTTTCATATTCAAATTCGAAAAAATTTGTCCGCATTCGAAAAAATTTGACCGTATTTGAAAAAAACGATCAAATTCGAAAAAATTCTACCACATTCGAAAAAAACGATCAAATTCGAAAAAATTCTACCACATTCGAAAAAAACTGTCAAATTTGAAAAAATTCTACCACATTCGAAAAAAACTATCACATTCGAAAAAATTCTACCATATTTGAAAAAAACTGTCAAATTCGAAAAAAATCTACCACATTCAAAAAAAACTATCAAATTCGAAAAAAATTCTACCACATTCGAAAAAAACTATCAAATTCGAAAAAAATTCTACCACATTCGAAAACAACTGTCAAATTTGAAAAAATTCTACCACATTCGAAAAAAACTATCAAATTCGAAAAAATTCTACCACATTCGAAAAAAAAACTATAAAATTCAAAAAAATTCTACCGCATTCGAAAAAAACATTTACTGAATTTGAAAAAGTAAACTATATATAACCATTTTGCGAAATTTGAAATTCGTATAGAATGAAATCGAATTCCAATAGAAAATATTAGGATAGAATAGAAAATATAAAAGAATAGCATAGAAAAACAATAGAACAGAATAGAAAAAAATATAATATATTGTATTCTAATCTTTTCTATTAGAATTCAAATTCATTCTGTACCAAATTCCAATTTCGGAAGATGGTTATATATATATTATATTTTTTTTCTATTCTGTTCCATTGTTTTTCTATGCTATTCTTTTCTATTCTATTCTAAACTTTTCTACTCGAATTTGAATTAATTCTATGCGAAATTTGAATTTCAGAAGATGTCTTCTGAAATTCGAATCTCATATAGAATGAATTAGAATTTGAATAGAAAATAATAGAAAAGAATAGACTAGAAAAACAATATAACAGAACAGAATAAAATATAATATATATATTATATCGTATTCTATTCTGTTCTATTGTTTTTCTAGTCTATTATTTCTACTTCTACTCTATTCTAATCTTTTCTATTCAAATTCAAATTCATTTTATACGAAATTCGAATTTTGGAAGATGGTTTTATATATATATATATATATATATATATATATATATATATATAAAATATTTTTTCTATTCTGTTCTATTGTTTTTCTATTATTTTCTATTATATTCTAATCTTTTCTATTTGAATTCAAATTCATTCTATACAAAATTCGAATTTCGGAAAATGGTTATATAGAAATAGAATGAAATCAAATTCTAATAGAAAAGAATAGAATAGAAAAACAATAGAACAGTAGAACAGAATATATATAAATAAAACCATCTTCCAAAATTGGAATTTGGTACAGAATGAATTCGAATAGAAAAGATTAGAATAGAATATTTTATATTTTTTACTATTCTGTTCTATTGTTTTTCTATGCTATTCTTTTATATTATTTTCTGTTCTATTCTAATCTTTTCTATTTGAATTCATTCTGTACCAAATTCCAATTTCGGAAGATGGTTTTATATATATATAATTTTTTTCTATTCTGTTCTATTGTTTTTCTGTTCTAGTCTTTTCTATTAGAATTCGATTTCATTCTATTTCATTCTGTTTCTGTATAACCTTTTTCAGAAATTCAAATTTTGTATAGAATTAATTCACATTCAAATAGAAAAGATTAGAATATAGAAAATAATAGAAAAGAATAGAAAAACAATAGACCAGCATAGAAAAAAATAAAATAAAAAAAATTATATATATATATATATATATATATATATATATATATATATATATATATATATAAAACCATCTTCCGAAATTTGAATTTCTTATAAAAAGAATTCGAATTTGAATAGAAAAGATTAGAATAGAGTAGAAGAGAAAAGACTAGAAAAACAATAGAACAGAATAGAATAAAATATATATATTATATTTAATTCTGTTCTGTTCTATTGTTTGTCTAGTCTATTATTTTCTATTCTAATCTTTTCTATTCAAATTCGAATTCATTCTATACGAAATTCCACTTTTAGAAGCCATCTTCCGAAATTCAAATTTCGTATAGAATGAATTCAAATTCGAAAAGAAAAGTTTAGAATAGAATAGAAAAGAATAGCATAGAAAAACAATGAAACAGAATAGAAAAAAATTATATATATATATATATATATATATATATATATATAAAAACATCTTCCAAAATTCGAATTTCATATAGACCGAAATCAAATTTGAATATAAATGATTAGAATAGAAAATAATAGAAAAGAATAGACTAGAAAAACAATAGAACAGAATAGAAGAAAATATAATATATATATATTATATTTTCTTCTATTCTATTCTATTGTTTTTCTAGTCTATTCTTTTCTATTATTTTCTGTTCTTACCTTTTCTATTCAAATTCAAATTCATTCTATACGAAATTCAAACTTCAGAAGCCATGTTCCGAAATTCGAATTTCGTATAGAATGAATTTGAATTTGAATTGAAAAGACTATTATAGAATATAAAATAATAGAAAAGAAAAGCATAAAAAAACAATAGAAGAGAATAATAAATTTTTATATATATATATATATATATATATATATATATATATATATATATATATATATATATATATATATATATATATATATATATATATATATATATATATTTTCTATTGCTTTATTATTTTATATTCTATCTTATTGTTTTTTTTAGAAAAAAGTTTTCTATTTTTTTCAAATTCGATTCGAATTTGTCTTCGAATTCGATTCGAATATGTTTTCGAATTCGATTCGAATTTGTCTTTGAATTCGATTTGAATATGTTTCCGAATGTGATTCGAATTTGTCTTCGAATTCGATTTGAATATGTTTTCGAATTCAATTCGAATTTGTCTTCAAATTCGATTCGAATATGTTTTCGAATTCGATTCGAATATGTTTTCGAATTCGATTCGAATATGTTTTCGAATCCGTTCGTTTTTTTCGGATTCGTTTAAATTCTTTACTTTTGCATCCGAATTTCTGAATAATGAAAAATTAGTCCGAATTTTGATTCGGAACGAAACGAAATACACATGCCTGTTGGCATCTTCAGGATGCACTAATGCATATATTTTGGTATTATCGTATTAAGTCTCCACTGAGTCGGTGCTGTTTATCTTGTGGGCTGTTTGTGCAACCGTATATGCATACCTACTCATTAATCTATTTAAATTGATTATCAATTGGGTTTTTCATCTTAGGCTACCCTTGTCTATTTAGGCCTACACGGACGCCCGAGGCACCCATATTTGGGGAGTGAATAACCAATCGCTCTTAAATTGGGAGCCCTAGAGAATTGAGTCCGGTTGTGGCACATTGGGGTTTCCATATAAACCAACCTTTAATATTGAGCCTATGATAAGCCATCTAATAATGTACTTTTATAGTACATATTTTTGTCTGCAGCAGGCCCGGTGTCCCAATATAGACAGTAAGAGGTTTGCCATTCTTTTTGCCCTTTTTCAAGATGGCGCCGTAGACGTCCTTTGGCTTTACAGGCAAATACTGATATGCGCATGCGCACTAGTCATTATGGACACAGCTGACATCGAAATGACGCCGCTGCGTTCCCCCAATCGGCTGCGACTCAGGCATTCTCAATGAACGTCCGCATCCCGGCGGTGAGGTCAGACGCTGCCGGGATGGGGGATATATAAAGGCGGTTTGTCACACCGCACACCACTCTGCTACAGGCGACTCACTACAGGGAGTGTACGGATCGCTCTCAAGACCATGTGCCTTGTGGACGGTTTACAAGTAAGTGCTTTATTTGCAGCCCTGTCATTTTTGACAGCAGCTGCACTTATAAAGCCGCTCTAATTGTTTTTTCTACATATATTTTTTTGTTTTCTTATTTAGAAATTGTTGCTGAGAGGGGATTTCGTCCTCTGCACAACCCACTATAGTCCTCATCATTTGCCATCCCATTGTACACCAATCCATCTTGGTCATTAATGTTATCAATTGCTGGGAGGTTGTTTCGCTTCAAGCAATTATTAGTTGGTTCTATTCAAGGTAATGGAATCCTCCTAAGTTTATGGACTAATTCAAATGCCTATTGCATTCATGCTTTGGCTAATTGTGAATTTATTCTTCATTTAAGGACTATATTAAACTTTGTATTCCCCTGTGGCTACATCAAGACAAGGGAACCCTTATATATGAGAGCCCCTATTTTGGAAAATTTGTAGCAGTTTTATCAGCTATTTCAAGTTTAATGCATTTCTGGTGCACAACAGCCTGGTAAGATTCATTAATCACAAAAACTCTCAATATTGTTTCTTTATATACTATGCTATGTAAGGGATGTTTATTTCTGTACAATCTATTGATTCATAATTTGGGTTGAACGTTATTAGATTAACATCTTGTACCGTCAATTAATGTGTCTAAATTTTCATGATGATTTGTGTATTTATTGTTTTTGTTTTTCATTTACTGTTTAGAGTCTACTACAATCTTTGCCATAAACTCCTGAAGAAGCTCGTATTAGAGCGAAACATGTCGAGCGGCAGATTGTTATGGAATTAAGTAGCTCTGTCTTTATGTGCCCTTAATGGGTTAATTTGTGGATTTATCTGTGTACTAATTTTTATAATGATGTCTCATTTGTTGGAGACATAGGGCTTTTTAAATAATGATTTTTCTAATAACAACTATAGATCTTTTATAAAATGATTGTACAGATTTATCGATTTTCTATTATATTATATATTTAAAAGCACCTTAAAAGTCCCTGGGGTATATGTTTCAAACCCCTGCCCCTGGCAAATTTGCCTCTTCATACACATTTGAATATGGGATGTGGTGCTCTCTGGTGACTATTTCTGCCCTCATCATTATAATGATGGTTGTAAATGATAAAGCTGTGAAATAAACCTTTAGGCACCAAGCATTTTTTTATTATTTGTTACATTCTGTGATATCTTTTATATATCTTTTATACTAATAAATTCCATATTTTTGTATTTTTGGGTTGTTTTACTAACAAGTTCCAGGTATTGTATTTAACCACACAAATACTGGACATTTTCACCCCCTTCCTGCCTAAGCCAATTTTCAGATTTCAGCACTGTCACGCTTTAAATGACAATTACTCAGTCATGTGACATTGTACCAAAATTATTTTTTTTATAATTTTTTGAAACAGATAGAGGTTCTTGAAAAACAAATGTTTCTTCATTTCTGTTATAACATTTTGCGAATAAATAATCTTTTTTCATAAATTTAGGCCAAAATATATTCTGCTACATTTCTTTGGTATAAATAACCCAAATCATTGTATATTATTTAGTCTGTGTGACAGTTATAGATTCTACAAAGTATGGTATATATTTAAAAATTGATCAAGCCTAATGTACTGGCTACCTATCTCATTTCTTGAGGCCCTAAAATGCCAGGACAGTATAAATACCCCCCAAATGACCCCTTTCTGGAAAGTAGACAGTCCAGGCTATTTAGTAAGAAGCCAGTGGAAGCCAGTGCAGCAAGAGGCTGCTAGCTGTGTGCACTAAGTTGGTGAGCAAGCAGTCTGTGGGAGACAGACAGAGGCCTAAAAGGTAAGGCCAGAGCAGGTGTACTGCAAGTGCAAGCCAGAAGGGCCGAGTGATTGTTTGGAAGCAAGAGTAAAATGCTGCAAACCCCATCGAGGGAAACTCATGATTTGTGTTTGCTGAACTTTCATGTAAATAAAAATGGGCAAGAAAAAGCCCTTAAAAAGATAAAAAGCGAGTGGCGGTGTCCTTAAAAGCTCTACATTTGATGCTAGTTCTCACACTAGATACACAGAGTGGCCCAAAATTTAAGGAGCACCTTTGGACTTTCAAGGAGCATACATTATGCATCCTACATTCCTGACTACCTAACACATTTTTGAAGGCCCTGGACCACCAGGACAGTGGAACACCAACAGGAATATCAGAACATGTCTTTACATCATCATGTCTTTATCATGAAGACAGATTGGAACAGAACACAAACAAGTGCATATAACACAATAAGGATGGTACTTCCTCTGATTACCTCTGATTACCTTACCATAGATAACACATTATAACACTGCAGTGTCACCTGCTGGTATAGACAGATATAATGCATATATATAGCCATGATATAGAAAGCTATCTGTTGTTGTTCTTCCAACAATCCCAACTATATAGAAGGGTATGACCCTTGCATTCCATTCAACCTCAAAAAGAGGACATTTTCCTTAACACTTTAATACTTTTTGCTTATGCATGTCTCAGTTTGTAACTTCTGCTTTCTGTAGCTTTTTCTATGCACTTTCCACCTAGGGATATTAAATATAAATTAAAAATCTAGTTTTACATTGCTCCAAAGTATGCACAAATTTGAAGACTGCTGTGTGTGTAGCTGTATTGTATTATCATTGCCTATAAATTTGGTTGTTACTCATTGCTAATTTGTGGGGTTGCATAGTTTGGCTGCATCGTTGTGTTCTCTTTATTTGCAGTGGATGACAGAGAGAACTTGACAGCCAATCTAAATGTCTGCAGATTTTTACCAGTATGTGGAGGTTATCATATCTGCCATAGTTACGGACAGGTGCTGTGCGCCAGGATGCTGGAAAGCAGAGTAAACTGTCTAGAGGTGTCAGAAGCAAGGTTTTTCAAAAGCCTGTAAATTGTGACTGGTGGCTGCTCAATTACTAGTGTATGCATTGTGTTTATGGTTAACTTTGGAGTTCTCACAATAACTGACCAGCATGCTGGTTGATTTCTGAGGACAAGTAATGGGTGAAGATGCCTCACACATCATCCCATCTCCCTCATCCGTAAACCCTTAGGCCCCCTATCTGTGACAGATTGGTGGCAGCAGTGGGATTTTAGAGTAGTTACTGCCTGGATTAATGAATAAATGCTTTTGGGTCTAGAATTTCTTGTGAAAGGAAAACAGACATTAAAAACCACTCAGTGCATATTTTTTGTTTTTAGAGACATACTTCCAAACAGTTGTTCCCTTCCGGTTTTTCCTTTTTTTTTCTTTTATTTGAAAAATACTTTGAGACAGCATCCTTCGCTGAGAGGGTAATCTACTGTAAAAGGCAATTACAAATTACCCTGATTGACATCTTTAAGCTAAAAGGAGTTGATGTGGTTTGCAAGATGAATAATAAGTTTTTATGAGTGCTGCTAGATAATAATGTGAAACAGCTTACCATGGCATTCAAAGCCAGCAAACATGCTATTCCAGCTAACTGCATAAAACGGTGTGACTCTGTTTTGCATCCTACTGTTTCTGGAAACCAAAGCCCCCTGATTGCACCTTCAGCTCATTTTACAATTCCAACAAGCCGAAAAAAGAGCAGAAGCTAGAGATGACCCAACATCAATACAGGAAGGCATCTTTACAGCCATTTACATGAGGATCTACGGGAACCAGACCTACAGTGCTGTGAAAAAGTATTTTATTTTTTATTTTATTTTTGCATATTTCTCACACTTAGATCATCAAACAAACTTTAATATTACACAAATTTCACTTTCCAAACCCAGGCCTGATTGCTACCAGACCTGTTGAATCAAAAAATCACTTAAATAGAAGCTGTCTGACAAAGTGAAACACGCTAAAAGATCTTAAAAAGCAACACATCATGCCGTGATCTAAAGGAATTCAAGAACAGATGAGAAACAAAGTCATTGACATGTATCAGTCTGGAAAGGATTACAAAGCCACAAATGGAGAAACTTGGAACTGTGGTGAACCTTACCAGGAGTGGCCAACCAACCAAAATGACTCCAAGAGCACAACGACAACTCATCCAGGAGGTCATAAAAGAACCCATAACAACATATAAAGAACTGCAGGCCTCACTTGCCTCAGGTAAGATCAGTGAGGGGTAGAGAAGGAAGCGCTTCCTTCTCTACCCCTCTCTCATCCATCACAGAGCCAGCTCTCTGAGGACAGCAGCCGCCTAGCCTACCAGCCTACTTTAACCATTACATTACCGGTTACCACTTAACCCTTGAACTTCCAGCCTGTCCCCTATGGACTAAGTTGCTCAGCCCTTTATATCTCCTGTTATATATGGACTTGTGTGTTTGCGCTTACAGTTACCAATACTCTGTTTGTCAGGTAAGATCAGTGTTCATGATTCAACAATAAGAAAGAGACTGGGCAAAAATTGCATACATGGAAGTGTTCCAAGGCCAAAGCCACTGCTGACCAAAAAGAATACAAAGGCTCATCTCACTTTTACCTAAAAACATCTTGATTCTCCCCAAGACTTTTAGGCAAATATTCTGTGGACTGATGAGACACAAATTTGACTTTTTGAAAGGTGTGCGTCCCGTTACATCTGGCATAAAACGAATACAGCATTTCATAACAAGAATATCATACCAACAGTCAGACATGGTGGTGGTAGTGTGATGGCCTGGGGCTGATTTGCAGCTTCAGGACCTGGACGACTTATCATAATTGATGGAACCATGAATTCTGAGCTCTACCAGAAAATCCTAAAGGAAAATGTCCTGCCATCAGTTTGTGACCTCATGCTCAAGTGCACTTGGGTTATGCAGCAGGAGAATGATCCAAAACACAACAGCAAGTCCACCTTCAAATGGTTCAAACAAAGCAAAATTTAGGTTTTGGAGTGACCTAGTCAAAGCCTGGACTTAAATCCAATTGAGATGCTGTATCATGACCTTACATTCATGCTGGAAAACCCTCCAATGTGGCTGAATTAAAACAATTCTGCAAAGAAGAGTGGGCCAAAATTGCTCCACAGCAATGTGAAAGACTCATTGGCAGTTATCGCAAATGCTTGATTGCAGTTGTTGCCACCAAGGGTGGCACAACCAGTTATTAGGTTTAGTGGGCAATTACTTTTTTCACATAAAGCCAGGCAGGTTTGGACAGCTTTTTTGCCTTAATAAATGAAACCATCATTTAAAAACTGCATTTTGTATTTACACGGGTTATCTTTGTGTAGATGATCTGAGTCATTTAAGTGTGACAAATATGCAAAAATAATAGGGGGGGGAACTTTTTCACAGTATTGTATACGTTCAAATACCTGGAAGTGTTTTGTCTGCAATCAAGATGCCAATGTTGTAGGATACTGTCAAGAGAGGAGGAGGCCTAGCCCATCAGCTAATGCGACAGGTGCAACATCTTCTCCAGTGCTGCTTGTTGGGGATCAAGTAGGAGGCTGTGTATTGTATGAAACCTATAACTGACTATAATGGGTAACAGTGTTACAGTTAAACTCAGAGATGTTGGATCAGTGTTAGTAATGAGCGAATCTGCTTAGGTTTAATTTGAGGGCACGTTTGGCAACTTGCAGGGAACTGTAAAACAAAGGGCACAATGAGCATTTTTTTAGAGCAAAATATACAGTAGTTTGGCAGCGAACAGCTTTTTTTAACAAGGCCTAAAGTAATAGTAAATCCTTCACATTTTTTAAAATGCAGTGGTTAATGGGGGAGTGACTTACCAGAATCTCTCCCTTTATTATAAGAGGGCCCACAAATATCCAGCCCCCCCACATGAGTTAGTAAAGGGTACATAGTACTGCTGGTTACTCATTTACAAAAGAAGATAGAATGTAACTAAACAAAAACACATACACCTTTGAAAAAGTCCTTTGATAAAAATAAAACACACACACAAACAACTACGGTGTAAATTCATTGTCAATCATAACATCCAGCGACACCTGATGATTCGGATGATCTGTCAAAAGAAAAAATGCAGAATACACACAATGATGTTCTCCTCAAAAATGACAGCTCCAGGCCCTATACCTGGTAAACAAAGGGGCGGGGAGCTGGATGACATGATTCACCAATTGTGGTAATGACCATATTTGGTCACTGACATCACCCGGGATGCCACTGGCTTGTTTTTTACAATTTATAAGGCAGCAGAATAGTGGTTGCCTCCTGTCTCCTAACAACCAATGAAACTGTGCCACAGCTAGTGTCTTAGCAATCAAATACAATAGTGGCCTGCACAGTGGAAAACTGAGATTTTTTTGGTGGAAGTAATACTGCTAATATAATTAATGATATCCTGCTGCAGCAGTAGCAGGAGTTTTGCATGGGCAAACAGTCTAAATAGTTTGCTCAGTCCACGAGCAGCGAACAAACAGGGTTTGGTGCAGACCCTGCTCTGCAGTTGACCAAAACATCATCCCTAATCAGATGATAGTTTAGGTTTCTCCAGGATTAAAGAGCTGTAAGGTTGTGATTGCAAGAGAAGCCATGGTCATCACAGGGGTTGGATGAGTCATCCCTATATGACTATGGCTTGGGTTTCTTTGATTCAGGAATCCAGAAGCAAAATGAGAGAAGTGGACATATCAGATGCTATTAGTGTATTACTGGGTACTGACCTGAGCAACCAAGCCTCCCGGTGTGTGCCCCAGCCTACTATCCAGGAGCCAGATTCGCACCTAATAGTTCTGCAACATCTCAGTGTGTTGGGGGAGGGCAGAGGAAAAACAAGAATTTCCCTTCACCAGACTCTGATAGAACTTTGATGGAGCAGAAGAAAACAGAGTGTTTTCCAGAATTGTTTGGACACCCCAAGGTACTGTGCTCTGACATATCCCGCAATCTCTTATGCCACGTACACACGGTCGGATTTTCCGATGGAAAATGTGTGATAGGACCTTGTTGTCGGAAATTCCGACCGTGTGTAGGCTCCATCACACATTTTCCATCAGATTTTCCGACACACAAAGTTTGAGAGCAAGCTATAAAATTTTCCGACAATAACATCCGTTGTCGGAATTTCCGATCGTGTGTACACAAATCCGACGCACAAAGTGCCACGCATGCTCAGAATAAATAAAGAGATGAAAGCTATTGGCTACTGCCCTGTTTATAGTCCCGACGTACGTGTTTTACGTCACCACATTCACAATGATTGGATTTTCCGATAACTTTGTGTGACCATGTGTATGCAAGACAAGTTTGAGCCAACATCCGTCGGAAAAAATCCATGGATTTTGTTGTCGAAATGTCCGATCAATGTCCGACCGTGTGTACGGGGCATAAGTGTTGGATGTGGGCAGAAGGAGTGTTTCTATGTACTGGGTCCTGTTACTCTACAAGAGTAGAAGACAAAGGACTGTTTACCTGTATTTAACACTAATATAGAACTTTGTGATGAAAATAATCTGATGAAGTTACTTCGAGAAAATATATATGAAACATGCCTAAACTGCACATGCACAACAACCCCTAAACTGCACACGCCTCTGAAATAACCAGTCTTCTGAAACTTTTGGGATGAAAAGTCTTAACTAGAGATGGTTACAATTATAAAAACTCAATACTGCTTATTCTCCTGGCTCCACTCTAAGTATCCAAAGTTGGTCCAAATAAAATAAACATTATCAAACTTTACTATGTTTAAATTAGTTCACTAAAAATACGATTTTAATGATATTTAAAAAAATATTTGATACATGCCAAATTAAATAAAATAGGTGCACTAGATGGCAGTATACTATTAATTTTATCAATATTTTGTAAGCCCAATACTCAGGGCACATCTAAAATATAACCACATTTATACAAGGCTTAACAAGATAATCAAGCAGCTTCAATTTATAGGAAAAATCCCCAAAGTAACTAAGTGGCAATAGAATGCCCAACATCAGGGATTTCTAAGAACAGTACTTACAGTACATTCCTTTTTTAACCACTTGCCGACCAGCTCACGTACATATACTGCGGCTGGTTGGCTCTCCTGCGCGTACCTGTACGTCGGTCCGTGCAAGAACGATAGCGGGCGTGAGTGCACCACCGAGGGGAGCATGCCCGTGGGTACAGCAGACTCGATGTCTGCTGGTGACCCACGATTGACGTGTACAGAGGCAGAACAGGGATCTGCCTATGTAAACAAGGCGATTCCCCATTCTGCCTAATGACTACTGTTCCCAGTGATCGGGAACAGTGATCTCTGTCATGTGCCCATCCCCCCTACAGTTAGAATACGCCCAGGGAACACAGTTAACCCCTTGATCGCCCCCTAGTGTTAACCCCTTCCATGCCAGTGTCATGTTTATATTGATCAGTGCATTTTTATAGCACACATTAATGTAATAATGTCACTGGTCCCCAAAAAGTGTAATTTGGGGTCAGATTTGTCTGCCACAATGTCGCAGTCCTGCTAAAAATCGCAGATCAGCGTCATTACTAGTAAAAACAATTAAAAAAAAATAAGAGTCCCTAAATCAATCCTGTAGTTTGTAGACGTGATAACTTTTGCGCAAACCAATCAATATACGCCTATTGTGTGTTTTTTTTACCAAAAATATGTAGAAGAATATATATCGGCCTAAACTGAAGAATACATTTTTTTTTCAAAATTGTCGTTTTTTTTTGTTTATAGCGCAAACAATAAAAACAGCAGACATGATCAAATGCCACCAAAAGAAAGCTCTATTTGTGGGAAAAAAGGACATCAATTTTGTTTAGGTACAGCGTGTTAGGAAATGTAGATTATCTAGGGGTATATTGACCCTCGATACCTCTGACTAAGGTGTGACTTACAATCCCCACAGGCCTGTGAGATTAGCCCATTGAGACAATGATAAAAACAATGACAAGGTCTCTCCAAGCAAATCTAATCTTTATTCTTTCTCTGTGTATATAAAGAGGTGCTTTCAGAAGGTTCAACCCTCTTATACGTCATACAGATTATCCAATCAGACAGAACGAAAACCTGTGACAAAACCGAATCTAAGCAAAAGCATCATTTCTGGGAAATCACGTGCTTTACAAGAAATTGGAAAGTAACTTATGAGAAACGAAACTAGGGAAAATAGATAACAGGAACAATAGGCAGTACATGCACACAGCTGTTCGTGAAATGGAGTACAGGAAAAACACAAAATGGAAACTGTTTATTATGAAAAATATATGCAGTTAATCTAAATATTTCAATCCCCTCTTAGATCATATAAGATGATCTCTACATTCTATGTTGTGTTTTAATACTTCTTTGGGATTGTGGCATAGATTGCCTGATGATTCTTCATGTATGTCATGTAGGACAGAACCTTGCAGGGGCAGAGCCTCTGGATTCACGCATGGAGATGTTAAATATTGACCTGCTGCAAGTGGAGGGGTTAGTAAGTGTCTCATTCCCTAAATTAAAACACCAATCAGGGGAATTACTTTTACCTGCTATTGGAAAGGTAACAGTGTTGTTTATGTACAGAGTGGATATGTTAGTTAAGAAGACAGGAGGAGTCTCGTTGAGGAAGGAAGTGACATTTAAAGGTACAGCCAAAAGGGGAATTCGGGCAGTGCTAGGATTTAATTTGCTACATATCCAACATTCTTTATACCTAAAGTGATAGGTGTCTGCGCTATCATTAATGTGTAACAAATAGTAGAAAATGAACTAATTGCAGCAAAATCTAAAGTGTTCACAGTGACACAAATAGATAACAAATTAAAACAGAAGATGATTTTGCACAGTGATCTAATTGCCTGAGGAGATCTCCTCTAGGCGAGATAATGTGAAAACGATAAAACAGAACCAGTAAAGTGCATAGAGTGCATCCAGGATAAACAAAAAATATATATTTATAAATTCATAACTGGTACATAAAATAAATTCAAATGACTGGTAAATAATAGCAAAAATGCTGATGAATAATATATCAATAATAATCAATTATGTAATAATGGTGAATAGTCCAAAAATAAGATAAATAGAAAGGTTAGGTCCTCATGGGATGTTGGACTGTATTAAAAAAGTCACGGACATGGGATAATCGTAATTCCAGTAGGTGGCTTCTTTAATAATAAAATATAGTGGTGTTGCCCATATATAACTTCATACAATGAATTAGATGTGGTCTCCCAGAACTCTGACCTCAAAGCTGATTAATCATAGCATCTGTGAGTTTGGGTCTGTAGGTATTGCCACTGTTGTATGCAGTCAGTAAGGTGGATTGTGGATTTCTCCTTAAGGATCCTCTGCCGAGATTCCTAAAAAGCTCTGGTATTACCAGCACAGTGGTAAGGGGAAGGAAAGGAGAAAAGAAAGGGGGCTCCACTAGTACGTTAAAAGTATAGGGATGTTTATTAAATATAAGGGTGGACTCTTACATTGTGACAAAAGGTTAAAAGCAAATAGAAAATACAGTGATACGGTTGCTCTCTCAGCGCCCTCTCACTTCTCCTCCTGTATACGTCTCGCTCCGGCCACTCCCTCTGGATGTAGGTCTCGACTGACTTCCATGAGAAAGGGTTAGACGATGACCGGCACCTGCAAGTCATAGTGAAATCATCTCTGTGCTGATGGGTTCCACAGAGGTGAAAAAGAAGTCCACATGGGCTCGTCCGGGAGTGGCCGGAGCGAGACGTACACAGGAGGAGAAGTGAGAGGGCGCTGAGAGCGCAACAGTAGGCCCCAATAGCGTTGCAGTCAGCACACCTGACTGCAACGCTATCCTAACTGAATTGGTGCCTGAGAACTACAGCATCCTAACTGAGCATAGAATAGGAAAAAAAGGAGGAGGCCTAGCAGTAATCTTCAAATCTCACCTTGCACTCATCAAACCAACCTTACAGAACCCAGTGCTTTTCATGGAGACACTCACCCTACATCTTTAAACAACACCACAAGACACCATCCACATACTACTATGCTACAGACCACCAGGACCGAAGACTAATCTCCTGACACCGTTCACTGAATTCATTTCAATACACACTCTGAAAACCAAAAAACTTCTAGTACTTGGGAATTTCAACCTCTGGGCAAACTCTACCGAAGACCCCATCGCCTGCATTAACCAACTGGAAGAACTAGGTCTTCAGCAACTGATAAAAGCCCCCACGCACGGTTCAGGACACATTCTGGACCTCATCTTCAAACAAAATATGGACATCAACATATTCAACAATGTACCGCTACCATGGACGGACCACCACCCTATCAAATTTACAATCGCCACCCTTGAAAAACGGAAACACGCAACAACAGCACACTGGACCAGACCTCAGAGGAAACTACATTCCGAACTCTTCAAAACTACATTATCAAACAAAATAGCAATGCTAAATCTAAACCTTTCAACAGAACAAACCCTCAACTCCTTAAACAAGGCATTACTACAAACAGCAGACTCAGTGGCTCCTAAACGTAGAACACTCATCTGCAAAAGAAACTCGGGATGGTTTAATGGCACTCTTATGCCCCGTACACATGGTCGGATTTTCCGACGGAAAGAGTGCGATCAGAGCTTGAAATTCCGACCGTGTGTGTGCTCCATCGGACATTTTCCATCGGATTTTCCAACACACAAAGTTTGAGAGCAGGCTATAAAATTTTCCGACAACAAAATTCGATCGCGTCAATTCCGACCGTGTGTGGCCAATTCCGACGCACAAAGTGCCACGCATGCTCAGAAGAAATTCCAAGGCGGAACAGCTCGGTTAAAATTGTTCAATACAGGGCACTCTCTTCTTCTATATAATGCTAGAAGAATGAAGTATTTTTGCTGCTCATATTCACACAGACTTCTCACAAACTTCTTTCTTTATTATTTATCGTGATTTCATCAATATATTTAGATTTGTCACATCTGAAAAAAAAAAAAAAAAAAAAAATATATATATATATATATATATATATATATATATATATATATATATATTATTTTTTTTTTTTTGGTTTGTATTGTTTTTCAAGCCTGATCTTGTTGTTAATTTTTTTTTTTTAGGTTACATCCTGAATATTTTTGTGTGTGTTTTGTGTGTCAAGTTACCACAACACCATTATTATCTGGTATTATTTAATCTTTAATCTCAAGGAGATTGCTTGGTGTTGGTGTCTCTTGTTAATTTCACATTGCATTTTTGAAATGTACCTGCCTCCTCACAAACAAACTGTCCTTTTTGAAGGAAAACACACATAGGCGAGTATAATTGAAACAAAAATTCCTTTATTAAGGGCTCAGAACCAAACAAAGAGGGAGGCAACGCTGGAGAAACTGCAGAAATTGGTGAAGCCTTTGGCCCCCAGGGCACACATCAATTATTTCATGGCAAAATTGGTGGCCTGAGGAGTCCATATATAAGGGAGTGCAGTCTGGTCCAGAAGTCCCAGAGATCATAAAAGCAGCAGATGACATCTGTGTCCCCAGGCTGTGGTCATACAAGAGCCTACATCTTTTGCCAGACCAGACTGAACCCAGGTCATCACCCTCTGGTCTTCCTTCCACGCTTCCTTCCACGCTGTGGCTGTGGTGGTGGAGTTGTGGCAGGAGGAGGAGGATGGTCCATTTCACTCAGGTGGGTATTGGGTGTGATTTTGCCCCTCACCACCTTGGTTAAGACTTTATAAATAAGGTCCTCACACAGGAGGCGTTGGCCCTCCTGCATGCCCTGCAGTTTGGTGGCAGCCATGCAGGCAAAGGCCTCTTCAGGGGTGGGGGTGGCTCTGAGGGATGCAGAAGCCTCCTGAATCAGCCTGAGTGCTGAATCCTGCACGTGACTCCCCTTCCTGGGTCTTTTGTTTGGAAGGCGGAGGGGAGGGACCTGTGATTCTGTCAGGCTCCTACTGGGCCCCGGCTTCTCCTGGCTGCCACTTAGCCCCGCCTCCTCTTGGCTGCCACTAACACCCACCTCCTCCTGGCTGCCACATTCCACAGCCTCCTCCTGTGTGCCACATTCCACAGCCTCGTCCTGGCTGAGGTCTTCCTGTGTATGAAAAAGGACATCATTTTCGTTTTTTCTTCATCACACACAATTTTCACCTCATGATTGTTGCAAATTGAATGTTAACAAATATAACAGACTATCATTCTGAGCCCAGCATTTTTCATTCTTGTCCCAATTATTTTTGCCCACTACTGTCTATTGATATGTAAAACACTTTATTAAATCAGCAATTAGTAATCAATAATAACATCTAGTAAACATCATTTATTTATTGACCAGAAATCTGTAGAAGAATGCTATACCTGGCTCCAGCTGGGCTCCTCCACTTCTTCCTGGCTGGAAGTCCCAGGTTGGACATCAGAAGCCTCAGCTGGGGCGGAAGGAAGAGTGGAAGGTAGGGTTGAGAGGGATTCCCTGACTTCAGTCTGGTCTGACAGAAATCGCAGTCTCTCATAGTACCACTGTCTGGGGACATAAATGTCATCTGCTGCAGCTCCGGATCTCTGGGAATCCGTGACCTTCTTGCGCTCCCTAAGATAAGTGCTCCTCAGGCTTCACCCCATCTGAACTCAATATCAAACACAGTTTATAAACACTCATGTCTGATATTGCCAATTTCTTGAAAAGATAAACTTTGTAAGTTCCAGATTTGTGTCTTTCTTGTTGGTTAAAAACATGCCTGTTTTATCTTAAATGGACATTTCTACTTTTAGTAATGTGACCACAAAAATTGTTATACAACAAACATGTTGGTTTGTTTTAAAAACCTTTTTTAAATGCACATGTGATTGTGCTGGTATTAAAAAGATTTATACTCAAGAATGTGTGGATTATTGTTTCAACGCTCCTAAAATTTTGTTGTGCTAAAATTGGTGTTTTCTGTGACAATGGGGCTTATTTCCTAAGGGAAAATCCACTTTGCACTACAAGTGCAGTTTCAGTGCAGTTTCAAGTGCACTTGTAGTGCAAAGTGTCTTTGCCTTTAGTAAATAACACCCAACAGTGCTTTGTAATGTTAGACAATCACGCCATTTTCAGGACTCACCACATTTCTGTCAGGGTCAGTTAAAAGAAACACAAGCAGTAAATGTCACCAAAGATTTTAGTAGTTCAAATGATTTTTTTATTTTAAAAATGTTTCAGACATTGTCTGGCATATTGATGGCCCCCCTACCTGCAAAGTAATCAAGGTATCTTAGACGGACCTCAAGGGCACTCAGGGGGGCAAGCCAGGACGGGCACTTTCAAGCGCCGTCAGGGTTGTTTCATTATGTATTCCGGCCTCAGGCCCAACTGAGCCAGCATAGTTGGCAGAATTTTGCCGTAAATAGTTGTGTAGAACACAGCACGCCAGGATAATATGATTCAGTTTGTACTCCGCCATGTGTATGGGTGTAAGAAATAGGCGGAACCGGCTGGCCATGATTCCAAATGTGTTCTCCACCACTGTTCTGGCTCTGGCCAGCCGATAATTAAAAAGCCTCTGGTCCGGGGTGAGGGTCCTCATCGGGAATGGCCGCATAAGATGGTCCCTAGCACAAACGCTTCATCAGCAATGAAGACGAATGGGAGTCCTTCCACATTGTCTTCTGGAGGTGGAAAGTCCAAGCTGCCATTCTGGAGACGCTTGTAGAACTCCGTCTGGGCGATAACTCCACCATCGGACATCCGGCCATTCTTCCCCACGTCCACATACAGGAACTTGTAAGTAGCCGACACCACTGCCAACATCACAATACTATTGAACCCTTTATAGTTGTAATAGTATGACCCTGAGTTGGGTGGTGGGACGATGTGGACGTGTTTCCCATCAATTTCCCCTCCGCAGTTAGGAAAGACCCACCGCTGGGCAAAGTGGGAGGCCACAGTCTGCCATTCCTGTGGGTTGGAAGGAAACTGTGGAGTCAAACAAGAAAAAAAAATTAATCATTTTGCACCTAAACAGGGAAAGCAGATTAGACACAAACATTCTTGGCCAACATCAGTATAACATTTATTTTAGGGAGTTTGGAAAGACCAAGGTATAAGGTCCACCTATCAGACCCCCCCCCTCTCTCATGGGCCATTTCTAACATTTTAGGGGGGAGGGGGCTCTTGGACAGGTAACCCTCTCCGCTTCATTGAGAGATGAATGCCTAAATAATGTGTATTAATTTGGCCAGCCCCTCCTTAGTTACACTATTGACAGCCCACTGGACAGGTAAGAAGTGTCATAATACAAAGATATAAATACACACTGTACACATTTTAGCACATTTGGACATTCTGCTATTACCGATCAAGATAATAATAGTATACAAAAACTTGAAACAGTACCATTTGAAAGTATTCAGGCAGGCCCTTGCACTACATGCTTTGGGGAATTCATCCATACATCTGACCACAAAAGAGATGGGTATAGTGTGTATGGGTTTGGCAGAGGCGGCTCTAGGCTTTGTGAGGCCTTAGGCAAAACCTAGACATGAGGCCCCACTCACTCCCATAATGGGAAAAATAATTCAAGCAACAAAAAAATAAACTGTATAAATTACATATATTATCAGCTTTAAAGTGCTGGTGTCAGTGGTCTCTATCTCGGTGCTGGTGTCAGTGTTCTCTATCTCGGTACTGGTGTCAGTGCTCCTTATCTCAGTGGTGGTGTTAGTACTCCTTATCTCGGTGTTGGTGTTGGTGCTCTCTATCTCGGTGGTGGAGTCGGTGCTCTCTATGTTGGGGCTGGTGTCGGTGCTCTCTATCTCGGTGCTGGTGTCAGTGTTCCCTATCTCGGTGCTAGTGTCATCGCTCTCTATCTCGGTGCTGGTGTCATCGCTCTCTATGTCAGTGCTGGTGTCAGTGGTCTCTATCTCGGTGCTGGTGTCAGTGTTCTCTATCTCAGTGCTGGTGTTGGTGCTCCTTATCTCAGTGGTGGTGTCAGTGCTCCTTATTAGGGATGAGCTTCGTGTTCGAGTCGAACCCATGTTCGACTCGAACATCGGCTGTTCGATCGTTTGTTGAATTGTGAACGATATGGGCCGTTCGCGCCAAATTCGTGTGGCGCATCACGGCCCATAATTCACTGTGGCATCGCAGTGCATTGCTTGCTGATGATTGGCCAAGCATGCACTATGACCCGCATGCTTGGCCAATCACAGTGCCGCCTTAACAGAGAGCCGTAATTGGCCAAAGCCAAGGAGGCTTTGGCCAAATTTGGCTCAGGGGATTTAGTACATGCCCCACACTATATAAGGCCGCCTGCACGGCGGCCCTGTGCAGTGTGTTCCGGTGTGCTGAGAAATAGAGAGAGAGAGAGACAGTGTCATTTCATTTGAGTTAGCTAGATTAGGCAGGACAGTCAGTCAGTTAGCTGCACTTAAAGTGTATTGTCTATATATATGCATCACAGGTGTTGCATATATATATATATATACACTGTATTCAGTTTAGCTAGATCCGTTCCTGTTATCTTCTAGACTATTTACATTTAGTGCAGTGCGTCCTGCTCACAGTGTTCAGCTAGATCCGTTCCTGTTATCTTCTTACTGACAGGCAGGCTTGTCTTGTTACAGTATTTTGAAGAAAATTACTGGTGTTCTTTTGATCCTATTAGTACCACAGTCAGGCAGCTAGACTATTTACATTTAGTGCAGTGCGTCCTGCTCACAGTGTTCAGCTAGATCCATTCCTGTTATCTTCTTACTGACAGGCAGGCTTGTCTTGTTACAGTATTTTGAAGAAAATTACTGGTGTTCTTTTGATCCTATTAGTACCACAGTCAGGCAGCTAGACTATTTACATTTAGTGCAGTGCGTCCTGCTCACAGTGTTCAGCTAGATCCGTTCCTGTTCTCTTCTTACTGACAGGCAGGCTTGTCTTGTTACAGTATATAAAGCTACCTGAAGAAAATTACTGGTGTTCTTTTGATCCTATTAGTACCACAGTCAGGCAGCTAGACTATTTACATTTAGTGCAGAGCGTCCTGCTCACAGTGTTCTGCTAAACCTAAAAGTTAGTGGGGTGCGTCCTGCTCACTGTGTTCAGCTAGATCCGTTTCTGTTATCTTCTTACTGACAGGCAGGCTTGTCTTGTTACAGTAAATACAGCTACCTGAAGAAAATTGCTTGTGTTCTTTTGATCCTATTAGTACCACAGTCAGGCAGCTAGACTATTTACAGTTAGTGCAGTGCGTCCTGCTCACAGTGTTCTGCTAAACCTACAAGTTAGTGGGGTGCGTCCTGCTCACAGTGTTCAGCTAAACCTACAAGTTAGTGGGGTGCGTCCACCTCACAGTGTTCAGTTAAACCTACAAGCTAGTGGGGTGCGTCCTGCTCACAGTGTTCGGCTAGATCCGTTTCTGTTATCTTCTTACTGACAGGCAGGCTTGTCTTGTTACAGTAAATACAGCTACCTGAAGAAAATTGCTTGTGTTCTTTTGATCCTATTAGTACCACAGTCAGGCAGCTAGACTATTTACAGTTAGTGCAGTGTGTCCTGCTCACAGTGTTCTGCTAAACCTACAAGTTAGTGGGGTGCATCCTGCTCACAGTGTTCAGCTAAACCTACAAGTTAGTGGGGTGCGTCCACCTCACAGTGTTCAGCTAAACCTACAAGCTAGTGGGGTGCGTCCTGCTCACAGTGTTCAGCTAGATCCGTTTCTGTTATCTTCTTACTGACAGGCAGGCTTGTCTTGTTACAGTAAATACAGCTACCTGAAGAAAATTGCTGGTGTTCTTTTGATCCTATTAGTACCACAGTCAGGCAGCTAGACTATTTACAGTTAGTGCAGTGCGTCCTGCTCACAGTGTTCTGCTAAACCTACAAGTCAGTGGGGTGCGTCCTGCTCACAGTGTTCAGCTAAACCTACAAGTTAGTGGGGTGCATCCACCTCACAGTGTTCAGCTAAACCTACAAGCTAGTGGGGTGCGTCCTGCTCACAGTGTTCAGCTAGATCCCTTTCTGTTATCTTCTTACTGACAGGCAGGCTTGTCTTGTTACAGTAAATACAGCTACCTGAAGAAAATTGCTGGTGTTCTTTTGATCCTATTAGTACCACAGTCATGCAGCTAGACTATTTACAGTTAGTGCAGTGCGTCCTGCTCACAGTGTTCAGCTAAACCTACAAGTTAGTGGGGTGCGTCCGCCTCACAGTGTTCAGCTAAAGCTACCTGTAGAAGGTTGGTGGTGTTCTCATACTACAGGCAGGCAGTTGATTTTGCTAGCTGCAGTATCAGTACATATATATATATATATATCCCAGCTTAGTGCAGCTACAGGCCATTAGTATGTCTGGAAGGCCAAGAAGAAGAGGCAGACAGTCACAAGCCAATAAGAGAGGGCAAGCAGGCTCTGTGTCTAGTGCTGGTCGTGCAGACGGTGCATCCTCATCAGCACGTGG